>NC_079159.1:66438253-67038253 GCF_947563725.1 Argiope bruennichi
AAAAATATTTAAACATGAAATAGAAAAGAAAAGTTGATTTTGTTTTTGGAATTTAAAGAAAGAATTCTTAGTTTGAAACTGAGAAAAGAAGATCTCAGTAAGCAGTATAATTTTTTTAAAATATTGATATTGACGATTAGTGAAAACACAGACTTTATAACAAATGGGTGAAAACAGCTGCAATCGTTCACACGTCGAAAAGGAAGGAAAGTCACATTTAGGAAGCTCAATGGATAAAATGTCTATCTGGAAAACAATCGAGTCTTTATACTTGTTGAATTTTTGAGTCTTTATATTTGCTGAACTTCTATCTAGATCAATTTCTTACAAATATAGGAAAAGAATAATAAAAGCAATAGAAGAGACCATCTGTTACATTATAAAAATGACGGCACCACCAAACTCGTTCTGTAAATGACGATAAATGTAGAATTGATCCCTCTTTTATCAAAAGATTATGTGGAAGTCATATGAAAAAGGTCAAAATTATATTATTTCCATGTTGGCAAAAAATTGAAATCATCACTTTATAATTTCAAAATTTAGCCAAAAAGGAAAGCATTTTTATTAAAGTTTCATATTAAAATTTAAAGTCATTTTTTTTATTTTCGCTTAAAAGAAATTCAGATCACTATTGAATATTAAGTTCACATTTTCGGTAATGTTGTGTAAAACAACGAATTGTTTTATAATTAACTAATTATTTAAGAAAGTAAAATGCAGATTTGATGGAATATTATAATGAAATTGCATGCCTTTTCATAAGGATTTCTCTTGCATGTTTCAGTAAATTTGAATTTCCTAAAAAGTTTACACTTTCGTTTCAAACAGAATGTATGTAATTTTCAATTAGGATTATGTAATGGAGTAAATTCACTTGATTTCACATTCATGTAATAAATGTTACACCGCATGTCATTTAACTTCTAACTGTCCGCTGTCTTATACTGCTTTGTGATATCTGATTATTTGTATTATTTTTTTGAGGTTCAGTTGATTCCACAATTTAATTCAATTTGAGCTTCAATTAATCATATATTTCTGAAAAAAATTAAAAAAGAAAGAATTAATTTAAATTTTACTGTATTTTTTCTTTTTAAAATAACAACAATAATAATATTAAAAAATATAATAACATTTAAAGTAAATAGAAAATTGATTCAAAAAAAGTGCCTTAAAGTCAACAGAGCTGCTTAAGATATAATTAAAATAAACATTGTATTGAAATGAATATTTTTTTAGTGCCAAATATTAAATTAGATAAAAAAAATACCTTTATTATAATTATTTTTAAATAGCATTTTTGAGAAATGATTTAATTAATTTTTTTTCAATTGTCTTATTACAATAAAAAATCTTGTAATCAGAATTTATGTTCAACAATACCATCATAAATAAATATAAAATTTAATAACTCGAATCTACAGCTTAGTTTTTCTATTCTGAATTCAAATGACATCGTTTTTTTATGACGTTTTTTTTTAGCCAGAAGGTTTCGAATTGAGATAATTGTTTAAATATTAAAAACATTTTTCTAATTGCACTAAAGCCATTAGGATGTTAATTTAAGTTGAACACTGAAAACACACACACTTTAATTGGACCATTGAACTAATCTGACAAACTACCCAAATAACAGCTTTCAGGCAAACTGCTTTTCATTGCTTAGAAAAAGATCGCATCATTTTCTCAACAACAAATAATAATAAAAACAAGAAAATTCTCATTTATTTAAGCATCCTTGGTTAATTGTCTCCGAGTAAATTAACCTCTTCGTTCGATGATTGATCGGTTAAGTAGTTTAATACTTTTATGGAGCGAAAACAAAAGACTTTGAAAAGCTGATGACAGGAATTCCAAAAAAATGCGAAAAGTTTTCTGTGCGGTAGGTATCGTGTTTCAGCGTCAATTCTAGTCTTTGTCAATCAATTGTCCAATCACTTTAGCTTTTGGGTTGATAATTTTCTCGACTTAATGACCTTGTAAACGAGTTGAATAAAAACAATGAGTATCGATAAAAAAAAAAAAGAATTGTTTTTCACCAAACGATTTTTCTTTTTTGAATTACTGGTTTGGCGTTTCTTTTTCATCTTGATTTTTTCCCTTGAAGTAGACGCCGAAGCATAATTTTTTTTATGACTTTAATTTCGTAGAATAGTTTTAGAATCTGCTATTAAAGAATAAAACAGTTTATTTTCACTGTTTAAAATAATGAATTTCAAACATAGCCTTATTTTAGAGCAACACAATTGCGATGCACTAATTGACAAATAAAACAGCAAATAATTAAACTGAGATAAATAAGAAAAATATAATTTATATTGATTAAATTTCAATTTTCTTTATTTGTTCAACACCTGTTCTGCTTATTACTACAATTTTAAAATTCAGCTATAATTCAAAATGACAGCTGTTATGATCTATCACATCATGGTTGAATGATATGATGCATTTTATATGTATGTTGAAGCAATTGAGGGAGTTTTTTAAAAGAGAGCAATTTCGATTTCAGAGATATTTATTATTGGTTGTAATTATATTCTATAATTTATTATTGGTCGTAATTCTATTTTATTCAAGCAGTTATGTCTCTATATAAAACGCTTACGTGGACGCAAAATCAGGCCGAATTTGTTAATCGACGTTTGGCAACACTTCGACCACGCCCGGGAACAGCAACATGCAGTTAGATAAGATTTCAAGACAGCGTTATTCTTGCTTCGGTTTGAAAAATTTTTAAACAAAAATTTAACGGCCAAAATACAGAAAAAAAAAATTACGATGAGTTTAAGTCGTGTCGTATCGATTTTAAAATGAAATCGTCTATGTTGAGAGCAGTCAATCCGTTCATCGATTGTTACTTGTAGATGCATCATATAATTGAAGAAAATCCTACTACAAATTTCAGGGTGGTTTTTATGGAGACTAGAAATTTAGATATACGCAGATATAACCAACCTATTACGAAAACAAAAAATTGCAGCTCTATAAATTAAATGGATGATATAGACGATTATCTTGAATTTGTTTTTTTTGTAAATATCATTTTTTTAAAATTCTGTTTCCATGGTATAGTTCAGAAATTGCGAGAAAAGCACAATTTTTAAAAATTGGTTTCTTTGGTGGATGTATATAGTTATTTAAATGAAAGGTTATTTGTGTTTACAAAGAACCTTGATGCAGGTGATTTTTGCTTTACATTTTTTATTTCTTTCATTGTTTTATCATATTTTCGAATAAATTGAATCTGAATATATCTGTTGCTAGATTAAAGTGGTTTATTAGATGGCTAGCGAGCGAAGCGATTCGAGAGGAACTGCATTAGCAGTTCCTGGGGGTTGGAGAACATTAGCGAGCAGGGGACGGAGTCTCCTATTATTTCTTTTATAAACTATATTATTCAGGTTTATATAACTAAATGTTTTATTATATTTTATATACTAATATGCCGGCGTCCTGGCATAGAGGTAGCACGTCTTCCCCGTGATGTGGACGTTCTGGGTTCGAGTCCCGGTTCGGGCATGGTTGTTCTTCATCTGTTCTATCTGTGAGATGTGCGAATCTCCCCCACTGTGAAAAAGGGTTGTGCAAGCGAATGTGATGCATGAGGGGCTAAGTCGTACTCTTGGCTCTAGTTGACGCTACTAAAAACCAGAGATGCTCCCCCACCGGCTTAAAATCGTTGTCTTCGTAACAGCGGGCTTGTCAGTGGCAAGTGCCATTATAAACAACAACGATATGTTAATATATATAATGTAGATGTAATATTGCATTTCCCGTACGTTGTAAACTTCATTTGTCGCTGATTCCACTTAAATAAGTTAAACAATTTCTATTTTAATTTATTACACAAATGAAATATTTTTCATGCTTTCCTATGAAATAAATCTGCAAAACACTCAAAAGTAACTATAATTTCATGGTAGAAATATAATAAAGAAATAAAATTTTAAAACTTAAGGACATTTAAAATCGTTGGAATTTCTTCGAAAGTATAACTTTTTTTAAAAAAAGAATAATCGCCATATTTATTTTGAAGAAATTTAAACAGTCATAGGATATCTATAATTGCATTTTAATTAATGAACAGGACTTTCTTACATTTATGTATACGAAGCATAGGAAAATATTGAAATCTTTAAAAATCCAAAACTCGGGATTGTGACAAATCTTCTAGATTCAAACTCCTTGAGTTCGAAAAACACATTTTTGACATTATATATCTCCCTCTGTTCGTTTATCCGTCTTTTTTTTTTGTGAATGCGATAACACATAAAAGTTTTGAGCTAGACGAATTAAATTCATAGAATGAACTTATGATCAAATTTAGAAATTTCTATCAAATTTTGAATGAAATTAATTCAAAGTTAGTTGGTTGTTCGAATGCAAGAGAACTCGATAATTACAAAACCTAAAAAGCTAGATTGATAAAATTTGATACATAGATTTATTATCCTAAATGTAAATTATAATCCAAATTTGAAGCAAATCTTGTAAAGGATTGACTGTCTGTCGGTCTTCACTTTTGTATGCATGTAAATGCAATCACTCATTAAAGCCATGACTTAAATGAATGAAATTTGGTATGAGATTCTCCTACTACATATATAGTTCCATGTCAAAATTTAGCCTCAATCACTAAGAGAGAAGGAGTCCAAGATATATGGCCACTATTCTTCAATAATGTAATGCAAGGCATTCGCGGCCTAACTTGATGTACACAATTGTATGCAGGGGCAAGGGAATATGACATTTTTTGGTGAATATACGAGAAACTTTTGAAGAGATCATTACCGATGGTTCTTAAATGGAGTCAATCCATCTGATGTCACAATCATATGAAAATTATAATTGCATATGTCATCTAATACGCAACTGCTCCTTTTTTAAAAACTCAGATGTGCCACCACAAATGCATTGAGATTTTGAAAGATAAATAGTGTAATACTGTGCTATATCGACTACGTGACCATGGATTGATTGTTTTTGGGAAAGTATAGCCTTTGAATTAAAATAAAGCACAGCTTTGACAATTTTTATCTATTTTGAAATATTGACCACCTATGTAAGGTAAATTTCATAAATGGATTTTAAAACTTCATTTTTTTTTAATTAGACAGAATATATAAAATATTAATCATGGACAATTCCTTGATAGTGAATTTAATATTACATCACCGAGTACGGCTTAGATCTGAGTGAACATTTTTATTGCAGTCATCGCTGTTGAAACAAATAATAATGAAAATGAAAAAATGATTTTAAAAAATTCTTCGACTATTTTCCCAACCTTAACTTATTTGAAATATACGATGACAAAATTAAAAAAAAAAAAAGTAAAAGGAGAGTAAGTTAATATCTCAGCCACAAAACAGAAAAAAAGAAAATGGTATAAATTTACGAAAGTATCATTCGCATTTTTGATCGAAGCTTTTCGCAAGCACGTTTTCCATCTGCTCTTTTTCTTCCTACGTCTGATTGATGACGATGACAGCTGATAAAATATCGAATCGTCTATTTTTATCGAACCACTCATCACGTCGATTCAGTCTTCACACCTCATTTTAAACTTTTAAGTGTCTTTTTTGGCAACGTGCTCCAAAAGAGGCTTCACAGTTTTAGGAGAAAAAGTAAAATATATAATTACTGTTTTTCGCTTATCATGGAACACTAAAAGTGAGATTACGAATCTCTAACTGCAACTGTTAACTTCTGTAATGTTCCACTAATGAGTTTTTTGGACTTGATTTTAGAGAAATGCGCTCATTTTTCCAACTTGGATGGGTATAATATAGTATTCCTTAAAATGAATGGGTAGGGGTTCGTCTTAGGAAACATGGCTGATAGTTTAGTGTAATAGTTACTTTTCACGAATTGTTCTTAATTGTTGCAGTGATTTATTTTATATTTTCTCTTGAATTAAGTTTGTGATAAATTAATCGGGGAAGAAAGAATATAACTGACGGAAAGATATTTTAGAGGGAAATGTTTTATTGAATCCTTTTGAATTTAACGAAAATGAAGTTAAAATACTTTTAATTAAACTTCGGAATTTCTTTTTCTGATATATTGTCCAAGAATAATTTATGCAATTTTGATACTTGCCAACATTAAAGGCAAAATGTTATTTAGAAACGTGAAAAAGGTTTTAATTTTCTAAATATTTGATTTCTAGTAAGAAGTAACTTTAAAGATTTTATACACTTAAACAGTGTAATAGTATCCTTAAATGTGAATTCGGGAGTTAAAATGTATTCTTTGTGATGGAATTTTTCATTTTCGTTAATTTTAACACGAAATACTTTCTTGTTGAACAACATACAACATGAAATAATTTACATTTTGTTTCATAAAATGACAAATTGAAAAAAAAAATGTCTAATTCATTTGAAAGTCTTGAGCAGTACATAATATTTCACCTAATACACTTATTATGAGAAATGTTTTAGAAATATAATACAATAAATACCAAAATATTATTCTGTGCAAATTCCAACAAACACTATGCATTATTTATTTATTTTCTTTCTAGCTACATGTTCCTTTAAATATGATTGGCAAAATAATGATGCAAAATTAGAAGCTTGATTTTGGATACTAAGCTTAAAGGATTTGTTAAAAGTTTACAGCTTATAAAGTTCCTCAATGTTATTTCCCATTGAGATTTGTGAATTTTTTTTTAAAGAAGGTTCAAACTTTTTTTTCCGAAACAGCGCAACATAATAATATTTTAATATTGATTAGTTCATCCTCATATTACTTTTAAATATTTTTAGTAATGATAAAACGGAAACAAAAAAAGCATAATTAGTTTCGTTGCAACGCATGCGTGCTTAAACGCAATTAATAAAACAATGAGAAGTATTATTGCTAAATGTAATTAAAATATTTTTTAAAAAAATATTAAAATAAGAAATAAGATGACAAATAAAATTTATAATATTTGAAAATTAATTTTTCAAAATTTTTAAAGTAGTATAAAAATGATTATTGTATTATAATCTGTTCTGAGATTATTGAGAAAAGACTGTATCATTCTGATTAATTAAAAATCTGGATAAAATTTTTTTTATTGAGCACTTTATTATTGAGCACTTAATAAAAGTTCTAACCAGTAAATACCTACTGAATCTGATAGACCTAGGTACAACAATCTGCTCTATAGAATTTTTTGTACTATTTTCAACTATGTTTATCGTATTATGTATAATGCAATTTATAGAGCATATATTATCATATGAACATTATCAAGTTTAGATGTTGAACGTTGATGCTGATATGCAAAAGTATCTCAGCATCAGGATTATCTTTTAGGAAGTGTAAGTGTACCAAGACGATCACAATATAATCTCAATGTAGTGTTGGAAATACTTCTCAGACAGGGTACTGGTGTTGTACCAGAACTGTTGAAATTCCAGACCGGTTCCTAAAAGACTCTTTCATTTCAGCATTCCATGGCAAAAGTCAGTGATCTTACTGCTATTCAAGCGAGCTGAGTGAAATCACAATCAATGATATAATAGTGACGTCATAGCTGATGCCAACAGATCCAATAAGAACAGAAAAATCTTTTTCCCGTTTCCATATATAGATATTTCAAACTATCAAAACTATAATTTTTTAATTAAAAAAATGACATTCACTTATGCGTTTTGGATCTGCTAACATCAACTTTGACATCATTCATTAGTGAATACGCTCTATTCATTGTGGACAGCTGTGACGTCATTATTTGTGATCATTGAATCTTGCTACGGAATGCTGAAATGAGAGTCGTCTCTTTGGAAACACTCGGTTATCGCTTACGAGCAATCCATCTATTGTGTCTGACAAGCATTTCCGATTCGGCATTGTCATGTGATTATGAATGGACTAAGTATACCCTACCCCTCCTTAACGTTTGTAACCCTGGACCCGAGAGATTCCGTATATATTATAAATGCGCATCTCTAAAATTCCATTATGATATATTGCCTTATTTATGAATGGATATATAATGATTGATGAAAAAAAATATTTCAAGTTATCTGTGGTATTAAAAGATACGAACACTCTATAATAGCTTTAATTTAAATAGTTTTCATTAAATATCTTTTATCGTTGATCATATGCATTTCTTGTTACAACAGCTTAACCCTTTTTTATAATCACTAAAGAATACATTTGCTCCTTCTTATATTTATTTACGTTTTAATTGTCAGTTTCCTCTCTTAATTATCTTTATTACTCTTCTATAAGTATTTATTTTGAAGTTATGTCTAATCGATAATTTATAACATATTTTTCCTTTGAGAAATTAAAATGAGGGGGTGGTTGGTCATGAAGGGAAATATGATTTTCTCTTTTCCTCATCGTCAACAGTCCCCCTTCACATCTGAATGGCCCCCATTGCATAGTGTCATAATTTCATTCTTTAGTTATGTTTTGCATTGAAAGTGCCATAAATGCATTAATATGTTGTCTTCCTGATGCCTCTTACGATTGGGGCCCAAACCATCTATGTACCATCCCTCCTCTCTTTTTATACTGCAGGTTTCGAAGCTTTATATTTTGTTTCTGCTCATATTTAATCAAATTCAAAATCTGATTTTTATATTAAAAGGTTTACTAGAATTGTCTATGACCTGATTCGAATTTTGATTATATATTGATTACTTTTCTCCATTCCTGATTAATAATCTTCGAAAGCAATAATACCATACATATTTAACTTATTTGATGATAAACAAACCTACTTTCTTGATAGCTATGCTAACTCGTATTTCCTACTTGAGCTCCTATTTGATCCATTCCAACCATGGTCATTTCAAAAGAGCTTCCTACAAGCTTCAAAACTGGCAAGGGAAGTCGAGAAAGAAAACTAAAAAAAGCACTTCCCAGATTGTGTGGAGGGGGCTGAAAGGTAGGCAATAAAGTGTCCTCGCCTTTATCACTGACAGCGAGACAAATTTCCGTTACCCTTCTTGATAACTGTAGCCATAACTCACAACGGCTCGCTCTCAGTTTGTGGTGAAACTGTTGCTGGAACACCGGGAGGCTCTCTCGTTGGAATATTTTCCTTTCCTTTCTTCTTCTTTATGGCTGCCTCAAGTGTTTTGGTAATAAAGAAAATGGTAAACAGAATGCCAGGTATAAATACGAGGTAGGAAGTCCAGTTGGCGAAGTTAAAAAGTTGTCCATTGCAGAAAGAAGCTGATAAGGAAGTTATTAGGACACAGCATACTAAACAAAAGTCCTGTTTAAGATTTTCTGTGATCGTGGCCTTGATGGTAAGCAATGGAATGACGCAAAATTTCAGCGCATTGTCTTTAGTAATATTTTTATATCACTAAAAGTTATGTATTGAAAGTAAATTTGCCATACATTGCAGTTGACTAGCAAAAAAGTATGTTTAATGTTGAAACTGAAAACTTGCATGCGGAGCTTAATTTTGTCATTCAGTGAATTAACAATATGGGAGAGTTAAAAAAAAGTTAAAAAAGTCATTAATAATTTCACTCCATTTGAAATGTTATAGACGCTGAATACAATATAATTGCTAATTGCTTCTTCTAAACGTCGTGATGGTAAGGGACAGAAAGGAGCAAAATTTCAACACATTGTCTTTAGTGACATTTTTATATTATTCAAAGTAATGAATTGAAAGTAAACTTACAATGCATTGGAGTAGATTAGTAATAATGTGTGAATTTAATGCTGAAATTAAAAACTTACATGCAGAGCTTAATTTTGTCTTTCAATAAATTAGAAAATATGGGAGAATTAAAAATCACATGAAAAAATTTAGTTATAATTTTACTTCTTTTAAAATGTTATAGACACTGAGTCCAATATTATTGCCAATTGCTTCTTCTAAAGGTCGGGATTGTAAGGAACAGAAAGGTGCAAAATTTCAACACCTTGTCTTTAGTAACATTTTTAGATTAGTCAAAGCAATGAATTAAAAGTAAACGATCGGCACATTGAAAAAATTATTTATAATTTTACTCCATTTAAAATGTTATAGACACTGAGTCCAATACGATTGCTGACACTTCATCTCTATTAAAATTTTATAAAATTCTAAAAGTTAAAAATATTTTTAAAAAATTTATTGAAACTGAGTGTCTGAAGAAAGTTATTGTGTTCAATTTTTATATCTACGTTCCATTGAAGAAATGAGAAAATGTGTTAGTTTGCTTTCAAGTCAGGGTCTCCTGAATTATGAATTTCGAGTATATATTCGTTAATTATGTTGCCATCAAACTAACGACAATGAATGATTCTGTCAATTCCTTCAAGGGTAAAAATAATCAGTAAAATTATTTTAAAATTGAACATTTCATTAAAATGTTACAGAAAAAAAAATATTTAATTCTTCAGTTTACTTAATTCATATTTTCATCATCCCCCTCCCCCTCCTACTAATTTGTAAATAAAGCGCCATAAAACAATACAAGGAATCGTGAAATATATTATTAATAGAGTAGAATCGCATGTGAAATTTTATATCTGATACTTTACATGGAAGATTTAAAGAGATATCTCAATGATTGTTTTTCTCCATTCACAAAGTGGCAATTTATCAAAGGACAGAAGATGAATGGTAATGTTAATTCAACAACTATTTTGCTGTTGAAGTTTTTAGAATTAATATGTAGCCAAAACAATTTTATTCTTTTAAATTAAATTTTTTTCTCATTTTAAACTTTTATAATCATAATATTTTTTAAAAAAAATCATCGTTTCAGATTTTCCTATATCCACACATTCGCACCCCAAACTGATCAAGAGCAAGTAGGATGAGACGTGATTTAGAAGTAGAATTTTAAGATAAATGGTTAAGAGAGTAGTTTTTATCACTGTAGAAATGATCCGCCATACTTTTTTTAATTTTTTAAATACAAAGAATTCACTATTTCATTTCTTATAAAAAGATCCATCATTACTATTTAAAAAAAATGATGATGAAGACGGATGCAATCTGATTGACATGAAATGCCTTGGCTAATAATAATAAAAAACAATAAATAAATATAAAAAATGGCGGAATAAATAAGAGGAAAGATAAATTGAACTACACATAAGGATAATAACAAGGCAAACAAGAATCAACTCTTTTCCTTCTAAGTTGACGCAATAATGATTAATGCCAGGCTACTAAATAATAAAACAAAATATGTGTTGATATTTTAAAGATAATGAATTTTTTCAGCTGTTATTGCTGCTCAAACTATTGATAAAATAGCTCATAATTAATATGCAGGTAAATTTTTTAAACTTTTTTGAATTCTCTTGTAATTAATAAATGTCCAAGTCATCAATTTATGCCAGTTCACAAACCAACATTGTAAGACGTTAAGAATATTAATCAGAATACCAGAAGCACAATCTGAATTACACTTCCAAAAAATACAGGCAATTTAAATTCTTCCAATGAAATTACACCATCAGATATCAAAATATTTTACAAAGTGGAACCTAATCCATCACAACCTGCTATCCACAACAGTTCTTCCTATGTAATTACTCAGTTAAGTCTCCCATCTTTTTAGCCAACTTATAATCATTCAATGAATGCTTCAAATGTAGTAATTTTTATCTATCGGGAGTCTATTTATTATCTTCGAATACTTTGCTGCCTATCTAGCTTTGATGTGGGCCGTGGACAGCTGATGTCGTCATGTGCAACCACCTGCAGGGCAGCAATCCATCTTGTAAATTTTTGTCGTCATAACCGTCAGCCAGGAACCTGTCGGATTGATCTTTATCGGCAGAAAATGAGTTTCTTTCTGTCTTTGTGGTTCCTGGTACCAAGAAATATCTGAAGTACAATTTCGAAAGAGGTAAATGAGTTCTGGGATTGTTAGCACAAACAGGAATGTCACTAATGCCATATTTCTGCCCTGTGAGATTTAAAAAATATAGTCATAAATGAGAGAAATAATAACAAAAAAGTTCTATAATGTGATTAGTATCAGTAGTTTGAATTTTGAAATTCTGATGGCATAAATTAGAAATTTTCATACTAGTTAAATATTTGTTTCGCTATCTAAATAAAAATCTTTTTAAGTTAAATATTAATTTGTTGTATATGAACAATATAAAATGCATTCTGTTGGATGTTCTTTTGTTAAAATAATTTAAACTTTGGTGCTATCTTACAACTTCAAATGGGCGATGGCTATCAGCTTTTTGATGCGAATGAATAAGTTATAAGCGTTTTATTTATATGAATTTTGCCTATTGTTGAATTCATTTTTCGGAAGAAAAGTCTACTGTTACATAAAAAAGATCCGTAACTGTTAATTGATTTAAAGAAGAATTTTTTTCAATTGGCCTAAATCGATTAATTAATAGATTTTTTTAATTGTCCTAAATCGATTAATTAATAGATTTTTTTCAATTGTCCTAAATCGTTTAATTAATAGATTTTTTCAATTGTCTTAAATTTTATTTCATCCCGGGAGGCATGTTTATGAACAAGCAGAAGCGACGACAACACAGAAAGACACCACACGAAATGAGGAAAAGCTACAAAAAAGGGAAAATGCTTTTCCCTGGTCTTATATATCATGAGATTCCGATAGGAATTTCTTACACATGTCGAATTAGGCAAGGGAATTATAGGGATATTCTAAAAGAATGTCTTAGCTCGATACTTTTTTATCCCTTCACTCGGAGCGTGGGAATCGCCGTCTAAAGCATTTTTGCAGAGCTTTCTGTTGAATTAATTAATAACTTGAAGTATTATTTTTATTTCAAGTTAGTTTTCATGATTTTTAATAGGGAGCCGCTATCATCCCTGATAGAGTCAGTTTTAATAATACGAAAGCATCCATCAATATTTGAGGTCAAACAAAAATTTTGGGCAACATCACCATTTCGAACTATAGTTAGACGACTAAGATACCGAAGTCGGTATCCTCCCACTCAGATGCTTTTTATAGATTTAATATGTATTGTATTTGCATACAAGACGGATATTTGGAGAATTAGGATTTTTAATATCTCGAATCTCAAAGTCAAAATGTTTTTCAGTTGGGTGTAGTAGCCTGTGATGTCTCTTAAACTGACGGTTCAATGTACTTGTAATTACTTTTTTAAAGTAAATAAATTTTTTATCAGTAAAAACTTTGTATCACGCTCCAAATAAGAAAATAAAAATAAAAATCCGTTTTTAATTGAATATAATAATCCTAAGAGACTGGTTTATCTGAATAGGGAGTTAATCAAATTTTTTAAGATTATTTTAATGTATATTCAAATTAAGCCAACAAATGCTCTTTCATCTCGGTATTTATTTCAGATTTGAATAACATTATAAGTGATATTTATATTCAAAGAGCTAAGTTCCATATGTTTTTCGCTATCGTGGTTAATATTTTGCAGTGTTATTTTCATTCTGGGAAATTAATTTTTCATAAAATATATTAAAGTCGTTTAATATTGAGTTTGTTAGTTAGTCTTTATAATATTTGATTATATTCTTAATATGAATATAGTAAATATAAAATTACATTAAGATCTTATTTTAATTTTTCAAAATATTTCTTTTATTTGTATCGTACGAATTATTTCAAATTTTATTCATTTCGAGTATTATGTTTTGAATGAAAGTAGGTCGAGTCTTTTTTTTGTTAGTTGATACTAATTTGTTGCTTCATAGCTGCTAATAAATAATAAATTTTATGTGAGGTTTTTCAAATGGAAATAGATCTTGTTTCGAAACTTTCCATTCGATTCAAACAAAAATAAAATCGATAAAATTGAAATATACTTAATGCTGGTTCTTATTTTTGTATGTTAAATCGAAAATTTTTAATTTTCAAAATAAATAAGCCGCCATTTTTTGAACAGCAAATTTATTAGTTTGATGGTTCTTAAATAAAGGAATTCGATCGAAGCAGCTGTTTGCAACGAATTCTTGAAACCATCAAACGAACTCAAAAAGGAACAATCGCCATGACGAGTTGAGGTGTTGGATTAATTTCAAAAGAAATAGTTTCAGCGGAGGCGTGAACAACAAAATTCTATTATTTCTAGATTTTTCACATCTAATCATTGAAATGTAATTTGATTAGAAATATATTATAGAGCACATCTTTGTTTCACCCAACCTCAAGTGCTAAAAGCTATTATTCTGGATTAAAATGGCATGAGCTTATCCCAGCTTCATATTCAATGAAAATGAGGGCTAACACAATTCAATGCATTCTAATCAATTAATTTGAATTATAAATAACGCTCTAAGGATAGTTGAATTACCATATTGTTTGAACTATTGTACCCTTTGAACCAAAATTTGTACCCGTAAAAACCATTGCAACCCATCTAGATTGTAAGAGAAGCAGAGCTTTGTAAGCAAACGTTTTTCTTAATCCAAACATTTAAATATTTTTTCCTTGACATTTTCGAAAGCAACACGGTATCATCAGTTTAAAACAAACAAAAAACTCAAACATGCGTCTTTCGTATACAATTAAACGATTTAGCCTTCATCGAAAAAATTCAATTAAGAAACAAACCATCTTCAATATCAAAAAGTTTTGACAACCTTCTTTTAATAAACAAATCCATTCCTGCATGTCATTAAAATGTCGAGGTTTAACTAATCACTGCCCATGGACATCCTCCCAACAACCTACTTTAATGACCATTGGAGACATACAACTTTCAGAGTCCCAGTAAATTTCCAGTAATCCTAACCCACACAAATTGGAAACGGTTGTCGAAATCCAGTCAAACCTTTTTTCTTGCTGTTTGAGAGAAACCATAAAAGTTTTTTCTTCTCTGCCGTCCACGCTGACAGATAAGAAAGTAGCTACCGAACAAGATTTGACATCGGTATAATCTATCCTATGACATCTGTGGCCAAGCCCACACCCTCAGTATTAATTACTGTGATTACACATTTCAGCACCACCTTGTAATAAGTGATATGGAAGGCGGTCTTCGACGCAAGACGGAGATGGCGAGATATCTCCTTCGTCTAGCTGCCGGGATACACACTTCCTCCATTAAATGGTGCCACTGTATGTTCTGGAATACAAGGGGGTAGCTTTAGGTTTTTAAATGGTATAATTGCTTGCGGTTTGCATGCTGCAGTAGACTCGGGGAGAATGCCAGCCCTTGCGAATAATGAGTTAAGTCGCTGGTATTAAAAGATGTAACTGTCGGGACACAGAAAGAAGCATTAATGATCAATCTGTCTTTTTTCTATGTATATAAAATAATAAGCAGTCGACATAAAGATTCGACAGACTCATGTAATTGCATAAGTAGGAGAGATTGAAAGAAATTGGTCTCTTTCTTTTTTCTTGGCTATTCTTGCAGTTAAACTGTTGATATTCATCAGTAAAACGTTTCGAAATCCGGGTGTGCATTTTACAAGTTATTAAATTGCAAAAAAAAAAAAAAAAAATGACATAATTGATAATTCTTTAAATGGGAGAAGACTAAGTGGGTTGCAGTATCTTTTGGTAGAATCGAAATGTTCCACGATAGGGATATCAAAGGAATTGGAGTATCATCTTTTAAAATATTAATGCGGAACTATTTTAAGGTATGTGAGTATGTTAGGAATGAATTTAAAAAAAAAAAAATGTTATAAATTGCATTTTTTTTGAATTTCCGCATAAAATAGTTTGAAAAAAAATGCTTATGACAAAAAAAAAAAAAAAAAAAGAAAAGAAAAAAAGAAAAGCAAGTTAAAAGTCAACAATGTTTTGGAAGATTTTTTTTTATGTCGAAAAGGAATATAAAATAAAAAAATGATTCTAATATAAAACTTTATCAAATAATTTTTTAAAAAATTGCAGGTGACTTAAGAAAACATATAACCTAGTTACGGAGCCGAGAAATAAATTTTATTTTTCACCAATTTCTTTATGGGGTTCGACCGATTAATAATAATAAGAAAAAAGAAATGTGAAAATTCTTATTTTCGAAGTATTTAAATAAATGTCGAATCTTTTTAATTGAACAGATTGCTTATTCTTTCATTCAGGACTTGCAAAATATGTTTAGAAATTATTATACTAAATTTGAGCAAAGAATGTGCATCATGTTTTAATTTTTGAGGTTTTTTGATATGATATTAGAGCAATTTTTTTTCATATCATTTAAATTCAAATATAAAAGTAATTCTACTTTACTTCTTTTCCGAAGAAATAAAATCTCTTCTACTTAAATTTACCAATCGCATGAAACCGTTAATTTTTTTCCCTCACATTACAAAAACAAATTGCTGTAACTTTCACTGTCTGATTGTTCAATTGTGCTTCCACTCTAGCTTACATCGGGACCTCATAAATATGTTGAGTAAATTCTTTTTTCATGGTTTTCCCGTTTCAAAGCGAATTTCTATCTCGCAATCTTTTTCTGCCGTTTACGTCTCCCAGAAACACTCTGTATCTTTATTTACCATATTTCACCTGTGATTTTGGCTCAAATTTACTTAATATATCATTTCGAGACTTAGAACATATTTTCATCATTTGAAGAAAAAGGAAATTTAAAAACACATTCTTTAAATTTTTACCACATTTCCTAGTTACTTAAAAAAAAATCTGAATATTAATAGAACTGAAATGTTTGCATGAATTGATCGGATCTGTAAAGACGACATTGCATTTCTGTTTTAAGAGTATGTATGCAATCTTGTTATGATATTTAAAAAAATAAATAAAAAAATTTTTTTCGGAGTTTTATCCTTTGCTTTTTATGTTTAAGTGCTACGCCTAATTAATTTGCGGTTAGCCCTGAAGGGATCGTACCACACAAGTTAAAAGTCATCCTACTGTTAGCATTGAGAATATTCTAGAAAAATTGAGATATCATTCAACCCCCAGTTAACCTTTTGACTTTTTTGAAATATTTATTTTTGATTTCATTTTTTAATGCTTTCGATAATTAATTTGTCATGTTTTAATGTTTCCCGTAATTAATTTATCTTTCACCTAGAAGAAAATGTATATATCTTATACTGAACCACTATATTAAATATTACAGGCAACTTGTTCTAGAGAAGTATTGAAATCATTGATAGATCAATATACCTTTTAAGTTTTTTCGGAAATTTCCACTTCATCTTTTCTACTTTAATGTCTTCCGCAATTAATTTACGTTTCGTTTTGGAGAATGTATCACCTTTTATATTTTGAATACTGTGCTGGATAGCACTAACAACAAATTCTCTAAATAGATTTGAAATTATATTAATTAATTTAGATTGATTTGCATTTCGCCTAAAAAGAATGTGCCGCTCTTATACTGATCTACTATGTTAGACAATACTAGCAACTTGTTCTAGAAAAATAAGGAAATGATGGATAACTTAATTTGTCATTCAAGATCTTTGCACTTTGTCTTTCATATTTTAACATCCCCCATAGTAGATTTCCCTTTTACTTTGAAGAGAATGCGCTTATTATATTCTGAATTAATATATTAGACAGTACTAGCAACTTGTTCTGGAAAAGTAAGGAAAACACTGATAGACTAGATCAATATGCTTTGCGAATCTTTTCCGAATTTTTGCACTTTGTCTTTCATATTTTAATGTTTCCGGTAATTTGTTTGTCTTTCAATTCGAAAATAATGTGACACATATGTTCTGAAATACTATATTAGTTAGTACTAGCAGCATGTTCTGGGAAAGTAGAGAAATCAGGAAATGGAAATTGCATCTTGATCAAAAGAAGTCAAAAATATCAAAAATTAACATTAACTCGTAACTGGAGACGGGATTCAAAATGATTCCGCATTATTCATTAGTTCTGATTATCACGTGGTATTTTGTCCTTGAATACAATCATCTTCTCAATACCTTTGTTCTTTCAGCAGTATGTTGGCAAAAGTCTCAGTATGAGCACGTGCTTATTATTCTTTTTCAAAGTTTTTGTTGTTATTTGTGGAGTAAACTGCTCTTAATTTGAATAATGCAAAAAGAATAACGAAATATTCTTAAAATAATATTTTAAAATATTGTATTCTTCATTTTCGTATGTTAAATTCTAACAGTTATAAAATTAGTGTAATTCTATAATATCTAAACGAAGTAAATATTCATTAAAAGATTGTTTAGGTTTTTCTTATAACGTCATTCCAACATTTAATATTATAACATTTAACATTTTTAATCTTTTAGTTAACTACATGATTTCCTGAATGTATTGTGCTTCCAAAATAAATTCCAATGCTGCTTACAAAAGACAAAAAAGAAAAATAAATATGAGGTCGCATGAGGAAATTTCCTCTCTGGTCGCATGAGGAAATTCATGTCTCCAGTTACGGGTAAAAAACATGATATAGAAATTTATACTTCTTTCTTCATAACCAAAACTATTATTTGACTGTCTTTTAATTATCCCTTCGTATAGTTTAAAAATTGTTTATACAATATCATACTCTAGCTAAGATTTAAATTACACGTATTCCATGAATACTGAACGAAAATTACCACGGCTATACATATGCATGTATGATAATATTTCGGATGTATATATCAAGCTCATAGAAAAGGCAAACAAATGTACGGTAGAATATTCAAATGAGAGCCCAAAGTTATTCCATTTTATTCTGGTTTTGACTACATCTACCGTGATAACAAATATTGACTTTGGCCGCATTTCAGTAGTGTCATAATTCCTGAGGGATTTAATGGACTCTCTGCGTGCATGCGACACCCAGCTGTTGCATTTGTCAGAATTATCGTTTGCACATCCCCTATTTTTCTGAGAAATGGAATAAATAAAAACAACTTTTTTTTTTGGTTAAAGAAAAGGAAAGCGTTTCCTTTTCGTTTTAGTAAATAAGACAGCGGAAAACCACAGGACACCAGCTGAAAATGAATGAAAGTTCAGCTGAATAATTCATATGACACCCCCAACCGACTTGCATGTGCGCGAAGATCAGATTCATCATTAATATTGTGCCCATAAACCATGTGAAAATTGCTGCTTGTCAAAATTATGAAGTAGTGATGGTGGTTTATGAATTTCATATTTGTTACAACTGATTTCAATGAGAGGAGGCACGATTTACTTTGACTGGAGTGGGATTCTTGGAAGAAGTTTCCAAAAATATGGTTTGATTTATATTTTTCGAAACAAACCGCATATATTCGTGATGTATCACATATCAAGGTGTGTGCCCTGAAGCGGGGAAGCATGAAATAAGATAGATTGAGAAATGTATGGCGTGTTGTGTTTTATGGTTATATGATAAATCGTTTATTTTAATTTTAGTTCTTTGATTCTTGTAGCATAAAAACTGAACTTCTCTTGTGATTACACAATAGTTTTCTATAAATAATAAAAAAAATGAATATGTATTTTGAACACTTTTTTAAAGACTACTTGGGTCAAAATTTTGGAAATAATGTGTAATTTTAGTATAAAGATCACATAAATTTATGTAGTTGGTTAAAATTAGCAGATATTTTTTTTTACCTTCATATAAATAAAGAGGCCAGTATAGAGTCACTCAGTTAATGGATTTGTTCCAAAATTTGAGAAACATTTCCAATTTGGGCCATGAAAAAAATATGGCAAGTAATTTTATCTGTTTTGCTTTTTTTTAAAATTATCATTTGAATTAATTACAAATGAATTCCTTTATCAGGGAAAACTAACTTTCTCTAAAATGATCTAAAAAAATTCCAAATTCCTTTAAAAATGTTTGAGCTTACCATTTAATTTAATATCGAATAATGAATGTTATAAGTTTGCTTTAAATTCTATATACGTTTGGCATAATATAATAAATTTCTAACAATGAACGAAAACACCAGTTAGATCCTGCGCACCAGATAAACTCGTAAAGCTACAGATATGCTGGTAAATAAAGCAACTGTGAACTATTTTTTTTTCGAATTAGAGCTCAGTAGTAAATGGAAACGTAATCTCTTCTTGATCAAAAGTATCCCTCTGATCTATCTACCCAATCCATATTGACAATAAAAAATGAAATTGTAATATAAAATATAATAAAAACGCCTTCTATACTTGATTAAGTTTACTTAAGTTCTGAAATTTTGTAGTGTCCAAGAAGTAAAGAAGAGAATTAATTCTTATTTCCAGAGCAGAGCTATGCCTTATCTTTCTTTTACCTCTATTTGGCGTTAGTATTCGACTGTGATAAAACCTATGGGAAACAGGAAATCTTTCTTAAAATCTCTTAGAATTGTATTTACGTTTTACTTTCTTCTTTACATTCTACAGACTTCTATATTTCCTTATTTACTCATATTCTTTATTTTTCTTGTTATATGCAGTTATGCAATTGAAAATTATTGTCCTCCAAGAGAAAAAAATTCAATGCAAACAATTTTTAAAACCACAATTCTATTAGTATTTTTTATTTTTTTATTTTGCGTCGTCTGCTTTTTAATCATTAATTGATACCTGGTGACTTTTGGTGAAGGGTTATTTCGCTGGGAATATTGATTATTATTAATTTCGGTTAAATCGCTTAAATATAGCATTATGTCTTTGATTCTGTTAAATTATCAGACATTAAAGCCATTATTTTAATTGACTTTCATATATTCTATTCATTGTATATAATAACTTTTCTAATGGAGACTAGTTTCATGACATCACAGTACTATAACATAAATGTTCGTTTCATCTATATTCAAAATTTTTCGATATTGTAAAACTTTACTCTTTTGCTCGTTCTGTAAACTACATAGGTAAAAGAATAACACAATGAAAAGAATAGAGCAAAACTTGTAAAAGACTATCAAAATTTGAAGATAAAATTATTTTGCTTAGGGTATTATTGAGGCCAACTTACATAAAATATTTAATCGAAATTTTTAGCAACCATGATTCTAAGCAAAAATTTAGCAACCATCACAAAATTCCATCTTTACAAACATGAAACAAATAAAATCAATTAAAAGTGTAGCTAAATAAACATATCTTCAGTATAGAGCTAAAAATGACTAACTTAAAACTAAGAGAAAAAGAAGTTAATGTATTGAGTTTTTTTAAGTGTATTCTCAACAAGAAAATTCACACATATAGTAGATAGATCACCTGCATGCACTATATGCTGCATACATATTAATATACATAGTTTTATTTTACATTTTAAAACAACACAAAGACTCATTAACTCATATTTTTTTAATTTGTGATCTATTTATTTTTAGCTGTATACCAACCATAGTTTAGAAGGTATTTTTAAAACAATGTTCCTGCATTAATCCTTTCTAGGGCCATGGGAAGTATGCTTCCCACTAAATTCTTTTGTTTTGTATGAAGTTATGAAAGTTGATATAAGTTTCTATAAATTTTGCAATAAGACAGGAACTCAGATGCTTCAGTCCCTTATCTCACTTAAAATAGTGTGACTTCATTTATTGCTTAATTTTTAATTAACCAAATTAATTAATTAATCAAATTAAATGTATCTAATAAGCTAAATGAATCACATTTCTTAAGCCTTCACGTATCTTAATCTTAAAAATATTTTATTATTCCATGACTAGAAAAAAAATGTCCTTTTAAAAGGTTAACTATAAACAGAACAGATTATACTAACATAAAATGCTGTCCCTTAAATATTGTCTTAATGTTTATAAATAGCATTTATTATTCATTTTTAGAATTTAAATTTAAAAAAAAACTTTGAAGGACTTTAAAAAAATTTGCTTATTCATGTCTGCCAAGTTCACAAATTGCCAAACTTTGTATTACAGGAATGAAAGACAAAGAAAAACTTGATGCCGTAACAACTAGAATCACAAATGAGGCAATAAATTCTAAATCTGTGAATTCAACACTTAATTCTTGAACATCCCCTGCCCTTTCATCAAGCGACAGCGAATGCAGGCTGTACAAATGCTTCTCCCACAACTTTAAGACGAAAAATTCCTCATCAGGCTAAATGTCAATGAGGCTTGATGACAAGGCATGTCCTGACTACGGTTTAAAATTCGGTCTGCAGGACTGAAAGGTCAAACTCATTCGAGTTGCAGGTCCGCCCTTTCTTAATTTGTATTCCATGTACTTTACTGTCCTTTGCTTTGGGGAACGGTCATCCTTGAGCTGGTAATGCAGAGGGTCACTCGAAGAGAAGTGGTTTGGGTTCGCCTACGCCTACGAGTCAGAGTTGAGTTACTTTGTGGCTGTTTAAGGTTAATAAATGAACAGAGCTGGTAATAGCCCTCCTTGGGTATCCCAGAAAAAAAATGTTGAAGACAAGTTTAAGGGCAGTGTTTAAGTTGGTGATGAGATATCTGCCATATGAATTTTGACCTTTCTTTCTGAAAAAATTCCTTTGAACTATGGTAGAAAAAAATGTATTGAAAGTACAGATATATAAATTATGCGCAGAAATATATCATTTGGAGTAGGATCAATCTAGGAATTTTCTCTGATGCAAATTTTTAATACTTGGATTACGACTATATGGTTTGTTATAAATATTTCATTTCTTAGATTTTGCTTAAGAAAAGTAAAAATATCAAAGTTTCATTTTTGTTTGAAAAATTGGCTGATGCTTATCATTTATTTATATGTCATGAACTCACAAGAAAAGTATTTTGAAACAAAATAAAGCAATAGCTTTTGCAAGCTTGGAAATATCTGTGAAGGAATAGAATACTGCGGAATCTTAGAACATGCGAATGACCATATATAAACATTTGACGTGTTAGAAGCCTTTGAAAGCAAATAATAATAAATAGAAATGTAATTAATTTGTGAAATTTTAATTATTTAACCAGGAGGAGAGGCTTTCCCAAAGTTTTCTTGCGTAAGCTGTAATAAACTTGTCACGCCAGATAACGCCTTATAGGACACAGGTGTACAGTAATTACGAAATATTATTTTCGGCGTGTATTTAGCATTTTTACTGAATCTTTTATGCCATCGAATTGGCGAGCTATTTGACAATGAATCCCTGGCACGCGTTAATAGTATCCAATTTTCCAATTTGTGTTTTAAACACGTATTTCTCAATCCATTGAAATTTAAAATTCGATGCAGAACTGCACTTTTAATCACAAAATACCGAGCCAAGTTTGATACATTTAATTTATAGCGTTTTCGAACTATCGTGTTTACTTGTTTCTGAAAGTTCAAACAGACAGATGGTCAACCAGGATCAAATTTGACAGGTATCTACACAATAGATGTTAAATTTGTGTACTGAATTTTATCTATATATCTTTCTTCATTTTGTAATTATCATGCTAAATTATATTCGAACAGTAGACGGATAGATGGACTTCCTCAGAACAAATTCACTCAAAACTTGATAGAAATCTTTAAATTTGGTATAAACACCGTTTACTGAATTTCATCCGCTTAGTTTAAAGCGTTTTTAAGTTATATTTGTCACGGACAAACAGACGGACATTTTTCAAAAAATGTTTTTTTCCGAACTCTTGCAGCTCTAAAACGTGGAGATTCGTCGAAATCTCTAGTACGAATTTTTTGATGGTTACTATACTTTCTCTATACTAAGTATACGACACAGTAAAAAGGATAGTTAAAATTTTACAAGAATTTTGAATGAAAAATTGTCCAGGAATAAGCCTATTAAAAGCTTCCATTTCAAGAAATAGATTGCAAAAAAAAAAAAAAAAAAGTAACGAACAGAATTTTCCGTTACTTTAAAAATAGATAATTTTTTTAGACAAAATAATAATTTCGAATCTGATCCTCAATAATTAATGAAGTTTTGATATAGATAGAAATTATATAGGAATTTATAACCCGCATAACTGAAAACAATTTTTTCAAAGATGAATTCAATAATTTATAGTTGGAGAAATTTGGTGACTTAATTATTCAAATATAATCGGAAAGGGGCAAAAAGAATGAAATAAAAGGAATGACGAATCAAAAGATTTAAACGAAATTTCAATTCAGTATTGCTAGACAATAGAATTTTACAGCAAAATCTATTTACATAAAATTTAATGCCCCTTTATTTGTCTGAACCTTCTACAATTCCACACCTCTTGGCAGAATCAAACAAAAACTTTACTATTAATACAAATAAATTTCTGTCTGTATATTGGCCCTCTATAGGATGGACCGTTTGTCATAGAGCTATCAAAAGGGCTCATATATAATTTGGTGGGTGGAAATGTACTCACTCCTCTGAGCAATTTTTTTGAAATTTTGACGAGAATTTTAATTAATTAAAATGGAAAAAAAATGTCGCCTTTTTTTCTGCAATAACTTTAAAAAATATTGCGAACCAAAAATAATTTTAATATTACCTTAACATTCAAAATTTATCATTTTAGTGATAATTTTTTTTTGTCATATACATTTTTTTTTATTTTTAATCAGTTCTTAACAAAAATTAAGTTAATTTTCCAAAGGAATCTTTCATATAAAATTTATTAAAATCTAACCTGCTCAATAATATTATGCTTGCATGTAAAAAATTAACTTTTATAAATATGTTACTATCACTTTGACAAAAGTCCAAAATAAAAGATAAATTAGCTTTTATTGCTAATTAAATCTAGAAAAGTGTTATTTTCAGTACGTACTTGTATGAGATCAATTAAACATGAAGCATGATATTTTCTAGAAAAACATGCGCAAGAAATAGTTCATTGTGAACTTTTAAAATACCTATGTTACTAATTCAATGGTTCTATAGTATTTAAGGAAAGCATTGTTTATATATACAGAATATCAGTTTATTTATTTATGTTATATTTCCGTCCAATTGATCAACATATGCAATTATTTTCACGAAGTTTAATTACTCCGAAGTTAAACCGAAAACATGCTGTAATACTTGAGTCAGGGATTGGTAAACTTACCTTGCAAAGGGTAATTTTTAGAATTATGTTTACAAAAATCATACTTATAGCGCCATAAATTAGCAGCTTGAATTATAAAAGGCATCTTTTTGAAACTTGAGCGTGTTATGTCTTTTGTTATTGGTGAAATATACTCATTTTTGCTTTGCTTTAAATAAAGTAATAAATTTCATTGCAATTTTATTATTTATTTTCATTGTTATAGTAATCATTGTTATGCTCATTGTTTATATTGTTTTATTCAATGTTTGTATATATTATATACAAACACTGAATATTGTTTATATTCATTGTTATAATCATAATATGTTATAATATTTTATCACTAATACAGTAAAATATTATCATTGAAGTAAAAAAGTAAATATTTTAAATATTATTACAAATAAATTATCATTATTCTTCCACCAAACAATAATTTTAAATTCTAAAAATCTGTTTAAATTACGAATATTTTTCATGAAATAAAATTTTTTAAATCAGATTTCTGTTTCTAGCTTTTTTCTAAAAAGGTGTTTCAGAATTAATATAAATTTATGTCAGTTTCGATTTCGAATTAGACGACAGATTATGATCATAGCTTTCTTTTTGATTTAGATCCGGAAAGAGTCTTTTGCTAAAAAGAAATGTTGATCTGAATTCATACGGTTGTGCAACATAAGTTTTGAATTTAGTATTAAAATATTTAAAAAAATGTAACAAAAGTCATAATTATACATTAAAAGAGCCGAATTATGATATTATCGACTATTGCCTTATGAGAAAGTATCTTCATTTATTAATATCACTTCTTTTATGTGGCGCTCTTTCAGTGAAATTTTACGCTTGTAAAAGCCATTTTTTTAAAAGCTAGAAATAAATCTTCTTTTCGCTCTCTCAGAAAACCATTTATTTTATGTTCTAACTAATTTCACCAAAACCTTGAACCCTCGAAAAAATCTTAAGAAAAGTGTGCATTACGTTAAAAAAAAGTGTGTATAAATATGCTATTTATACTTTCATGCTTTTCATTGTTCATTATACCCATTTATTGTTGTCAGACAGCAATAACAATAATCACAGTAATCAGAAAACACCATCGCAATCCACAACACTTCACTTTTTGTGCCGGAATTAGCTTTTCCTTGTTAACGGCCTAAAATTAGCCTATTTCTTCACTTGGTACGCCACCCCCACTTGAAGCAGCAATTGAAGGTGTGCTCTGTAGTACTTGCCTAATTATATAGGTAAGAGACATCCGCTGAATGGCGGGGCCGAGTCACGGGGTCAGCAGCTACAAGAGCGATGAACTTGTTGCCATTAGCTTCATTATTTATACTGCTCGCCCTTGGGTGCAAAGGGAACCTGCCTGCTGACGAATCCGTGCGATTATTTTAATGATCGAGTCCCCCTGAAAGAACAAGCTCGAGTTTTCTTGAAGAAGCCGTGATTTGAGCGAAAAACCGCAGCACTTTGCTTCGAATTAGCTTGTTGAAAATGACCGACATTTCCAGGTTTTTATCGTGTTTTTGGTGAAACTATTTAAAGGTACAAGGATGTAGAGTTATTCTATTTGCAGAAGCGAGTGATGCAGGATCCAGCAGCGATATGATCTAATTTTGATAGGTAATAATATAATTAAAAGAGAGACCAGGAAATTATTTCAATTTTCATTCATGAAAGTACAGCAAAAATTCATGCTTGTATTCCATTTATAAGATTTGATGTAGTTCAGATTAGTTGATGGAGCATGGTCTGTTATTTAAGCCCTATTTTCATGGAATAATTAGTTTTAGTTTTATAAACTGTTTATGATGCAATTATTTAAATTATTTTTTCAATATATTTCGATAAATTAGTTATTCATAATTATGATTCCAAGATATAATTTTTATTTTACTCGAAGTAAAGGATATGATAGTAAATACATTCAATTTCATCCAATCTGTAATACAAAGTTCTTATCCGAATTGGATATTTCTAATTCAGAACAAAACTTTATTTGGAATTCTAATAATGAAAAATGCATGATGGTCTCAAAGCTAAACATATCTTCTAGTGCTACATTTCTATTAAATAACTAGTTTTGCAAGATGCTCTGAAAACCAAACGTATGTCCTAGTGCAACATTTCTATTCAATAACTAGTACTGGTGTTTATAAACTGCTTACGATACAATTCCTTATTGTCTTTACTACATGCTCCTATACTTAGGTTGTTCTAAACTATTGTTCCTCAATATAGTTTTTAGTAGGCTCATAAACGAGGGCATAATAATAATAAGTATATTCAATTTTAGATTCAAATTAAGAACCAAATTCATATGGTCTCTATTTGGAATTCCTGTAATAAAAAAGTGGAAATTGTTTGAATTTGCTCCCACAAAAAATTAGAAAAAGAAAATTCAAGTTCCAATGGTATTTTGAATAAAGCTCATAACTGCTTTTTATGTCAAGTGGTTGTACACTGGAATCGAAACTGTTCTGTTCATAATGGGAGACAGATACATTATACGTGATACATCCAGTAACGAAACTTGCAGTTGAGCGCAGCGGAATTCGAATAAATGCAACAGAATTTGTAGAACAACAATTAGTTTCTTGTTTCTGCGTTGTGCAATTATATGTGGTTGATTCCTTTATAGCTGTTATGCTGGCGTCCTGGCATAGGGGTAGCGTGTCTTTCTTGTGGTTTGGGCGTCCTGGGTTCGAGTCCCGTTTCGGGCATGGTTGTACTTCATCTTTTCTATGTGTGAATGTTTCCCCCTGGGGAAAGAGGTTGTGCAAGCGGATGTGTTGCGTGAGTAGCTAAAACGTACTCTTGGCCCTTGTTGGCGCTACTAAAAATAAGAGACGCTCCCTTCGCTTAACATCGCTAAATTCGTCAGCGAGTTAGTCCATTGCAAGTGCCATTAGAAACAACAATAGATGTTATGTTGTTCAGATATTCAATTAATGTCCATTTAAATCATGTTGTACGGAGAAAAAAAGAAAGATGCATTGACGCTGTTTTCTATAATGCATCATGCTAACCGAACTACAACTCACAAGTATGCTTCGTTACGAGAAAACCAAATATAACATTCTTATAGGATTAGATAATGATTCTAACAAAGAGTTCTAAATCGAGAATAGCAGAGAATTAAGTTCTTGCACTGAAATCTTTTGATTCTTCCATTTTTTTAAAAAAGTGTTTCATAAAGATCTGGAAACATTAAAAAAATATTTCTTAAAGTTTCTATCAGTTAATAATTATCTGCTTATTTATGGAAATCATCTGCTTATTATTGGAAGTTCTAAAAATAATTGTGAATATGGTAAATTTTTATGGAATTTAATAACAAATGAGCTATGAAACTTGCTTGATCGCATATATACTTATAAATGAAGCTTCTTTAAATTCAAATAACAAAATATTTTAATTATGTTTCAAAAATATTCACACTTAGTCACAATTATAATAACACGACAAAAAATATGCAAAAGGAACAAACACGACAAAAGAATAAGCAAATTCATTTGTAAAGAAAAAATGCTTATTTGCATTAATTTTTCTTTTTTCATTTGGATATTTTCTTCAAAATTTTCATTTCAACTTTTGAATATTCATTTACTTTTTAGTTAATTTGTGTATATCATTCATTATTCACAAATTACTTTATTATAAAATAAGGAATGCTTTACTCTGTATTGAATTCGTGCCATATCTGTTAGTTGAAGGCCAGGAGGTATGATAATCATTAGCGGTACCAGGAGCTATTAGACGAACAGAGAGCATCTAATGGATCTTCAGATGTTCTAATAGGCACGATTGAGAGCAACGGATTGGGTTAGTTAAATCCACCACGCATTGACAAAGCGACCCGCCTTTAGTTTAAGGACAAGGCGGAATTATGTATTGATAGAATATATATGCATTCGCCGTGTGTTATATTATCAATAATATCAAGGCATAGTATTAGACGTTTGAGTCAAGAATCATACAAACGATAAAAACGTTTTTATTTTGGGAATATGAAATATAGGTAAACCTTAATATTTCGAACTTGTAAACGTTTTGGTAGAAAATTCGATAAAAAGATTTTTCCCAAACATATACATACGTATTTTTGTTTTTAGGATTCCTCGTTTTAATAATGCTGTATCATAAGAAATCTGAAGCTAAATTTAATTTAATGTGCAACCCTTTTTCGAAGTTAGGAAGATAATCTCTAGAACAGATGTTAAGAAGAACATACGACACTTACTGGTAAGTGTTTATTGCTTTATATTATTAAATTTCTATTGCAGTAAGAATCAAAGTAATTTTTTGAAATTTAATTTATATTTCTTCTTATGAATGAAACCCTTTGGGGTATAAAACTAAAATAAATTTGCATAAAATTTTATGGAATTTCTTTGGTTTAATACATAGAAATATCCTATAAACAGACGCTAATTTATTAAAATCCAGAGTTCATCGAAAACGCCCGATTTTTCGATCAAGAAATTTTCTTCTTTCTACCCCGGAAACCTAGAAAACAAATATAAATAACCAGTAGTCTTCCAGTATGGCGTTGTATGGCTGAGTGATGAATTGTAGTATGAAGGCTTTGTATTCCATATTTTGGTTTTGCTGTCAATCAGAATAACTCAAAAATTAGTTTGTCAAAATGCTTTTTACATAGAATTTTTAGCTGAAGTAGGACTGAATACTAGAGATTTTCCTGTTATTCCATCAAGTGAAACATAAATGTGGGCCAGTTTCCTTTG
Organism: Argiope bruennichi; assembly: GCF_947563725.1. Lineage (NCBI taxonomy): Eukaryota > Metazoa > Arthropoda > Arachnida > Araneae > Araneidae > Argiope > Argiope bruennichi. The sequence goes on from NC_079159.1 coordinate 66,467,768, forward strand.
AAAGTTCTCCAGACTGGTAACCCTATATATTAATATTAAATCAAACCGTAATGCCATTAAAGGATGATGCCACCTACCCTATTTTTACTCTTCCTTGATTCGCGGATAGAACCACCAGAATAAGTCAATAACAGAAATGCTTTATTGAGCTTAGTAAGCAAAGATATTGCAGCTCCACATATAAACAGAAATTTAGGTATTGCTTACAAAAGTATTTGAACTCATTCATAAACGTGATTTTATACTGTAAAACTGGAAAATCGTTGGAAGCTGAAGAAATAATTACATTTTTTTTTCCAATTATTTAGCCGCCTTCGGGATCAACTATTCACCCATTACATTAATAGCCCTAATTTTCCAATAATTGTATACAATTAACTACAATTTTATAATAAGTAAATATATTTTAACTCATATTTGTGCAATAAACATGGTGAATTCTGATTAGTTAGTAAAGCGATGAAATCTATTCAGTCATTGACGATGGGAAATGCGTTAAATTCTTATTTTGCTATTTTTCTATAAAATAAATGACAAAAGGGGGTCAGGTATTCTTGATTACACATTTTAATCTCATGGGCATTCATCTATATCTTAATTTGTAATAAAGATGAAAGTTTGTTCGTGTTGGCGCTCTACAAGTCAGACCGTTTGATCAAGCTGTTAAATTTGGAGCATGCATATTTTGAAGGTGAGGATGTACACCTCGGAACGATTCTTTGAAATTTTAATTAGTTTTATGATTAATTAAAAATTAAGCGAAATTTTGGTGTTTTTCCGTGATAACTTACGAAAATATACAGCACAAAAATGATTTTTACACCATCTTAAATTTAAAAACATTATCTTTTCAGCTATATCAATATTTTAAAGTATAAATTAAGTTTCTTATTTTTAATGAATTTTTTTTAAAAAAATATTTAAATTATTTTTACTAACAATTTATTTCGGACAAAATAAGAATAAAATTTAATCTGTAAGAACATGTTACACGTGCATGTGAAAAATTAGTTTTTATTTATTGTTGCTTTCACGGTGATAAAAGCTCAGATTAATTAACTCTTACCGCAAACTAAACCTAGAAACGTGCAATTTTCAGAATGTGGCTGAATGAAATAAAAGAATTCACAGTCCAAGTCATTAGAAATATTTAATTGAAACTTTCCGGTTGTTCCGGTTGGTCTCCAAAGACGGCTAGTATTAAATAAAGATTGGTGAAATTCGTGGTATGATTGGGATTAGATCATATCTTCCTTTTAGTATAGAGAGTGTACAGTGAATTATAGTGTATAGAATGTAAGGTGTATATTTTCCCTGGGGTGGGGCTAGTGGCGGACAGATAATCATGCATGAAATTATGAAAATGGGATTGGTGGTTGGAGTTGGAAGTATTAAAGTAGTATAAGAATGAAACAATGGAAGTTCTGAAACTCTCACTAGTGTGTTGTAAAGTTTTGTTTAACAGAAAACAATACTCAGAGGATGATATGGTCATAAGATACTGCCTTTAAATTTTCAAAATCCATGTTTTTAATGACTCAAGATAGTTAATTGAAGACTCGAAAGAAAATTCAATATCGCTATATTCATACCCTTTTGTATAAGGATGTTCAGAAGCAAAAAATGCCGCATTTTTATTTTATTAAGAAAGATTACGAAAAAATATAAAGGACACAACAAAGTTCAAGATATTGCATACTCAGTAAGTTTGTTTGCTTAAGTTTTTATATGGCACAAAATTTTTTTTATCTCATAATCATATGCTTATAGTGTTAATTTATTATATTTGAAAAATAGAATATGAAATAAAGAGTGTCCGAGAATTTTAACATTATAAAATTTGAATCATCACATTATAAAATTTGAATAATAGGTAATAACGACACTTTTTCTATACTACATATTTACTAACATGGCTCATAAAGTTATATTTTACAACATTATTATTTCTTTTAATTCTATAGATGGCACTGTGTATGGGCTGATGATAATTTGATGAGAAAACTTTATTTAATCATATCATATGGATTACAAAATAAAGATTTTTTTAAATAATAGATTGCGTGTGTGTATCATGCAATTCACGCTGCTTTTCAATCTATAACTCTTCAAATGTTTGAAATATCTCTTCGACTGTTGTACATAGAAAAAAAAAATCTTACATTGAGATTTATTGACTATAGATATTCTAGTGTGAATAATCAAAGAATTTTATTTCTATTATATGTTACAATTTTTGTTTTAGATGATTTTTCAATTAATCCATGATTTCTCGGACACCTTGTATAAGAAATATTCAGATGACTACATGGTTTTGGCGATAAAAACCATAACAAATACTTATTTTTAAAATATCCAGAAAACTTTCATTTCGAAAATGATGTGAATTTAGACTGTATTATGTGCGTTTTTAAAGAAAATAACATATCACATCGATCACTTCTTTGAAATCGTGAGTGAAAAAAAAAGCTGTAGCAAAGAATGAAAGGCGAAGAACGTCGATTTAAAGTCAAACATTCGCACGTGGTTTGCTCGAGTGTTGCAACATTGAATCTGTTATAAAAAAGCGTGATGTACGGCTAAATAATCAGCGAATCTAATATTTTAAAGTTTGTGTAATCATAATTATCATCTCGGAATTCTGAACAAGTAGCTAACAAAGAGCATTTATAATCCGAAGGGGTCGTGTAGCAACTAAAACCCTTAGATTTTTAGATCTGTTACTTGTTTTGTTTCGTTTAGTTGCCAACTAATTAAAAATTTTCGATGGTTTTTGTTTACAAGCGTCTCTAATTCTTTGTACAGTTGGAAAATACACAGAGGAATATTCTTTGTCTAAATGTAAAAATTCATTAGAATCTTGAATGATTTATTATGCTTTCGTGTGTTTTTTGATCTATTGGTGAGGGCCGCGGTGGCCTGGTGGTAAGGTCTCGGCTCGTGAGCCGTAGGGTTTCAGGTTTGTGACCCGATTCCACCGAAGAACCGTCGTGTAAAGGGGTCTGTTGCACGTTAAATCCGTCAGGCCAAACGTCCTCCCGCTGGTGTGGTGTAGACAGGGGGATGCCAGCTCAGGTGTCGTCCTCGTCATCTGATCGCGGTTCAAAATTACGAGGTCCGTCCCTAAATAGCCCTAGTGTTGCTTTACAACGGGACGTTAATATAACTAAACTTGATCTATTGGTGTATATTCTTTTCCTATGAGGGACTTATGAGAAGGATAATAAGTGTAAAGAAGTCCGTTTGTTCAGTTAGAAAATCGCTTTTTCTTTTAAAACCAAAGGAAATTAAATCTTTAGTCTTAAATCTGGTAGCATAATATTTTAGGCATGATTCATCTGTCTTATAATTGATTGATTGTATTGATTAATTCAATATGTAAAGTATTTATATCACCCAAATTACAGAACGAATACTGGCCTGAAAATATCATGTAATTTGGACGAAAGTGAAGATTTTGATTTGGAATAAAGTCCAAAGTAAGAGATTTTTTCTGATAACTTTGAGACCGGAAAAAAATATGAACAATTTGTGATCATATGTGAAAGTTTATATAAGATCTTATTTTATATTATCTTATTAAGATTATTCAAGACTTTTAGATTATTATTTTAAGACTATTTGATATCAATTTTATTGGATTGGTTTGAAATACATTGGAAAGATTATAACATTTACAATATATGTCGTAATATTGTACATACTTTTTGCACTGCATTGTTATAAATATATTTGAAATTAATTGAGGATCATTTTAAAAATTAAAGAAAAAGCATTATATAGAAATAAAACTGGTATTGAAAAGCTAGTTTTTTTTATTTTTAAGTTCTGTAAAAATAGTTTTTTGTGCTGTAATATGCTCTGAATTATAAAAGAAACCGTTAAAATTTTAATTCGTTTTAACATTTTAATTAATTAAAAATGTTAATTAATTTATGATTATTTAAAAAAGCCAAGTTAAATTCTGATGTAAAATTGAACTATGAGCGAAATTTGATAGCTTCAGTTCCAACAGTATTCTGTAGACATTCAGTTCTTTATGCTGCCATTTTTAGATTACATAATTTACAAAAAAATATGCCAGCATAAAAACATTAACATGCTGAAATATCAATAATTCAATTGAAATTTAATAAATATCCCCAGATTTTTCTATAAATTTGTGCTCGAAAAGTAAAGAGCAAAATAGCATTTATGAGAAGATTAATTTGTTAGAGCAATAAAGAATTTATGAATTTTCCAAAATGAGGAGATAGTCTCTGCAGTTCAAACTTTTCTAGCTTCCCACAAAGAGGATTGAAAATTCTGAGCAATAATTTAAAGAAAAAAAGTGTTCAAATGTCTCATTTGTAGACTCGTAAAGTCAGTTGAATCAAAAGGATTCAAATTCTGCAACTCTGATTACTGGTAGTGTTACAAAATAGAAATCGATCTAACAATTGTTGCAATTGCAAAATCTACAACTACAGGACGTATTGTGGCTTTTGATTACCATGCAATAAAGATAATAAAATATACGCTTTCGAGAAATGTCTTTTTCCTTAAATGTGTACTGTCGACTTGTTATCATTCATACTAATAGACCATCAGACCTCTGACATACTTCTCTAAAATTTGGCATGGCTTTGCTATTATGGATAATTAATTCACACACTGAATTTCAGCCAGCACCTTGTATTTTTGACTTGCAATTGGAGCGAGTTGAAGACTCCTTTGACGAATTTCTTTACAATTTGGTAGAGAAATTTTTGGTACCCTCAATTTTTATTCATTCACTTTGTTATTTTTTGAGTTATTGCATTTTCTGACATAATTTCAAAAATATGTTTTCTTTGCACTCGGAGAAGTAGGTCTAAAATGTAGAGATTTATTCTGGAGGACGAAATTTTGATGACAGCAACAATTCCTGCTTGCATATTTCATATAAAAGAAAGTAAAGGCCGCTTATTTATCGTTCATATAAAAGGCGCAAAAATGTTCCAACATGCTGATTATTCGTTATTTGTTTTGTAGAGTTCTAGAAAAGGACACGTTTGTGAGATAAGCTGTTCAATATTGAATAGTTAGGAACTCTGTCATGCAGAAATTTAAGCCATGGTAAAAACATAGAAGTTAGTGCAACGGAAAATGTTTTCAAAAGCGCAAGGAAATGAATCCCATTTTTATAAGGCAATAACAGAAACGTAAGAAATTTAAAATTTTAACCATGTAGACTGATATTTAGAGTTATCAATTAAAATATTAAAAGATGAATAATTTGTTTATTTTTAAAAGGTTCTGCGACTAAGCTCTTTATAATAATATCCATACAGATTTGAAATCTATGAATCTCTTAAACAAGGGAAATTTAATTATTTTGATAACAGAGATAAAAGTTAAAAAGAAATTTTTAACTTTTTTTGTGCGTGAAAAAATTATTTAAGATAGCAAAACAACTATCCTAGACTGATATATTCATGTGGTGATGTTATAATACATTATATAGATATACAAAATGTCAATAACATTATTTTTGTTGTTAGTAGATTAATACATTACAAACAAATTTCGTTTTTTTTTTAAGAAATGGCGATTTTTACCAATTACCAAATTATCCAGATGGGATATAACTACAATGTATCCGCATAATTGATGGTTTACTGAATTTATATGCTTAAAGTCCTTAAAAAATGCAGAAATAAAACAAAAGGTGAAGTAATTACATGGAATAGATGTTTTTTAGGTCGTTTGAGCGTTACTTTTAAAATATCCCATACTGTAGCGGTTTCATAACTCTACTAATTTCTCTTTTGATGCAATAGATGGCGCTATCTTCTTAATATCAAGGTATATTTCCCATGATCTTTCTTGGGAATCATTATTAGATTGTAATCTAAGTGAGTGTAGTGTATTTTTCGTGTTCCCGTTTGTTTTGTATTGTGAAATGTGGAATTTAGAAAATAAATAAATAAATGTTCCTTGAACTCGTGTATTATTTCCATCTGCCTTATAATGAAGTTATAAAGAATCAATTCCTCTACAATATAAATGAATTTACGTCTGTCACGAAACAAGAATTATAAATTTAAGCGAATACAATACAGCCGAGAGGAGATTGTTTTAATGGCAGCTGGCGATGACTTTGGAGTAATTAGAAAAGAAACTTTCTTTCTTTCAACATACTTTTTTAAACAAAGCCATTCATTGGCAAAACAAAAAAATAAAGGTGTTGAATTCTGTTCGAAGCCTTGAAACATATGTCGATGTATCGGATGCAAATTAAGATGAATGTAGTGCTAAGTGGACCCATTTTCTCGGGAAAATCGCCATTAGATCAATCACGAAATCTCAATCACATCCGTGAACCGAATTCACAATCACAAATTCGTGGACCGAAGAACTCGATGGAATAATCTAAATTCTACTTTAACCCCCATCAGCTAACTCAAGCTTGTATCTTCTAAAGAAACATGTAATGCCAGAAAGTCACGACTTTTTGAACATTTCACGTATTCCTTCTTCTTCTTCTTTTTTTTTTCTTTTCACCTTCTTTCTAGAAAGAAAGAAACGAACAACGCAGCTCTTTCATCACCCAGAGAGTACAGCAAATCGAGATAAAAATCTGAACCTGATTTGGTGGAGGTTTTGTGAGCATTAAAAATTAGATGCCTTATCTTCATTTCGCACTAAATTCCGATGCCTCGGGACCGTGGCTTTCAGGGTCAGTAGCTGTCAAGTTCGAAAATTAAAAAAATAAGCGGAATCGTTTGGCAGTAGGGTTAATAAAACTGGGTTGAGCTGTTTATTTTTTTCTTTCCATCTTGCCTTTTGATTTACTCGCCATTTGTGCAAGAAGAGTGTGTTTGGTCTGAGGGCAGGTCGTAATGATTTCAAGGTTTCCGTTTAGGAATGGGAATTTGCCATGTACATGATTACATCAATCACAAGAATGGGCTGTTATGGTCCGCCCATGAGCGGTCACAGACTAAATTTATTTACCACTTTTTTTTACAGTTATAATGTTTTAATACCTGATAAGATCGTGCATTGAAATGAAGTTGGGGTTTCGTCTTTACCTTGAAATCTGCCTCGATGAGAGATAATAAAGGGTTTAACTGTTTTATGAGGGTTTGGATAATGATTTTTCATAATCGTTTATGTTTTTAGTATATTTTATTTAATTATTGCAGTGTTCTTTTTATCGCTTTTCATGCTTCTGTTTTCAAATTGGGGAGAGTAAGGAATCAAGAATTTCCTAGAGAAAAGATGAAACCTTTTAACTCCCTTTATAAAGATAGAATTAAATTTTTTTTTATCCACTTTACAGAATAAAGCATATAAGATTGAATTTAGCAAATGCATGATTTCGGAAATCCTGATATTAATGCATGATTTTGTCTATTAATCCTCTCTGTGTTAAACTTGCCTTTGATTGACGCTTAGCACTTCACTAGTGCCGCTATAACGACATTGGATTTAATGCATATTTTAGACTTAAAACACATATAATTAAAAAAAATATTCAAACAATATAGATAAGTCTTTACTGAAATCACAGTTACTGATTTTGGTTACTAATTAAAATAATTCCAGTGATCATGAATTTAAAAAATTAAATTATACATGTTTTAAAATAAAAAAAACAAACAATCCAATCTCGATGTAGCTACAACAGTGAATTGCAAAGAGTTAAATATATTTCTCTCTCGATAATTGCTCCTTATTTCTTTTTGGTGATTAAGCTTAAGAGTCAAAATATATGAACTGACTTCTTTTAATTATAATTAACCTTTAAGCTGTGATAAAGCATAAGTAATTTTTAATTCCCTTTGGTTTTCAAAATTCGCTCATGTTTTTTTTTTCATTTAATTTTTAAAAAAAATTGTATTACGAATTTACTACTTAATATGGGTTATTTATAACTTCAATTATTTTTGTAACAGTTTACTTTCCGAATATTGAAATAAGTTTACAACAAAGTTTTGACATAACACTTCAGGCAGAAAAAATGAAATCAGTGTTACGTTTTTTTTTTTGTTGTTGTTCTGTTAGAATATAGTTTGTAGTTATATGATAGTGCGCTCAATTAAACACAAAAATTTTGGATTCATTTTCTTCTGATAATTTTTTAAAGTTTTTTTTCTCATCTGATATTTATTAATAATTAATATAGTGATAATTTATAAATGAATCATAGCTTAATGATAGTCTACTACATTGTTTTTAAATTTTTGGGAATTTTCTTCTAGATAGAACTTTATTTATGATAATAACAATAGCCTCCTGCATTTTGTCCAGTAATCTGGAAAATTAAGGTATCATTATGTTAAATATCCCAAGATTTGTTTTGAATTCTAGTAATATCTTTATTAAGATCTATGTCTAAATATCCAAGCTTTAATTTATCTAAAATTTTATGTAGCTGGAACTCCACTGTCGATAATATAAAGCAGATTAAGTCTTGTATTTTCCTGCATATGACCCACCCAATAAAGAGAAGTTAGGAATATCGTTTGTTAAATCAGTATCAACATATTTGTGATGAACTACAGTAATGCCTTTATTAATATCTGGAACTAAATATTCCCACGCATTTTAAAACGCATTTAAATTCAAAAATCGTACACTTTTAAAGTCAATTTGCATCTACCAGTTGGAAAATAGGTTAAAAAAATTATTTTTTAATTAAGATATCAAATTTGTTGGCGAGTGGTTTTCTTTAGAATATATATATATATATATATATATATATATAAGATGATTAAAAAGTTCCAGAGAAATGGAAGTATCAATCCTTTTCAAATGAATTCTAACAGAGATGTTTGCACAGAAAGGTTAGAAATATTTCCTTATTCTTAATCCTATATAATATATATACAATTACAAATCCTGAGGTAATTGGTAGCATAATTTGAAATTTAACCCTTTCTAGGGCCGTGGGAAGTATGCTTCCCACAAAATTTATCAATCTTTGTATGAAATTCTGTAGGTTGGCATAAGTTCTGACAAATTTTTTTAGTAAGGCAGAAACTTAGATGCTTCAGTTCTTTATCTCAGACAAAATGATGTGTCTTGATTTGTTACTTAATTATTAATTAACCAAATTAAATTGATCTAATAAGCTAAATAAATCCCTTTCCTTATTCTGATTTCAAGCCTAAAAATATTTTAACATGATATGACTAGAAAAAAATGGCCCTTTAAAGGGTTAAATTAGTAGATGTTACCACTAAATATGGCAATTATCACTTTGGATAAAATACCGATTGCAATCTGATGTGTTAGTTACATGGAATAAAATACAAATCAGAGTAATTGATTGCAATTGTTCAATGCTCTGTTTTACATCCAGGAACACTTCTACAAAGAGGGAAATTCCCACGGTTTTACAGCATTGGTCAAATCATTGGAAATTATGCTTAAACATAAATTATAGAAATATGGTTTATTACTCTCATTCTTCGTTTGTAAAAATTGTGGTTTCGCGTCTGATTGCTAAGCTTTACATGCAGGATAACATGCTGAAAGATGGTAATCAGTTACAGCGATCAGTATCTTAACTTATGGGGCAAATCCCTCCAATGTTTATAGACACATTTGGTGTTTTAACACAGTGAGTGTCGTGTCGCCCATATTTGAGTGATAACAAATGCTCTCATTCAGTATTGTATTTTAAGCTAGTAGAATATATTTATGTTTTGTTTATTTTTCATTGTTTTATGCTTCTGTTCAAAATGTGAATCGCTTGTGATTCACGTCAACTATCTAATTAGATATTCTCTTCTGTATTACAATTAAGAGTAGTAGATAATAGTCTGAATCACAGATATGTATCATGGTTATGAATGTGTTGTTGTTGTTGATGATGATGTCGTGTCCGCGTTGCCACTGAAAAGGGGTGCAGTAGCTTCTGAGGGTAAAGACCTCTGAGCACCCGAGGGCAGAAGTCTGACTTCTAGCTCATATGAAGATGACACACACACATTCGCTTGCACAACCCCTTTTTACAGGGAGGGAGGCACATTCACACACCTCACAGATAGAACGCATATGAAGAACAACCATGCCTGAACCGGGATTCGAACCCATGAAGATGCGCTACCCTTATGCTAGGACGCCGACAGCGAATATGTTGAAATTTTAAAATGAATTTTTAATTTATTTTGCTTTTATGACAAAAGAAAGAGGCTGATTTCTGTTCTCTCTGTTCAACCGAACATCTTTTTATTTTCATTCGCTTGCGAATTATTTATTTTTGAAATTTCTCTGGATTTAGTATACAAATTACAACAAAATTGGTATGCCATCACAACGGAAAAACATCATTCTCCGATGTCTTTTGAACTGTATCAAAAATTTCAAAACAATCCATATTTTTCCCTTCAAAATCATGACTCATTCGTAAATATGAAGGCAAACTTATGACCTACGATGAAAAGAAGATCAGAAAATAAGATTTAATGTCACTTAGAGGTGTCATTATATCTCGTTATGTACATCAACAAAGAAATCTGGCTGTGTTCAAACACAGAGGAGAGCGAAATGAAAGCAAAGTTGTCGTGATCTTAGCTCAGGTCACGGTATCACCCTTTAAATACACGTCTGTGAGTGCCCTTCTTTTTTGTTGAATCGTGCATTTAGTGATCTTGATGGTTATCGCAAGCAGTCAAAGAATATAATTCGGACGTTTAAAAGCAAAAGCTGTAGAGGAAGATGTTATCTGGCTACGGCTAAGTTTGGAGGGGCATTTATATAAACACACACAAAAAGACTTTAGAAAGTTTGTGAAATTCAAATATGGCGTTAGATCTGTATGCGATTAAGCAACCTTCAGAAAATTTCAGCTAGTTCTATTTTCTCGGATATAAAGTGGAACAAAGAAAAAGTATAACAATCGTTAAGAATTTGTATTGGATATTTTGAAGAATCTATGAATTTCAGATCTCTCTGATTCCGAAAAACACTTTTTTGGAATTATGTCTGTCTGTGAAAACGATAATTCAACCTTTTTGAGTTAGATGAATAAAATTTGACCTACGTGTATTTGTAAATTTCTATAAAATTTTATAAGGAAACCATTCAAAGAATGTCTGTTTGTCTTGCTGTTGCAATAAATGTGAAATAAAAACTACAAAACGAAAAGAACTAGATGATTAATGTTTGGTATAAACATTTATCACATAAAATATGTAGATCCATATAAAATTTGGAACCTTGTACGTCAAGATGTTGACCGTCTATTGGTCTGTACTTTCTCGTCTATCTAAATGCCATAACTGAAAGACATAATGATTTAAATAAATGAAATTTGGTATGTGATGTCATGACGGTAACTGTAGTTCTATGTCAAATTTTGGTTTCAGTTGGTCTGAAATACGTATTACGTAATTTGTCGATTTTTTTTTAGTTATTTTTGTAACTTCCTCATTTCGCCACTAGGGTCACTGTGACTTGTCCCAAAGTCATTTTACTATAAGAACACGTTACTTATCTGGCTATACGAAACGCTGTTTTGAATTTATAGAGCTAAAAAGTACTTTACCGTTCACTCTGTGTATATAAATATGTAAACCTATTTTAACCATGCGTGGCCGAAGAAATGGCCCTTTTGGAATTTTAACTTCGATCTATTTCACCACGGAGTAATAATTTGTTCAAAGAAAAAGTGATAAGCGATGCTTCAGTCTACATCGTGACACAAGAGCAAAGGAGACGGAAATTTGTCCTTTTAGTGGTTTTGATATGAGATTCAGATAGGGATTTCTTTACCTCATGCCGATTTAGATAAGGGAATCTTAAATAGCTTTAAAATTGTTGTAAGCATTAGGGATTTTTATCTCATCGCTCTGAAGTAGAAACTGTAAAAATTATCAGTTTTCTAAAGCTCGTTTAGAAATTAACATGAACTAATTTAAGATAAAAATTAGGAAATTAATTAGATTTTAAATTAAAAAATATGTATAAGAATTCGAAAGAGAACTTTATAAGAAAACTCTAAAAAAACTTTTGGCATACATTTTTAATCTAGAAAATATTCTAAAAAATATTCTAGAAGATATCCAGATGGTCTAATTGTCTCTATTTTCGTGTTTCGAGGAATAATCACTGAAGACTATCATTCAATTTATGGAAAAAACTAAAGTAAGTATCATTCAAATACACTGGTGTGCGAATGCAGATGTCAGGAGCAAAACATCATAGGCGACATGAGTGTACGCAAGAGGCGTACAGTCGGCGCGCGCAGCTCAAGACTACAAGGAAAGGAAGAACGTTGGCGCAATTGAAGATATTCGCTGCAAGTGTAAGTGAGTTTTTTCGTGAAATATGACTAAAAGAAATCGCCTGGACAACTTCAAACATGGAAGAATGATCGGAAAGCTGGAGGAGGGGCGCAGTTTGACGAGTGTAGCTGAAGAGTTCGGAATCAACAGAAGTGTCTGTTCGTGCTCTTGGAAAGCCTTTCAAACCATAGGTACAGCTGTTAGAAAGGATGGTGGTGACCGATCTAGGAAAACAACTGCAGTGAATGACCGATATATCGTCCTGCAGGCGAAAAGAGCCTAATGCTAGTCAGCAAGTTCAATTGCTCATCAACTATGTACAGCAAGAAGGTGGCAAGTGTCGCGGTTTACTATGGCCAGATGCCTTCACAAAGGTGGCCTGTTAGACCGCCGTCCTGAACGCTGCATCCCATTGAAAGTTGGCCGTCGGCGGCACAGTTTAGATTGGGGTAAGGAGCACAAAAATTGGATATATCATCAATGGAGTCGTGTTCTGTCGTGAAATATGGTTAGGATTTCTCTTAACGGACGAGAGTCTTTTCAGTGTCTCTCAATGCCTGTTGATTTGGAGAGAGGGCGGGACACGGTTTCATCCCAGTAACACCACGGAAAGAGACCGTTATAGTGGTCTTGGAGTTATCGTCTGGGGAGCCATTATGCTGAACGAGAAGACTAAGCTTCATATTTTTGACATAGGTACTGTAATCGGAGATCGCTATTGTAAAAAGGTTATCCTTCCCCGTACGCATCTGTTCCGAGGTGATATTGGACCAGATTTCGTTTTTATCGATGACAATGCACGGCCACACCGAACTGCTGATATGCAGCAACTACTCAAAGTGAAGAAGATATCACTCGAATGGATTGGCTAACGATCTTCTCTGATTTATATCCCATAGAACATGTGTGGGAGGATTTTGGGATGCCTTGTGGCTCAATTACATCCTCCGGAAAGCACCTAGCCACTGAAACAGATGCTGATTGAGGAATGGGCATTCTTACCTCAAAAACTGATGGACAATCTGGTTCTGTGTATCGGGACACGGTGCGAAGCAATCATTGCAATAAGGGGAGGGCATATCCCATATTAAGGAATATCTGCTTGTTGTTTTTCCTCTTGGACAGACAATTATATGTAACGATACTATGAGTTGAATAAAGCCTTTTCTGTTTGATTCCATACTATATGCATAGTATTCAATTTTGCGCAACTATGCTTTAGTCATCGTCAAAAGTACAAAATGCTGTCTCTGATTTCTGAATTTCATGTCCCTCAGATGATTTCTCTCGGAAATATGGCAAAAAACACACATGTTGCTTAAGTTTGCACACTAGTGTAAGATGAGTAGTTCTAGATATCATTCAAGTGCTCTAAACTATATTTGATATATTAGAACTCAATTCTGTTTTAAAAACTATCAATATTTGGTGGAATTTAGTTATACCTTAAAATGAAAGATTTTGATTTTCTTGGTATTCTTTTTGTAACCCTAAGCAGCGTAAGAACACATTCTGTTTCTTCATACAATACTGATTTGATTATTTGTGCGCTATCAACATCCATTTGCATCGACTTTATATACTTTCTGCCACTTATATTCATTTTAGATTTTGGTTTTATTGAGCAAGTTCATTTTCCAGGACAATAACAACTGTTAGCGCTCTCCTGGACATAAATACTTCATAAACCCTTCCTCCCACTTGTAATAATTGTCCCCAGAATCGATGGGCTCTCTTCCAATGATACATAAAATGGCCATTTGGAAAGTTTCTGTGAAACGCGGGAAATAATGGCTCGAGCAGGAGAAGAAAGATTCTAAAGTGAGGTGGATACTATAACGCAATACATTGAAAATACATTCTAATAATGGCCTCCACCGTTTTATGCGGATCACGTTTTCCTATGAGCATCGATCTTTGAGTCAGATGTATTACAGAAAGTTTTGGGCTAACGTGCTTGAATTTGTTTCGTCTGCTACTCTAAATTCTTTTTTTGTGTCTTTATTACAGGCAAATTTATCATTTATCGAATTAAGTAGTATATATATATATATGTGTTGTTGTTTTTGTTACCTAAGCGTAGAAAGGAAAATCGTAAAATTTTTTTACATGAATCTGCTAATGGACCTACACGTTTTAGATTTCATCGAGTTCGAAAAGAAAACATCTTTTTAATAATTCTCTTGAATAATACTTGTGAAATACAAATGACATTATGGACATTATGTTTGCCATTTTAACACAATGTAGATGTATCAAATATTAGATAAAATTCATCAAAATTCTAATATAAACTGCTTAGATAATTAACAGAACATTTTTTCCTTAGTTTTTAACAATAGGAATCAACGTACCTCTGCAAATTTTGCAGATAGAAGCTTGAAACTTTGTCTATGCGAGTCTATTTTGTCTATTGTTTAGATGAGTATAAAATAAATATTTCGCTAACTATTACTTTTGCACTTCGGGAGCCGATTAAAAATGTAAACTTTTTAACTTTTTATTATTAGCCTCCATAGAAAATTTAAAAAAAAACCCTTCATGTCCACATTATAAATCCTCATTAAATATTTCTAGGAATATTGAGGAAAATAAATGCTTGTTCTATTTTTTGGGGGGAGGGGGTAATACCCTGCATATATATTCTATGCTCAATAATTATCTGGATTTATCGTATAAAACGAAAGTTAATGGTCAAAATTTATTGCAAATCCTTTATTACATTATTTTTTTACATCTGCGATCGCAATGAACTTCTGTCAACGTTTTTTCCAATGATCTAAGTATGCCTTAAAGTTGTTTTCGTGAAACACCTTCAGAGTTCGTAGCAAAATTTCTTTTATCATATTAATAGAATCAAAACAGTATCCACGAAGAAAAATTTCAATCATGAAAATAAGAAAAAATCACACGGTGCCATATCAGGTGAATACGGAATTTGTGGAGTCATACTCAATAATAATGGCATTGTGGAAAGAGGCATTATTGTGATGCAAAGCTCACGAGTTATTCCTCCACATTTTTTGTTCGTTTTGATGTTTTTCATATGTGAATCTCTAATTATTAAATGGCGTTCCGAAGTGCCAATTCTCTTATCTGAGCGACAAGCTGTTTAAAAGACGAAGTGGATGGTCTACGAGATAAGGGTTCATTACTTTTAGTTTCTCAATCTACTTTAAGCATTTTATTCCATTCAAATATTATTTGTTTTTGATAAGCAGATATCTTTAAAAGCTTTTAGCAATACTTCAAATGTTATCATCGGAAGAATTGCTTTGTGCAAACAAAATTTAATGCGTATTCTTTATTTAATTTTATTCGGAAAGTTGGAAATTCGACAAAAATGAATTTCGGATCTCATTTAAAACAAATTTATTTTCAGATTTATAGATCTAAATTAATTAATTCTTCATTAATTCCAAATATTTATAAAAGTATTAAACATATTTAATGAAAATTAACAGATGATATCTATTTAAGATATACTTTCCGGATACTTTTTGATCTCAATGTTAGTAAATTTTGAGATAGCCCCTTTACATGAGATAATGACACGGGTACTCTCGATCGCAAAATAAGACAAGTCACTTTGACCTGAGCATCGTGATTTTGTGGGGAGGAATCGTGAAATTCGAAACCAATTGAACAACCGTAGCATTGTTTGAAGAGGTTATTAAAGGTTTCTGTTGCAATTTTTCGGGTTCTGAAGTCAACGGACTTGTTCCGTGAAGAAAATTTAAGTTTTTCGAATTAAAAAACGCTGGAATAAAGGTCTTCTTGAATCATGGGTCGCGAGATAAATGAGAGCAAGTGAAGGAATCTGAGGATCGCCGAGTATTTGGAAGAATAGGCTTATTTTTGTAAATTGCCTGTTGTAGATTAGATTCCCTTTTACAAATGGAATTTGATTGCTAGAAAGAGTTTCCCTTTACCATAATCTTCGTAAAAGAGATAGAGTAAAGTATTCTAATAAGTTATTAATTTACAGTAAATAAATAAAACAATAGCAACAGTTTAAAAATTTTTACAAAAAACAATGTCTCACCCATGTAAATGTGAGATTGAGCTTAAGTGATGTCATTTATGAAGCATTTCACTCCCTATTTATTTAAATAAAACTAAATATTTTTAAGCCGGCGTCCTGGCATAGGAATAGCGCGTCTTCCCCGTTTTCTGGGCGTCTCGGGTTCGAGTTTCGGTTCGGGCATGGTTGTTGTTCTTCTTCTATGTTCTATCTGTGAGGTGTTTGAATGTGCCCCCTTGTAAAAAGGAGTTGTGCAAGCGGATGTGACACATGAGTAGGTAAGTCGTACTCTTGGTCCTAGATGACGCTACTTAAAAAACAAAAGACGCTCACTCGGCTTAAAATCGTTGACATCCTCAGCGTGTTTGTCAACAAGTGCCATTAGACACAACACACACATATATTATTAAAGAAAATACTTCTTTTTATGAAACTCTGTTGCTTTAGAATCACAATCATCCTCCAGCTGGTGTGGTATGGAAGTTTGGAGAAAGGGATGCCAGTTCAGGTGCTGTCTTTGTCAACTGACGGCGGTTAAAAATTATGAGGTCTGTCCCGAAACAGCCTTAGTGTTGCTTTAAAACGAGACGTTAATATAATTGAAATGAACTGAACTAGAACCAAAATCTGGATTCTTTAGGTTCATGTATGTAATAATAAATGGGAAATTTTGAAGAAACTATTAGGAAAATTAAACGAGCAGTATTTTTAAATTTTCTTTGGAGAATTTTGAATTTAACAAAAGCTGCCTTCGTCGTTCAGTTCTTCTTTCATCCGGTTAGTAGCATTAATTTAGTAAAGTCAGCCAACTTTAATATTCAAAATCTTGTAATACCGAATGAGAAACAGAATTGTTTTAAATTATAGTTGCACAATAAACATAGAGTATTTTGATTGGTTAGATGTGTATGCAATGTGATAAAATTAATTAGTCAAAAAAATCAGCAAAATCGATCCAGTTACTGAAGTAGGGAGGGGGGTATCAACTAAATTTTTGTATTACAATATCTAAATTTCAATCATCCCTCTGATTCTGTTTGTAATATTCTGTAAAATATTCTTGATTCTTACATTTCAAAGAAACAAACAAAAAAAATCCATTCTTCTGTCATGAAATGGATGGTCATGTTTTCAGTATTACCTACTATTTTAGACTTCAGCAAACCTTGCATGATCCATCCAAATTTGCCAATCAACGACCAGTAGTATCTTGAAACGGTCGTAGATTGACCTAAAATAAAGAAATGCAGAACTTGTTATTCAGTCAATTTTGATATAAGAAAAGCGAACTTTTGATATTTGTTTATGTATTAAAAATATTTTAGCAAATATGAATAAATGGACGAGAAATTGAAAAACTGTTTTTTGGTTATTTTCTCAACTACACCGTTACTGAAACGAATAACATAAAATATAATCATATATATATATCATTTAGAACTTTTTTTCCCATTTGATAACATATGCCTATCTCTAAATGGTTTAGAAATTATGATTTGAAAAACGATAGAGTAAACATCCTGTATATATAGAAGAAGATATTTTTAAAAATAGCATTTAGAATTTTTTCCCTGTTGGGTAATAGTCTCGAGTATACAGTGTGCTTTAAGTTTTTCTTTGGACATTCATTACATTTGTTACATGAACATTTCCTGTCATTTTCATGCTCATATTTTATATGCGATATTTATCAATCGGATGATAATGTTTGAGGCGTGATGACATCGATTTCTGTCTTCATAAAAACATATTTCTTTAATTTCTGCCATTGATGGGTAGGATAGTGGTAGATATAAATAATAGTGGGCCTTTTTCATAAAGCATACTAACACTTTAAGAAATAATTCTCAGATCTTTTTTCTCTCTCTTTTCTCATAAACTCTCTTTTTTCATAAACCATTCCTGTCCATGCAACAATACCTTTGCTGCATGACCTTGAAAATTTCGATAAATTTTACCCTTTGGAACTCCCAAATTTATTTTTACTCCTTTATCATATTTACAAGGGAATATTTCATCTAAGGCGCATAACTCTTCGTTTGCCTACGTAACAAAACATGCATCCTTTTCCCCACTTACTCATTCATGGGAGAGGCAATTTCTCGGATTTTCTACAGAGAAATTTCGCATTTCGATCAACTCCAGTGGGGTCATTACTTATTTCTTACCCTCAATCTCCGGAAGACCCCCTCTCCCGTTCTTCGCTGGATATTACACGGGGTCATCAAATCCGCCCCCACGAGCCAAATGGCGTGCTAACGGTTCGCCGCGACCATAACCGACCGATCCTAAAGGTGGCCATTACTTCCTGGAACCCCCTGTATCGGGGCGGCGTAACTCAATTAGGGCCCCTATGAGGGTAAATAAAACATGGGGCAAAGGCCCTCTTCTTCTTTCGAACATGCACAGGGCCGTGGGTTGTTAACGCCCCTTGGCTACTCCCGGGCCAGTCGTAAAACTTCCATTACTTAGATAACGTAAAGAAGGGAGGGGGGGTCTACAATATGGGGAAGATATGGCAGGTGTTTGTATCAGTGGTGGTGATGAACGATTTTTGGATTGCTTTCCTCGTGAGGTGATGCTTTAGCTGATAGATAGAATAGGAATAGGATCCCCAGTTGAAGAAAATATTTTTTAAATAATAATAAGATATATTGTGAATTGCATAGGAAATCAGGTTTTTATTCACTTCTATTGAGTTTATCCACAGGATTTATATATATGGAATAAAACTAGCTGGTGATCTACCCAAAAACTTTCAAATATCCTCTCCAAGAAAGATGTTGTTATAGTGAACGCCTTGCATGCCATTGGCGTGCAATAGTTATGAAATGTTAACCTTTGGTGTGAATTTAGCATTTTTGCCGAATATTTGGTGTGATCCTTGGCGAGTATTTTGGCGATTAATACCGCCTATGCGATCAAAAGTATCCAAAAATCGAATTTGGTTTTCAGATGCATTCTTCCTAACTTATTGAAACAAAAATTTGATATCAATCTAAAGAAAATCACAAAATAACGTACTAAATTTGATATATTTGAGTCATTGTATTTTTGAGTTGGATAGATGTCTAAGCTGTAGATGTTAATCATATGTATTGAATTTTATCCAATTACCTCTCTTCGTTTTGTAGTTATCATGTTAAATTATATTCGAACAACTGGACAGACAAATTTCCACTGAATAGATTTTGCTCAAAATTTGAGAGAAATATACAAATTTGGTTTTAAGACCGTGTACTAAATTTCATCCGTCTAGGCCAAAGCGTTTTTGAGTTCTTTGTCACAGACAGACGGACATTTTCCAAAAATGTGTTTTTCGATCTCAGAGAGGTATAAAACGTAGATTCGTCAAATCCACGAGTTCGAATTTTTTTGAAGATTATTAAGTTTTCTCTATACAACCTATACGAGAAAGTAGAACCTGGTGATAGATATGAAGTAACCGAGCTTAGGAAAGATAATTAAATTTTGATCATGTAAAATCTTTTCACTCTACGGTGATGGGGAAGTAACTTTAATGAGGAAAAAAGAAAGCTAAATTGTTTATACTTTACTTGTGAGTTGTTGTATGTGTTGTGACTTTGGGCACTTTACAAGCCCTCTGACAGTTATCTGTCAGCGATTTAAGCCGAGTGAGCGTCTCTTGTTTTTTCAGAAGCGCCAACTAGGCCCAAGAGTACGATTTAGCGTCAGATTTGCTTGCACAACCCCTTTCTACAGGGGGGGGGGGCACATTCACACACCTTGCAGATTCACACACCTCGCAGAAGAACAACCATGCCCCAGCCGGAACTCAAACCCGGGACGCCCAGATCAGTACCCCTATGCCAGGATGCCGGCGTACTTTACTTTTATCTTCAAAGCCTGTCTGAGATGAAGTTCAGGAGTAGGGGACATGGATTAAGATAAATATTTTATTTACATTACGTACAGGACAGTTCAATACGGTTTCCACTTAGGGGTGTTGTCGGAACCAAATTCTCCAGAACAGAGCATGAAGAACAACGAAGTTCTGACCCTAATGAACGGATTACTTTGATAGTAAAAACCAGACTTTGGAATAGCAGCCTGGTTTTTGGAATAGCCAAATTTTCCTGTTGTTGTGAGAGTGTAATCTTTTACCTTTCAATGAAGCATTATATACTCTGGAGCTGATTCCACGAACGTATAACGTATTGCAGGGCAGCAACCAAACCTGGCTAAGACGCTAATTGAATCTCCAACAAAACAATATAATAAAATTTTTAGGGATTAACTTTTAAAGTAGAAAATTCTTAAAATAATTGCCCTCGGGTGTAGTTAAGAAAACTGTTATTCCATATTCAACCTCAGGTTTTTCCATATTCGACCTCAGGTTACTAGTTTCATTTAAAGATACAATGGACGGTGAAAACAAAATTTCTCATTTTCCCAGATATTGCTTTGAAATTTCCATGACAATTTTATTATATCAGTCTTAGACTATAAAAATTTTCATCAAATTTCATTGTTATGATTGCTTATTCATTTGTTCATTATGATTGTTCATTGTTATGAAAAATTCATTGATTTTTATTGGTATTGGTAAAATGGATTTTTGATAAAAAAAATGAAATAAAAATATATTAAGATATTATAAAACTTGAAATTATTTCATGCTCATTAAAACAACATAAATACATTTTTTTACATTTTTTTAAGATAGATATTTTAATTTTACTGAATATTTTTTCATTCCTAACTTTATGGAAAATACAATTTTTACTTCAAAACTTGAATTATTTAATATTTTTGAAATTGTTTCAAAAATCATTCCAATAATATTGATCCAGGTCTTTAATAAAAAATGCCAAGAGTCATAAGTGATTTATTTAAGCAGAATTATATCATCATATGGTTATACATCATAAAAAAATATAGCTCGCATAGGGTATTTTAAATCTTTTGCACTTGATGAAAAACAAAACTGTGTCATACTGCAGCTGTCTAAATGCTAACAAATGGGAATGGCATCCTAATATCAATAAAAAATACCCCTTAAATTTTGAGCAACATCGAATAAAGATATCAAAATAATTCTTTTTGAAAACGATTGTTCGTAATCCAGCTATTGATAAAAGGAAGCTGAAACAATATTTAACATCTTAAATATCGCTTTTTTTTGCTTGGATTTTTGCACTTTCGATTTAAGAGAGCTACAAGTGGATTACAATTGCTTTTTGGATGATTCCTGTAGCTATATTGATTTTAACATTCCCATTTAGGTAATGTTTTGTAATTTAATCTCAAAAATTTAACACGCGCGCGCGCACACACACACACCTTTGAACTATTTAAATAAAATTATTCTAGCTAATTGTGGCCAAAAGAAATTTCCTTTTCGGGTAAATAATAAGAAATTTGGCTACTTTTAAACAGTATATAAACTAATGATTTTATGTTGAAATAGTTATTTCATGGTATCTAAATGCAAACATTTGTTATCTAATAGCGGTGCCTTTTCGTAAAACTGATTTCATAAACCGTATTGCTAATCGTTGCAACTCAAATCATTTACAGTACACTCCCGATTATCCGCGGAATTGGGTGGCGCGGCCGCCGCGGATAACAAAAATCGCGGATAATCCGAAAAAAAGCTAAAAACGGGTATAGCAAAAGAGAAAACAGTCATTCCAACTTTGAAAAATCGTTTTATGTACAATAAAACGTAAAATAAACAGCAGGAAATGTTTAACTAACGCTTAATATTTTAGTATATCACTCAAAACTAACCAAAAATGCATTTTGTTAATGAAAATAGAAAAGTGCTTTGTACTTACGAGAGGCGTCAAGGATACACAGAAAAATTAATACATCTGTACTGTTTTAATACTGTAATGTATTATGTAATTACAAAAGCATAACTGTAAAACTACACCTTTTTGAAGAAATCAGTCATTTGTGTTTGCTTCTTGCTTTGGAAGCATTTTCTCTTTGCTTGGAACAAGAAAAAAAACTTAGTGCGGCAGGCGCGGATAATCGGGAGTCTACTGTATCTTGAGCCTCAAATATTCAATAGAATTGAAATTTTGATATTGATCGAATCTTTCGAATCGAAATTCGATTTGATTTCTTCAAATTCGACAATATTAACGTATTTTATGAAGTAAGGATGGTGAAAAATATGTTCAATTATAAAAATTCACATCACGGTTTACTTTCTCGAATACAAAGTATAAAAACGTATCGTAACCTTCAAAAAATTCGAGCTACAAATTTTGGCGAATTTTCAGACCTTTATGAGTGTGAAAAAATCATTTTTCGAATTCTGTCTGTCTGTCTATGAATGTGATAACTCAAAAACGCGTTGAGCTAGACCGACGAACTTTTGTGCATGGATTAATGACCATATTTATAGATTTCTTATCGAATTTTGAGTGAAATCCATTCAGAAGAAGTCTATCTTGTTGTATCTTTAAAAGCGAAATCGATATCTATCTACCTCTTTACGTTTTGAGTTAAAATTTCGTACATGTATGTAGCATCTTATTTGCAGATTCTCATTAAACTTTAAATTCTAATTGTCAAAGGATTGACCATCTGTCTGCCCGTTCTTTCCCTCCATGTAAATGCAGTAACTCATAAACCCGAGGACTTAAACCAATGAAATTAAATACGTCATCTTGTGACTACAATTGTGATTCCATGTCAAATTTGGTACCTATTGACAGGAGAAATAGATATCCAAAATGCGCATTATCTCGATAAACTTAGTAAAGATTGACGCCAAAGATCTATATTTCGTAGTTATTGCATGCTAACGCCATGCAACGCACTCGTGGCCTTATCTAAGGTCCACAATTTTATGTGGTGAAAGATGGATGAGATGTTTATTTGAAAGCGGAAGAGAAAGTTTCATAGAAACATTTCTTCTGATTTTTTCCAATGCAATAATATACGATGTTGTTATTGGTAAATATAAATAATTTATTTTCTCTTTGCTTCTTCCATAATTTTCTCAAGAATGCCACGTCTTTTGAGATAAAAATGAACATCTCTATTTCACCATTAAGCTAGCTATGCAGCTGCTCTTAATTTTTTTAAAAATCCGACTGATTCAGCAAAAAAAGTAGAGCCTATCTTTGAAAAATTCGATGTATAGGATGCCGGGAGTTTTCTACTACCTGTAGAGGGATAGAATGAACAAAAATGAATGGTATATACAGCGTAAGAATATTATAATCTGCTGATAATTTGGAAGATTAGAAGCCAAGTCTCATTTTACAAATTTCAATTCTTTTTCATAATAAATTTGATTCAATTCCACTTTTCAATTTCTTTCAGGGTTTGTTAACATAAAATTTTCGAGCTTTAATACAGATTGGGTGCAGTTCTTATGTATCAAAAACAGAAACAAATCCATTCAAATTTATCTTACTCGTACTATATCAATTTTTTTTTTTTTAATGACTTATGTTTTTTTAAAACTTAATTTGATAGAAAATGCTCAATTTTTTTTTTTTTTATTTTGAAACATTAAATAAGTAATGCTTGACTTTTTATTTTAAAGTATTTTAGATAAACAAATTCCAGTTTATCTGCATGAGAAATAATCTTTTAATACTTTAATTGTCATGTTTGCGCGTCGTGGAGACATCGATTATCGCTTATAAAACTTAAAATTAAATCATTCAAAAATACTATTATTCGGTATGAAAATTGCACATAATCCAGAAACACTTCAAGAATTACATAGCTTCTAAATTAAGTTGAGTGTACTCTAGTTAAGTGTACTCTAGTATCATTAGTTTTAGGTGACATCTTATTACATAATAATTCGGAACAATTATAGGGTTAAAACAAGCAAAAATCACAAATCAGACAGCAGCCAATATACTAAGAATTTTATTTAAAACAGATTACCTATTACAAAACAATTTCTATGTAATAGATCTTTAGTAGTCTGTTTAATTTATTAAACAAAGTATCTTCCTGTTGCACAGTGCTATGTTATACCTATGGGATTATTTTGCTCTTATTACAAATACAAATATCTTTTCCGGTATCTATATCTAAAATTTTTACTGCAAAATATCAGATTAGTCAATGCAATTCTAACCCTTTCTTTAAAAAGACGAGATGCTATTCTTTAAGCGTGATCACTTGTAATGTTATTGCTATAAAAAAGAACGGTTAAAATTTCAAAATATGACTAATGACAAAAACAAACCGAAATATTAATAACTAATGAAATTAATTTCATTCACTTATAATTCGAGTTTATAGTCGAATAAATAGTAGCTTTAAAGGCCACTAAGCCGAAATAAATAGTTATACGACTGATCATGTACATAAAAAGTTAATGTATTTAAATTTACGGCGAAAACCAAAAATAGATATAGTAAGATTTAATGGCAGAAAATCTTGAGTTAAAGTGACTACATAGCCACATGAATGAGGATGAACTCATTTATGCCATCTTCCGATTATAGGATTGGTCGTAACCTTCAGTAAATTATCAACTTGATTTATAATTGGTTACAATAACATAAAAAATGCTTAAACTAAAGCATTGTTTTAATGCTCGATTGTTTTAATGTAAACATCGGAGAAATCCACTTGAATAATATCTTAACATTCTGTATGTGGTTAGTTAAAGGAATAAATTACGAATATTACCTAAACTAATCATAGAATTAAACTTTTTAAAAGATAATCAATATCACAAATTGAAAAATGGTATAATCGTATTTAGCTGAAGCTTCAAATTATTTGGTAGCTATTCCGATAATCATAGGCCTGACATACAACCACATGTCTTTTGAGTAATGCATTTTAGTCACAACATCCGAAAATCCAGCTCTTCTAATTTCTTCATCTTGGTTTCGGTTTATGTTGCAACCATCAAAATATATAGTCCAAACAGGATTTGCTAATCTTTGGATCAAGGCATTCCAAGTGCCCTTGGGATATATGAGGTGCTCTAAAAAGAGATACTTGCCACCCTGAAAAAGAATGCAAATCATTGGAAATTGAATACTGAGAAAAAAACATTAAGAAAATAAATAGATTGAATGAAATAAATGTTGAAGAGAATGATATAGTAACATTAAACTTTTGTCTGAATTTAAAGAACTCGTAAAATAGTTAAAGAATTCATGGTATAATCCCATATAGAATTCCAGTTTTAACTAGTAATTAACAATTAATGTGTCATTTAAAACAATTTTTTTCAGAAAAATTGTTTTAATTACATTTTTTAAAGAAGTTTTCAATATTTTTATTATAATTTTGATGTCTTATTGAGATAGCTTTATCTGACAAACAATATTTAAGCCATGTTAAAATTGAATTGTAAATAGTTACTTTAAGTATAAACGGATTTGTCTAATTTAATATTTTAAGTAAATTCTTCAATAAAATTATAAAGAGAAGAAATTTATACCAAAAACCTCAGTAATTTTTCTCTAAAATTTAAAAAAAACTCAACTTTGATACTATCCAAAAATTATGCATAAATGATTAGTTACTTCCCTATAATGGCTCTGTCCTCCGTTCCGTTTTACATTTTGCTTTGGCCTGTTAGATGACCAAATCTCCCCCCCCCCCAGAGAGCACATATTAATTATTACTGGACGGCAAATCCTGCAAAGATCATTGCTGCTTTGACTGAATACTACCGGTATGAAATTCCAGCCCACAAAATGACGCGTGGCACCCGTTCATATGGCAAATCCAACGTCATCTACCACCAACTACGATTATTCCTGCTTTGACTGAATGCTACAAGCATGAAATTCCATCCCACAAAATGACGTGTGGCACCTGTGCGACACAACGCGCAACTATTTGCAAGTTTGAATTCAAAATCGTGACGACAGCGGGAGTGATTACTGAACGACCATTTCATTTTTGAAATGGCTCTTCAGTCTCTTATTTTAGCTCGCGACATTGACATTTTAATAAAATATACTTAGGTAAGTGTTTCGCCTAAATTTCATTCCTCTAAATTAATCTTTTGTGACAGGATTTCAATTCTCGTAAGTGCGTTTTTTTAAGAATAGAGCATTTAAAAATGTTGAAATATACTTACAGGTTTCAGTACACGTTTGACTTCTTTCAGAGCTGCTCGAACGTTTTTCACAGAACATAAGACAAAAGTACTCACGACAATATCAAAGGATTCATCGTCAAGCTCGTGCATATCTTCGGCCATACCAATCACAACTTTCTTGTAATTTATATGAGCATTTTTCTGTCGGCTTTGTTCAAAGTACTTTAAGAAAGATTCATTCATGTCCAAGATGGACAAATTTGTATTTTCCGGATAGAATTGTAAATTGGATCCTCCTCCAAAGCCAATCTCCAGAATCTCGAAGTTAGTGTTCTTCTTTCTTTCCGGTAAATGCTCCTTAAGAAAATCGAAGGTGCATTTTCTTATCTTCAACAGTGCAGAACCCAGTATAACTTCAACGATTCTGACGAAAAACCACGAGAACCACATATCCCGACACTTTTTGCTGAACTTAAGAACGGTGACAAGTGGAAGAAGGAAAGAAACTGAGACTGCCCACCATATTATGGTCACTGCCGCGTAAATGATGGTATCCATATTTGAAAATGATGATTGTTGTAGCATTGGAAGCAGAGATCCGACTACCTTATTGACCTAAAAGCAGATATAAAAATCTCTAGATTACAATAAAGTCTTTTAATTAAAAGAAAAATGTACGAAGAACTTCTTACAATATATGAACTGCATTAAAAGCATCAGGAGGACTTTATTTCTATCATTGGGATAATACTGTGAAGCAAGGATTTCTTGCCAATCATTTCAAGAATAAGCTAGAAATTAACATATTCTAAGAATAAATGTGTATCGATATTGTGTGAATCTACTGATTCGAACCTCGGATTCGAATATCAGTAATTATTCACCATCATTCCAATTGTAATTTTTCATATCCATATATTAGCTATAACCGTAATTTGTATCTGTGCAATAACAATATTGGCAATAGCCTTGAATATATAATTCCTCATGTTGATATGAAATAAAAGCCTTTGTATTAAAGTGGTCCGCCTCATCATCGCCTCATACACTATAATATTATAATGTGGAAACATGATGTTTTTTTTTTGGGGGGGGGTTTAAGGCCTCAAAATATACTGGTCCGAAAACTGGCGATTTATTGCTTTTGAGACATCATTTTTCTTTTTGCTTTTCGGGTTATTAGAAAAGGTAAAGGAAGTTTCTCACATTTGGCGACTTATCGCCAAAAATCAACGTATTAACGCCGAATTCAATATTGGTTTCGGTTAGAAGGAGTAGATATTCGTTTTTATCTAGAAATGCAAGATAGAATCAATGAAGAAAGATTGCGAAGAGAAGAAGGTAGTTACGATTAAATATACATTAATCTTCATCGCTACGTTAAAAGAGATCAAGCGAGCCTGACTTTTATTCCTTCTAAAGCAGCTTTCACACGAGGCCAACTATTGGGCATAATAGAGAACCCCTCCTTCCTCAGGAAGATCATGTGACCGTAATGGGACAATGGCAAATAGTTGCCTCGTTTGCACGTTCCAGTCTCTTCGTTTTGCGGTTATCGTGCTAACTTATATTCGAACAGCTGGACAGACAGAGTTCCTCTGAACGGATTTTGCTCACAATTTGATTTTAAGCCTGTTTAACAAATTTCATCTGTCTAGCTCAAATCGTTTTTGAGTTATCGTTGTCGCAGACAGACAGACAGATAGACGGACATTTTTCAAAAATATGTTTTTAGAACTCAGGAAGGTCTAAAACAAAGAAATACGCCAAATTCTTGAGTTCGAATTTTTTTACGATTACTCTACTTTTCTTTTTTCTTTGTATACGAGAAAGTAATAACTGGTGGTACATTTGAAGTAACCGAGCTTAGGGAAGACAGCTAAATTTTGATCATATAAAATATTTTAACTGTGCTATGATGGAGAAGTAATTTTAATGACAAAAAAATAGTGAATTTGCTTGTACTTTACTTTTATCTTCAAAGACTGAGACTAAGTTCAGGAACAGGAGACATGGGTTAACATAAATATTTTATTTATATTATGTAGGCAGTTCAATATGATTTTACCATTTGGAGGGTACTGCCGGATCCAGATTCTCAAGAAATATTTTGACAACTAAGTCCAGACTTTCAAATACGGAAGGTCTTTGATGGCAAAAACCAGACTCTGGTGCACGGAATAGCCAAAATTTTCTGTCATTGTGAGGGCGTACTCTTCTACTTTTCAATGGAGCTTCAACTATATATTCTGGAGCTGATTCCACATATTTAATAACGCTGGCTAAGAGACTAATTGAATCTCCAACAAAGCAATATAATTAAATTTTTGGGAAATAATTTTTAAAGTAGAAATTTTTTTAAATAATTGTCCTAGGTATAGTTAAGAAAACTGTTATACTAGATTGGACCTTAGATTTCCAAATAAGTCTACTAGTTTTATTTAGGAGTACAATGGACGTTTAAACTAAAATTTAACATTTTCTGAGATATTTTTTTTCGAAATTTCCATGACAATGTTATTATATTAATACTAGGCTATAAAAATTTTCAGCAAAATTCATTGGTAAATTTTTGATGCTTTTTGATTAAAAAAAATGAAAATGTTATAAAACTTTAAATTATTCTATGCGCATTAAAATAAAACATAAATCCATTTTTTCTATATTTTTAGATAGGTATTTTAATTGTAAACAATATTTTGCATATTTAACTTTATTGAAAAGAACAATTCTTACTTCAAAACTCGAGTAGAATAAATAAAAAAAAATTAAATAATCATCGCAGTAATATTGATCGATGTCTTCAATAAAAAATTCTAAGATTCATAAATGATTTAATCACGCAAAATTATATCTTTATATGTTTATATAGCATAACAGAATAATTTCAAGGTTTTAATTAAAAATATCCTGCGCATGGATTATTTAAAAACTCCAGCACTTAAATGAAAACGAAACTGTCATACTGCAGCTGTCTAAATATAAACAAGTGGGAGTGGCACTCTAATATCAATTAAAAAAAGCTCTCATACTGATTAAACGAATAAAACCATCAAAATTCTTTTTGAAAATGATTACTCGTAATCTAAAAATTCGTAAAAGATTTTTTTAAAAATATTAATTTTAGTCTATTTTTTCATATTTTCATCGTCTATTGAACCTTTAACCAATAAAGATATTTTTTTGGAATCTTCAGATTCATATCAAAACATACTGTATGATACTAATCTTGACATTTTATGTATTATACCATTTATTCGTCCTTTGTCTCCTCACATGTGATTCAAAACTAACCAGGAAGCTGAAACAATATTTAACTTCTTAAATAGACTTTTTTTTTTTATTTGCTTGCCTTGTAGCGCTTCCAATTTGAGAGAGCTACAAGCGGATTAAAATTGCTTTTTGGATGATTCCTATAACTACACTGATTTTAACATTCCATTTAAATAATGTTTTAAAATTCAAACTGGAAAATTTAAAATAAAACACTCATCTCTGGATTACTTAAATATAATTATTATAGTAAATTGTGGCCAAAAGAAATTTCCTTTTTGAGGAAATAATAAGAAATTTGGTTACTTTTAAACAACATAAGAACAAATGGTCTTGTGTTAAAGTAGTTAGCTGATGGTATCTAAATCTAAACATTTGTTATCTAATTGAAGTTAAGTGTGGCCTTTCTGTAAAACTGATTTCATAAATCTTATTATTTTTGTAGCAACACAAATTATTTATTTTAAGTCCCAAATAATTAATAGAATTAAAATTTTGTTATTCGTCCAATCTAGATTTGAATAGAAATTAGATTCAAAAGATTCAAATTCTGCAATCTTCACGTATTTTATGAAATAAGATTGGTTGAAAATATGTTTAATTCTAAAATTCAAATCAGTTTTTTTTTTACTTTCTTTTTACAATACTTTTTCTAATACTTTGTATATCTTCAAAATATTTAAGCTTCACATTTTGACGAATCTCCACGTTTCAGGTCTTCACATTCGAAAAACTCATTGTTGTCTGTCTGTCTGTGAACACGATAACTCAAAAATGTTTTTAGCTAGACCGAAGACATTTGGTATATTGACTGATGACCAAATTTATAGATTTACAAAATTTCGAATGAAATCCCTTCTGAGGATGTTGTACCTTTAGAAGCAAATTCGATTCTATCTCCCTGTTTATATTTTGAGTTAAAATTTCGTACACTGGTGTGGCATCTAAGTTATAGATTCTCATTCAATTTTGTCAAAGGGTTGATTATCTGTCGGTCTATTCTTTCGCATGGATGTAAACGCAATAACTAATAAACGTGGGAACTTAAATTAATGAAATTCAGTACGTCATTTTGTGACTGCAATTGTTGTTCAGTGTCAAGGTTTAGTTATATTAACGTCCCGTTTGAAGCAACACTTGGGCTATTTTGGGACGGACCTCGTCATTTTGAACTGCGGTCAGATGACGAGGACGGCACCTGAGCTGGCACCCCCCTCTCCACACCACACCACACCAGTGGGAGGACGTTTGATCAGGACGGATTTAAGGTGCAACAGACCCCCCTACACGACGGTTCTTCGGGTCTTGAACCTGAAACCCTCCAGTTCCGAAGCCGAGACTTTACCACCAGGCCACCGCGGCCCACTTGTTCCGTGTCAAATTTTAGTTCCCAGTAATAGGAAAAAAAGGCGTCTAAAATGCATGCCCGATACTCTCAGCAAAATTGCTAGATTGGCGCCAACACTATACGACGCGCTCGCGGCTTTATCCCAGGTAAATATGGTAAAAGAGAGACGAGACCTTTATCGGAGAGTGTGAGATAAAGTTTCGGAGAGAACTTCCGCTAGGCTTCTACAATACAGTTAATATACCGTGTTGTTATTGGTAAATATACACGATTTATTTTCTCTTCGCTTCTTCCGTTAATTCTAAAGAATGCTGCTTTTCTTGATATAAAAATAAACATTTTTTTTCACTTTTGAGCCAGTTATACAGCTATTCTTAAATTTTTTACTTTCTAGCATACGTAGTATAGAAAAAGTATCGCAATCGTCAAAAATTTGAACTCGAGACATTGACGGAACTCCACGTTTTACTTGAGACCAAATTTGGAGATAATTCTGTGCAGAGGAAGTCCGTCTGTCCAGCTTTTCAAATATAAGTTAACAGGATAACTACAGAACAAAGAGGTTAGATAGATAAGATTTGGTACACACATTTAACATTAATAATGTACTCATCTGTCAAAATTTGGGACAAAACTAACAAAGATTGACCGTCTGTCGGTCTACACTTTCAGAAAAAAAATAATTCATAAAAGCAATGACTCAAATATATCAAATTTGGTATGTGAAGTTTATAATTCCAAATTTTGTATCAATCGATGGTGAAAACGTGTCTCGCGTACACATTCAATTTTCGGATGGTATTAACGCCATGCCAGGCATTAATCGCCAAAAAACTCGCCAAGGATGACACGATAAATGCAGTAAAAAGGTTAAATTCGCGCCAAAAGTTAATGTTTCATAATTATTTGTATGCCAGTGCCATGGAAGGCGTTCTCTCGCATGACAAGTTTATTAGAGAGTATGCGAGAGTGTTTTGTGGGGACCACTTCCACTTGTTATCTGATTTGGAGCAGCGAAAAAAGTATAATCTACCCCTGAAAACTTCGATTTATAGGTTTGCCGGGAGTTTTCTAAAACCTTTAGAGAAATAGATTGAGCAAAAGTAAATGGTATACACCACGTAAGAATAATATAATTGTGGATCATTTGGGAAATTTAGAATCCAAATTTCATTTTTCAAGTTTCGTTTCATCAATTTCAATTTTTTTCGTAATAAATGTGATCTATCAAACATTTTTATGACTTGTAATTTTTTTTTATGCATTGAAATATTAACATTTTTGTTTTAACATGTTTTGGATAAGTAAATGCCAGTTTATCTGTATGAGAAATAACCTGTTAATAAATTTAATTATCATGTTTGAGTCAATGAGGACACCAATTGAAATCGTACCGAATCGTACCATTTTTGAATGCAGTACTTCGGTATGAAAATTACACAAAATCCACAAACACTTCAACAATTAAATGGATTCTAAATGAAATCAACATACAATATTTTCTCGAAATGCAAGGTTCATCTGTCTTATATAATTTAAAAAATTCAAAACAATTATAGGGTTTAAAGAAGCAAAAATTAATGACAACACATAGTAACTGATACGATAAGAATTTTTATTCAAAGCAGATTACATATTACGAAACAATTTCTATATAAAATCTTTTTTAAGCTGCTTAATTTATTAAACGAAATATCTTTCTGTTGAACAATGTTATGTTATATCTTTGGAATTATTTGCAATTATTGCAAATACAAATATCTTTTCCGATTACTATATCTTATATTTTTCCAGCAAATGATCATAGATTAGTCAATATTATTATAACCCTTTCTTTAAAAAGGCAAGATTTTATTCTCTTTAAAAGCATGGCCAGCCATAATAAAAGCATTAAAATTTCAAAATATGACTAATGTGAAAAACAAACCGAAATATTAATAACTAATGAAATTAATTTCAGTCACTTAGAGTTCCAGTTTACAGGAGAATAAATAGTAAATTTTAAAGCCAATAAGCCAAGATAAATAGTTATAAGACTGATATTCATGTATATAAAAAGACGATGCATTTAAATTGAAAGCTAAAAACAAGAGTAGATAGTGCAAGATTAAATTGCAGAATTTTTTAAAGTTATTCCTACTTTATAATAACCACATAAGTGTATATGAATTCATTTATGTCATCTGCTGATTATGGAGTCATTCGTAACTTTCAGTGAATTATCAACTAATTAACTTATAATTAACTACAATAACATAAATTATGGTTAAACTGAAGCTTGATTATTGTAATGTAAAAATCGGAACAATATCTTAAATTTTCCTAGAGTGGTTAATGAATAGTTTAAATAATATTCGTAATTTCTTCTAATCATAGAATTAACTTTTTAAAAATAATCAATATCACAAACTGAAAAATAGTATAATCACATTTAGCTGAGGCTTCAAATTATTTGGTAGCAATTCCGATAATCATTGGTCTGATATACATCCACATGTCTTTTGGATAATGCATTTTAGTCACAACATCCGAAAATCCAGCTCTTCTCATTTCTTCATCATGGTTTCGGTTTATGTTGCAGCCATTAAAATATAAATTCCAGATTGGATTTGTTAATCTTTGGATCATGGCATTCCAAGTGCCCTTGGGATATACGAGGTGTTCTAAAAAGAAGAACTTGCCACCCTGAAAAAGAATGCAAATCATTTGAAATTGAACACTGCGAAAAAAAACACAGATTAAAATAAATCAAGTGAAATAAATGCTGAAGAGAAAGATATTATAACACTGAACTTGTCTAAATTCGAAGAACTCGTAAAATAATTAAAGAATGTCATATAATTCCCATATAGAATTCCAGTTTTAACTAGTAATTAACAATTAATGCGTCATTTAAAATAAACATTTTCAGAAAAATTGTTTAAATTACATTTTTCAAAGAGGCTCTAATGATTGTTTTAAATATTATTTTTCTTCATAATTTTGATGCCTCATTGAAATGGCTTTATCGGATATAAATTATATTTAAACTATTTTAAAATTTTACGAATAGTTACTTGAAATATAAACGGATTTGTTTTATTTAATATTTTAAATAAGTTCTTTAATAAAAGTATAAAGAGAAGAAATTTATACCCAAAAAAATCAGTAATTTCTCTAAAATTAAAAAAAACTCAACTTTGATACTGACCAAAAATTGTGCATAAATAATTAGTTACCTCCCTATAACACCCTGTCCTCCCTTACTCTTTACATTATTGCCTTGGCCTGTTAGAAGACCAGATTTTCCACCAGATTATTATTGGACGACAAATCCAGCGTCATCTATAACCAACAACGATCATTGCTGCTTTGACCAAATGCCGCCGGTGTGAAATTCTATCCCACAAAATGACGTGTGGACCTGTGCGACACAACGCGCAACTGTTTGCTAGTTTGCATTCAAAATCGTGATGACAGCGGGAGTGATCACTGAACGTCCATTTCATTTTTGAAATGGCTCTTCAGTCTCATATTTTACCTCGTGACATTGACATTTTAATAAAACAAATATATTTATATAAAGGTTTTGCCTAAATTTCGTTCCTCTAAATTCATTTTTTTTGTAAGTGCATTTTTTAGAGTAGAGCATTTAAAAATGTTGAAATATACTTACAGGTTTCAGTACACGTTTAACTTCTTTCAGAGCTGCTCGAACGCTTTTCACAGAACACAAGACAAAAGTACTCACAACAATATCAAAGGATTCATCGTCAAGCTCGTGCATATCTTCGGCCATACCAATCACAACTTTCTTGTAATTTATATGAGGATTTTTCTGTCGGCTTTCTTCAAAGTACTTTAAGAAAGATTCGTTCATGTCCAAGATGGACAAATTTGTATTTTCCGGATAGAATTGTAAATTGGATCCTCCTCCAAAGCCTATCTCCAGAATTTCGAAGTTAGTGTTCTTCTTTCTTTCCGGTAAATGATCCTTAAGAAAATCGAAGGCAGATTTTCTTATCTTCAACAATTTTGAACCCAGTATAACTTCAATGATTCTGACGAAAACCCAAGAGAACCACATGTACCGATACTTTTTGCTGAACTTAAGAACGATAACAAATGGAAGAAGGAGAGAAACTGATAGTGACCACCATATTATGGTCATTGCTGGGTAAAGGATGGCATCCATACTACCTTATTGACCTAAAAGCAAATACAAAAGTTTTTAGACTACAATAAAGTCTTCTAATTTAAAAAAAAATGTACGAATAACTTCAAACAATACATGAGCTGCATTAAAAGCATCGGGAGCATTTCATTTCAATTCCATTGGGATAATACAGCGAAGCAGGGTTATCTTGCTGATCATTTCAATAATTAGAAATTAACATATTCTAAGAATAAATGTGTATTGATATAATGGGGGGCTACGGATACGAACTTCGGATTCGAATCTCAGTGATTATCCACTAACATTCCGACTGTAACTTTTCCTGTTCATAGATTAGCTGTAATTGTAATTTGATTCAATTACAGTTATAAAAGCTAATATTGTTGATAACTTTGAGTATGTAATTTTTTATGTTGACATGAATTAAAAGCTTTGTCTTCCCCTTGATTTGGCCGTCTCGGGTTCGAGTCCTGGTCCGTTCATGGTTGCTCTCTACCCTGTGTACTATCTATGAGGTGTGTGAAAGAATCCCCCGGATTGTACAAGTGAATGTGTGTGTCATCTTCATATGAGCTAGAAGTCAGACTTCTACCCTCGGGTGCTCAGGGGTCTTGGCCCACAGAATCTACTGCTCACTCGGCTTAAATCGCTGACTGTTCGTCAACGGGCTTATAAAGTGCCATAAGTAACAACAATAAGTAAAAGATTTTGTTTTAGTTTTAAAGTGGTCCGACTCATCATCATCTCATACACTATAATATATTATTGTGTGAGAACCTGATGTTGTTTTGGTTTGGAGTTTTTGAAGCCTCAAAATGCACAGTCAGAAATTTGGCGATTTAATGCTTTCTCGACATCAATGTTTAGCTTTTAGGGTTATTAGAAAATGATAAGGAAAGTTGTCACATTGGGCCATTCATCGCCAACAAAAAGTTACAACTTATCGTAAATGGATCCGATTCTTTTGACTGGACAGCGCGTCAGAATTGTGCCCGTCTCCAAAAACTTGCCTAAAGTTGCCATCATAGGAGGATACCAGAAATGATGGGAAAAGGCTTTTAGAGGTTTCAATAAAAAATCATTATGTTTGTATTTAGTAAGAAATCGCTCGAAATAGATCAACTTTGATGACTGTTCAGTAATCTTAAGCTTAGTTGTAATCGTTGATTTCCTTACCGAAAATGATTTTATCTTCCAAAAATTAGTCTTTGTACTTTCATTAAACTTAAAATTAACT
Source organism: Argiope bruennichi (assembly GCF_947563725.1). Lineage (NCBI taxonomy): Eukaryota > Metazoa > Arthropoda > Arachnida > Araneae > Araneidae > Argiope > Argiope bruennichi. The sequence goes on from NC_079159.1 coordinate 66,504,081, forward strand.
TTTTAATGATATCAATTACCTTTTAATTTCCTATCTGTATAGTTTTCACTTACTTTTTAATAATATTTTTAATTTAATTTGATACTCTATCAGAAATAATCTTGTTAAATGTTGTGCAGTCATCCATTAAAATATTCAATTACGTGTTTTTACCAATCATTTTGTAGGTTTTTTCACACCCATTTTCATTTCATAATCTATACACTTTTTAATCTGCAGTAAACTAATTCAATTAATTCATGTGTTGCAATCTCGGATTTCTGTTGGATTGATATTACTTGACTTACAAAAAAATAATGTTTTCTCATGATAACTTGAAATTTGCGATAGCATGTTTCAATATATAATAATAATAATAATAATTATTATTATTGTTGTTACATTTGTTTCTATTTAACCTTACTAATGAATTTGAAAATATAGCATGTTTATTGTTGTATTGACAAATTGTAATTGATTTTTATTTCGCAAATATATATTTTTATTATTTAAGCTCTGTTTTGTGCTTTTCATTGATAAATTAATTCTGAGATTTATGTCAATATTATCACTTTTAAACTGAAATTGTTCATTGCGTTTTTATTTGGTGTTCATTTTAGAAGGGAATGTTAATCAAGCTAAACTGACTATTAAAAATATGTTATGAAATTTACTATTAGTAAGAAAGAATCAACCTGTATTAATGGAATCGGATATTTTGCAAATAACAGCCTTGTCATAATACGTTTAATATGCATTTGGTTGTAGAACATGTTCTACAGTCAGATATTCAATTACATTGATTTTTTCACAAAATGCTCGATTGCTTTAAATCTCATTTACTGTCTTAGAAAGTCTTAAGTGAGGAATTATCTCATTAATTAAATAAATATCAAAAAATAATATCCATGTCAATTCCGTTAACCAAGATAAGTCATTCACATTAAATTCTGATATGTTTGAGCACTATTTAACCCTTTCTAGGGCCGTGGGATGTATGCTTCCCACTAAATTTATCAATCTTTGTATGAAATTATGTAGGTTGGCACAAGTTCTGACAAATTTTTTTAGTAAGTCAGAAACTTAGCAGCTTCAGTTCTTTATCTCAGACAAAATGATGTGTCTTGATTTGTTACTTAATTATTAATTAATCAAATTAATTAATTAATCAAATTAATTAATTAATCAAATTAAATTATCTAATAAGCTAAATGAATCCCTTTTCTTATTCTAATTTCAAACCTAAAAATATTTTAACATAACTAGAAAAAAATGGCCCTTTAAAGGGTTAACACGTTTGTTGCCATGATGGACGCCTGTGATTCGGACCACTATCTAATAAGATACTAACTTATTTGCTCTTTTAATTGTAGTAGAGAAGAAAATATATATATGAATATGAATCACTGGTGATTCATCAATCATATATGAATCACTGGTGATTCACGTGCTGAGCAACGTGTTAAAACAAGGAGATATAAACTAAACGTAGGCTTGTTCTACTCGCATCAAATTCTTCAATGACTGGGAACTTTTGCTGTTACAGGAATATAAGTGACACAAAAATCAACGTATTAACGCCGAATTCAATATTGGTTTCGGTTAGAAGGAGTAGATATTCGTTTTTATCTAGAAATGTAAGATAGAACCAGTGTAGCTAAGATTTCGAAGAGAAGGTCAACAAATTGATTTTGTCTACAGAAACATTTTCTATAGATGTTTTCTACAGTTCAAGAACGAGGGTGGAAGCGAAACCACAGAAAGACCCGGGTAATTTTTTGTTCTGGGCTAGATTAGAAGATATAGCCATGGGAATCTGATTTTATTTATGCTAAACTTATTTTATAATAAATATATAAATGTCTTAATTTCAATGAAATGTTGTGGAAGTTATTATGCTTCATTTTTGTTTTATGAAATTTGTGGAGTTATCTAAATTTCAAATTGTCATATTCAGATTCTGGTCATATCTAAAACGGAATGCAAAATAGAATATCTCCAAAGCAGAATTTGAAATAACACCTTCCTTTTTTCGAGGCTCAGTTCTACAAACTGAATATCAAAACGCACTGATCAAATGATTTGAAAGTCAAATAGTCTTTTAAGTCTCATTTTGGGTAAAGGCGACAAAAAATACATTTTTCCAAAATGTTATTTTTTCGACATAAAATCCACTAAAATCAATTTTGTGCAATAACATTTTTGCGAGTTTCCTTGATAATGGCTTTAAAATCTGGCTTGCTTTTTATTTAATGAAAGAACTACCAATGTTAAATACATACTCATTTGTATACTAGTTTGTATTTGCATTTGTAGGGTATCCAGTTAGAGCTTTTAATTCTAATCTGAATCATAATCGGAATAAAATAGATCCCATTATAAAGGCTGCTGAACAATAATTTCACATGAAAAATATAATTCAAGTTTTTCAATTAAATGTCTGAAAGCGATGTATAAATGAATGTAAATACGTATTGATGTCCATCATAGCATAGATGATCTATAAAATACTATAAACTTTGAATTGTTAAAGCCGTCATGTTGACGGGTCTTGGTATAAATAGATAGAAGCCATACTGATTATGGAAGTTAAATGGCCGAGTGAAAATGGAATAGGAATATTTAATTACTCATATATTTCATTAAAAGCCGTCATAAAGTTCTAGAAAAATACATAAACGATATCAAAATTTTTAAACATGAAATTATAAAAACATCAAAATAATGGTCTTGGTAGTTCAAGTGTTATTGAAATTTTTTTAAAAAAATATCTTCCAGAGGATTGCATATCTTAGAATGAATCGAAAAGTACATTCTCAACATGTGACATGTATTTGTGTCAAAATTAGTAGCTATAGTTCAAACTGTATGTTTGAATTATAGCTACTAATTATGGCGTTCATTTTTTAAGTTAGCAACAACACACACACACACAAACGCACATGCTCTTTCACAGTTATTGGAGACGTAAAAAAGTGTATCAGAAATAAGAAAAAAATCTTGAGTGGAAACAGGAGTTGCATAGATTTGCACATTTAATAGCAAATATAATAAATAAAAAAGTCTTACTTTGTTTCTATCCAAATGCAACCGTGAGAATTTGTAAAGTTGCTCCAACCTACTTGGAATTCAGTCAACAATAAATCGAAAAATTCGAAGGGGAAATATATACATTTAAGTTAAAGGTTAAATAAACTGAACTTGTGATAAGACAGCCCACATGATAATTTCGCATTCAGACATTTTCGTAATCAGCAAATTTTGCAAACAAATGCGTATGTAGCAAATTTGCATTCTGGGAAATATAAATTAAAACTGAATTATTTGCTTATCCTGTTGCAAAACCTATGAAACCTATGAAATAGATAAGGTTTCATGAATCCAATAGGTGTTACAATTTATTTGTTTACTCGAAAAGCAAAGTTTGGACTTTTGTATTTATATTGGATACATTCACTGATAGAAACAGCTTTCTGAAAACCTTGAGGTCCTGTATCTCCTACCGCACTTAGTAACACTATAACGTCTAATTTCTGTCTCTTGAAGGTTACAATATGTTCTTTGAAGAATACTGATATGTGTTTGACTACTGCTAATATAATGAGCTGTGAATTATATGACATCCTGTATACTGGTAAAAAAGTGTCCAAAAACTCAAAAACAAAACATGACGAGTTTACCAAGTCCATCAATATAGTCTTACTTTATTTAAATACCATTGGTACTCTGGTACACCAAAGTTTAAGTGACCTGCTTTTCAGTTTTGACTTTTTGTATCGGGCTTTATGAAAAATCCTCCGAGTTCTAATAACACTTCTTGAAATATTACGTTTTTTTTAATCTATAAATTCATATATTATTTTATTAATATTTACCTGATTTAAATTTTTAAATATATCTTTCGGATATAATTTCTTTCCCTGTAACTAAGTTCCAAAATTAATGCAAGATTTGAATTTGCCACCATTCGTGCAGTAAAGTGTTGGCAACCCTATTAAAAAACATTTGACAGTTGATAGTAAAAATGTAGCGTTACACGATAAAACGCAAGATTTGAATGAAATAAAAACAGTTTTTTTTTCTTTAAATTACAATATTTTTAGTGAATTGTAAAATACCCATGTATGGAATAACACATAGGGCAGCTGTCCCCCATGGATTTGCTAGCGTATACGCATTCTTTTGTCGAAATTTCCCATGACCATTTTGCATACATGTGGCTGAATTTCGTTGATGCAGTGTTGAATTGACTCCTTCAATACACGCGTGATTGTTGGCATAGACCTTTGACTTCGAATAACCCCATAAAAAGAAATCAAATGGTGTTAAATCACGCCGTCTAGAAAGCCAATTTTTAAATTTTCGAACTGTGGCCGCCAGATTTTCATTATTTCTGAAATATTGTTCAACAATAAAAACCCGTTGTTCTATCGTGTAACGCTAAATTGTGACTAATCCTAAACTATCAGCTGTCAAATGGTTTTTTAATAGGGCTTTCAACACTTTACTGCACGAATGGTGGCAAATTCAAATCTTGCGCTCATTTTGGGAGACTCTTTGCATAGCATATGATCAGATGATTGCATATTGGTAATAATCCCACTGGGGAGGGGTGGTACCATGAGTTCTTATAAGAGAAAATACCTTAAAAGTTCATTTCTCTGGTGTTTTATTATCAATTACTCATTATCGAGTTACTTCTATTCGGCTGCCAGAACATACAATTTACAGAAGGGATTGGGTTCTGGCTGCTGGTAATGCAGGTTTACAATCATGACTGTTATGTTTCCACCTCCAATTTCTACTTATGCAGTCTTGATGGTAATTCCAATGGCTAGATAAGTAAATCACGGTAATTCAGTTCTTGGTAAAGTGATATTAGGTATTTTGAAATTTAATATTTCATCGAAAGGAAATCGAAATTTATCAAAAAATTATCAATAGAAAAAAAAAGAACGAGTGGAGCTATTATAAAAAGTTTTATTCTCAATTTCATAAAACTAAGTCATTTTTCTTTGAGGGGATTTTATTTCAATAATTGCTTTATGTACGACTGATTAGTAACATAAATAACAAAATAATGTTTTTATTGTTGATGAACAATATCATTTTTATAAAAATCAGAGACATGAGGTAACAAATAATGCAATCATATTATGCATATGAAGCATCGTGATTATCATAAAGTTACTTGGTTGCTACTCCAATAATTTGAGGTCTGACATATATCCATATGCGTTCAAGATCTTTCCTTTGAATATCAAGATCTGAAAATCCAGCTTTTCTTATTTCCTCATCAAGTTTTCGATTTATATTGCAGCCATCAAAGTATATCTTCCAAAGAGGATTCAATAACCTCTGTAGAGTTGCATTCCAAGAAGAGCTAGGATACATGATGTGTTCCCAAAACAGAAACTTTCCACCCTGGTAAAGAAAAGACATACAAAACATTTGAAATAGCGGAGAGAAAAAATAAAAAATATCAACCGAAACTAAAGTATTAAATGTAATAGGATATTGAAGAAAAAAAATTTAACATAAATTTAAACATTTATATAAAGTCATAGATGTTATAAAAGAAATAACTTTGAAAAAATGAGTAAAATCATTAGAAATAAAACAATGAAAGAAGAAATAGGTCGAAAGTAAAGTTTACAATAGTGATGATGATGATGTCGTGTCCCGTTACCACGGAAAGGGGGTACAGTAGCTTCTGAGGATAATGACCCCTGAGCACCCGAGAGCAGAAGTCTGACTTTTAGCTCATATGAAGATGACACACACACACACATTCGCTTGCACAACCCCTTTTTACAGGGGGGCACATTCACACATCTCACAGATAGCACAAGATGAAGAACAACCATGTCCGACCCGGGATTCGAACCCGGGACGCCCAGATCACGGGGAAGATGCGCTACCCTTATGCCAGGACGCCGGCTAAAATATTGATAAATGCTAAAAATTAAATTAAATTAAAACATCTATCTATATTCCTAAATCTTATTGTATAAAGCTAGAAATAACTATATCTATTCCTAATCTTATAGAATAAAGCTAGAAATAACTATATCTATTCCTAATCTTATAGAATAAAGCTGTAAATAACTATCTATATCCCTACATCTTATAGAATAAAGCTATAAATAACTATCTATATCCCTATATCTTATAGAATAAAGCTAGAAATAACTATCTATATTCCCAAATCTTACAGAATAAAGCAAGAAATAGCTATTTATATTCCTAAATATTATATAATAAATTTAGAAATGTTTTCCATTGACTTTATGGTATAATCTGACTTAAGAGTTCCAGTAGTATTTTGCAGTCAACATTTATTAAACCTCTTCAACCAAATAACCTTTAAAGTATCCTGAAAATTTTTTGAAGCATTTAAAATTAAATTTTGAATGTTCATTCTTTTTTATTAATCTTAATATTTTCTAATGATAATTTTGAAACTTATTTAATAATATTGTTATGCCAGCTTGTTGGTCTTCAAGTCGCGTAAAAATTCCAATTTACTAATTTATTGGAATTATTAGCATTATTTTATTTACTTAAAAAACATTAAAACATTCATCGGGTAAAAAATTCTGCTAACTTTGAAGAAAAAGTTGTTCAAATTTGTCAGTGGCAGCTAAACTACAGCATAAACTACAGTCTTTGTAAAATTATAGTCTTTGTAAAAAATTCTTTAATACACTTTCCATCTTTACAAAAATTTCTTTACTACAATTTTCAAATGATCATCTTTGCAAAAAATTCTTTACTGCAATTACCAAAATTTCATCTTTGCAAAAAATTCTTTACTGCAATTTTCAAATGATCATCTTTGCAAAAAATTCTTTACTATATTTTCCAAATGATTATCTTTGCAAAAATATCTTTGCTACAATTTTCAAATGATCATCTTTGAAAGAAATTCTTTACCACAATTTAAAAATAATCATCTCTGTAAAAAATTCTTTACTGCAATTTCCAAATGATCCTCTTTGAAAAAAATTCTTTACTACAATTTAATTACTTTATTACAAATTATCATCTTTGCAAAAAATTGTTTAGTACAATTTAAAAATTATCGTCTTTGCAAAAAATTCTTTACTGAAATTTCTAAAGGATTCTTTTTGAAAAAAATTCTTTACTACTATTTAAAAATTATCATCTTTGCAAAAAATTGTTTAGTACATTTTAAAAATTATCGTCTTTGCAAAAAATTCTTTAGTATAATTTAAAAATTATCGTCTTTGCAAAAAATTCTTTATTACAATTTCCAAATGTTCCTCTTTTCAAAAAATTCTTTACTACAATTTAAAAATTATCATCTTTGCAAAAAATTCTTCAGTAAAATTTAAAAATTATCGTCTTTTCAAAAAATTCTTTATTACAATTTCCAAATGTTCATCTTTACAACATTTTTTTTACTACAATTACGAAATGTGTCAGATAGGTGGAAGAATACTTACAGGCTTCAGTACACGCTTAACTTCTTTCAAAACTGTTTGAACATCCTTTACTGAGCACAAGACCAAAGTACACACCAGAACATCAAATGATTCATCAGCAACTTCGTGCATATCTTCGGCCCAAGCAATTATTATGTTCTTCAAATTAACTTGAGGATATTTCTGTCGGTTTTCCTCGAAGTATTTTATGAACGACTCATTTGAATCCAATACAGTTAAATTCGCATTCTCTGGATAGAATTGGAGATTATCTCCTCCTCCGACGCCAATCTCTAGGATTTCTAAAGGAGTTTTCCGCTTCTTGTCTCCTAAATGTTCCTTCAAAAGATCAAATGCTTTTTCCCTCTGTTTATCAACTAAAGTTTTAAACAGAGGCCCACTGACCCTAACAAGAAGCCAAGAGAACCACTTGTCACGACAAGTTTGGCTGAATTTAAGAACGATTAATAATGGAAACAGCCAAGAAAGCGAGAGTGCCCAGATTACTATGGTCACTGTCGTGTAAAGGATGATTTCCCTCATGGCTGAAGCTTGTTTTTGTTGAGATGTTTAGAATATTTTCAAATGATCTGATAGCATTTGTGACCTGAAAGGATATAGAAATATACAATTACAATACAATAATACTTATAAATTATAAATATCTGGAAGATGAAGCTTCGCTAGGCAGTTTTTTTGTAAAATCATATTTTTTCGGAGAATATATTTAGATACGACTCACATACTGATTACATCTGAATATTTTTCAGTCTTACGTATATATGAACTGTTCATTTAAATAAGAAAAAATCATGTATGTACTTAGTTAAACATGTTATTCGAAGCAATTTGCTACAGAACAATATTCATTTCACAGTTTATCCGTATTATTACTTACTACCCGCCTTTGGTGACCAGCCGGTTCGCCAATCTGAATGCTGGTTAAAATTTAAATAATTAAATGTTTTATGTAATTCCTACTTTAATAGCTTCTTCATCAAAATATTTTAAAACTTAAAATTTTGATAGTCATATAATTCATTCATAATATTATAAAGGTTTTCAGTCATAATGTAATATGTATCTCTCTAATTTTTTTGTTATCACCTATAGAATTTATGCTTTAAATTAAAGTGGAAATGATTAATCTGCAATTAATATAATAAGAAGAATACAACCTAAAAATAATTTAAATCAAGTCCGCATCCGTTTAAATGCGGATGCGTGAATTTTCAACGCCAGCTGATAACGCAAATGCGTGAATTTTTCTACGCCAGTTGGGGTAACGCTATGCAGATTAGAAATTTTTAATTTTCTTTATTCTGTTTTATTTTAATTCAAAAGTACTTCAGAATGAATCTGAACGATCTATTAATTAACGATGTTCAATTTTAAATGCTTCAGTCATTAAGAAAATAAACAGAATCGTTTGAAATAATCGGTCGAAAGATATTAAGCCTAACCTTATTAGCGTGAGAAAAAAAACTGAAGCCTTACTCATTTTGCGGTGGGGAAATGAAGACTTTTTGGCGGGAAAGTTAGTTTTGAATTAATAATTAAAATTCTAATTAAAAATTTTAAAAAAGGGAACCTAGGTGCACATTCCCGACTTCCAGGGTATATAAGTACCAAATTTGGTAACTGTAGGTCAAACGATCTGGCCTGTAGAGCGCCAACACACACACACACACATTGAGCTTTATATAAGTATAAATATTGTTGAAATTACACTTCGTTTGACCAGGGTGAAATCGGGTCCGAAATGGCTCTATATGACATTGTCAGCATGAAAGCATATACAAAAAGGCTCTAATACTAGTTTGTTATACAATTTAAAAAATGTGTTTTTGTATGTGTGTGTGTGTGAAATGGCATTTTTTCAGGAAAGACACCTGTATAGATAAACTTAAAAAGCAAATAAATAAATAAAATATCAATACAATATGAAGTTAGAAAATGAAGTAAATAACGATGAAGATAATCTTTATTATTAATAAAGGAGAAAAAATGTATTTCTTTTTTTTTTGTTGGTGTTCTAGAGGATAGATTATTTTATTTAGAGTTACCAAATTTGGTACACATATATTTCGAAGGAGAGGGAATTATATTTTAGAATTTTAAGTAAATAAAAATTAAAAGAGATTTTATGCTTTTTCACGATAACTCGTAAAAATATTCTTGAACAAAAATTATTTTCACACTAATTTAAAATTTAAAAAAGATCCTTTAATAGATTTAATTTAATTTTGTTGCAAATTATTTCTGAGTTTCAGTTGTTTTTTTTTGAAAAAAATATTCAATAATATTTAATAGAAGATTTCATTTTTGCAATGAAAATCCAACCGTTTTCAGTATTTTCTCAAATATCTAATCTCGTAAGTTTCTTAAACTGTTTCAAGTTAAAGATGAAAAGTTCGCTTGTTATCAGCGCAGCTTACATAAGAAATCAGAAAGCGGAATTGCATTTCAGCAAGATAGTGTACAATTTGAAATGGATTACATGTAACTGAAATTTCTGTTGACATTATGATGCCATGTGAATTCGATTGCATTAGGAAGGTTCTGTACACAATACCAAGAACAGGTGCAAGATTGTTAAAATAACAGAGAACTAATATGTCACATTTTGATGCTAAAAGCTTATTTGTTGAAGAAATTATTTATATAAAAATGCATTCAGGAGACTTCATTGAGATAAAAAGAAATAGTCTTCCCACATAGCTAGATTATAGCATAAGGCCACGATAATAAAAGCTAAAAAATTTGTTGAATTGATAAAAAATATAGCACACTAATCAAAGAGGCAAATATACATAGAATAATAAATTCGAAAGTTATTAAATTTACAAAATAAAGAAATCTTTCCTAAAGAAATTCGTATTGTGTTATTTGTATTTTTGTATAGTCAATAACATATAATTGCTTGATACAAAACCAACATAACGTAACAATTTTATAAGAGGAGTTAGTTTTGAATTTTATTCTCATTTGACTGATTTAAATCTAATTAGTGAACCTCTTTTTAGACAATTCTGAATTTTTTGTTAGCCTTTCATTTTATAACCTTAGAAACTCAGGGAAAAAAATTGTTTTTTTGTTGATTTTTTTCTTTAAAAAATCTTAAATTTTAACTTTTTTTATAGAGAGAAGTTAAAATATTAAAGTAAGTGGGTGTCCTTAAAGATGTAAACTATTTCATTCATTGGATTTAATTGGAATTATTGAAAATTTAAAAAATATTTTGCTAATGAATGATTAATAGGCCTCTAATTTAGGTTAAGTAAAAAGATTTAAACAGAAAAGAAACATTAATTTTTTTTGCTTTTATATTGTTTTCCGCGACTATTATTTGAAACAAAAAGGTTTTATATAGATTTAAACACGATATCTATCGAAATCATCCATAAAGAGATTCTTTATATTCTGTAATTTCATATCTTAGTTAACAGCATTCGGGTATTTTGTAAATAAATCAAATTACTTTATTCATAAACGAAAATAGCTTGATTTAAGTAGAAGACATAAACTGATGAAATGGACATCCTTAATTATGAGCCTTAATTAATTAATTATCCTTAATTAATTATCATCAATAAGTAGATAATAATGGTAAAACAAAAAAAACGTGGCATTCAGATTATTTTTTGAGTTACTACTAAATATTAAAAACAATTAAAACACAGTAATATCATAGCCTTTTAGAACTATAAAAAACATTAAATTAACCAAGCTGTTACGTTTTAAATTTGATAGGAAATTTCGCAAAAAATCAAATAAATCTTTGGCTTTTTATGGCAAATGCCTTGATTTATTTTTCATATAAATCCAATAATTCCTTAATCTAACAAAGCTATATTTCTTATCTTAAATTGTTTGTAAAAAAAATTGAAAGTTTGTACTAACCTGGCTTGGACCTCAAATTGAGCAATAAACGAACAGAATAAAAAGGAGAAGATAAAAGTTAACTCAAAGTTCACATTGCATATCTATAACAAGATAAATGATAAGATTAGACGCTCTTAAGGTAACAGAAATCTGGTTTTAATGTTCGAAGAATGTAGAAAATTTATCTGAAAAATTATAAATTACAGAAATATTCTTTCAAATTCTTATGTAACATATTTTAAACCATGAATCACACTAAAAATATGTAATAACTATTTCCAAATTGTTTAGAATAAATACTTGATTTAAACTCATCAATTTAATCTAATTCTTAAACCAGAATTTTTCTGCAGATCTGCCAATGGCAAGGTTAATATAAAAGATAAATAAACGTGAGAGTTGTTTCGAGTCATTCTGGTAAATTCTCTTTTAAAATTGATATTCCCTCTCCTTTCTTCGCTGGTGTGGTGTGGAGAGGGGGATGCCAGCTCAGGTGTCGTCCTCGTCATCTGACCGCGGTTCAAAATTACGAGGTCCTGTCCCAAAATAGCCCTAGTGTTTCTTCAAACGGGACGTTAATATAACCAATCAATCAATCAAACTCTCTCCTTTCTGTTTAAATCATGGAACTTGGGTAGGCCGTGAATTCCACAATACTCAATTTTTTATTTTCAAAATAACGCATATCTCATATCTCGACTAGTGAAGCCAAAATTTCATATTATACTGCAAATGTAGTAACAGGATCACTTACCAAATTTAATTTATTTAAGTCAACATGTTTTCCAGTTACCGTATTTGCATACAAAATTATAGACCGACGGACAATCAAGCTTTTGACAGGTTTAGTCTAAAATTTGACACAAATCTGTAATTTAAAATCTAAAAGTATATGCTAAATTTAATTTTTCAAAGTAATTACGTTTTTGAATTATCGGGTTTATATGCAAATAAAAGTATAAATTGACAGATTCAAAATTTTATGAGGAGTAACTAACACTTTAGATGCTAATTCTATGCATCAAATTTTATCCATCTGGATATTTAAGTTTGGTATTTATCGTGTTTATTTTGTACTAAGACATCCAGCAAACTTTCTTTGAATGGATTTCGTTCATTATTTGATATCTGCAAATGTGATTTTAAGGCGACATACCAAATTTAATCCGTTTAATCCAAAATATTTTTGGATTTTCATTGGATAGACAGACATAATATTAAAATGTGTCTTTCAGTTGCAGGCAGCTCTGAAATATGAAGATTCGTGAAATTTTCAAGGTCCCATTTGTTAACGATTCTAGTATTTTCTCTTTGTAACTTCGAAAACGAAAAAGTAAAAATTAATTTGTGATATTATCCAATTTTTTTCTCGCACATGTAATATAGAGAAATTACAGTAATCGTCAAAAGAAAAAAAAAAAATGGATCTCCCTAAGTTCAAAAACAAGTTTTTGGAAAATGTCCGTCCATCCGTCTGTCTATTTGTGACAAAGATAACTCAAAAACACTGTGAGCTAGACGGCTGACATTTGGTATATGGTCTTTACACAAATTTGTATATTTCTATCAAATTTTGAGTAAAATCTATTCAAAGGAACTTCGTCTGCCCGGCTGCTCCCATATAAGCTAACACGATGAGTATAAATTGAAGAGAACTACACAGATACGATTCTGTGCAGAGATTTAACATCTTAGAGACCTGTCAAATTTTGAGCCAAATCCAACAACGGGTTGACAGTCTGTCGGTCTGTACTTTCAGAAACATGCAAACGCGATCATTCAAAAACGCAGTGACTTAAATATATCAAATTTGGTATGGGATTTTGTGACTACAAGTGCAATTTTGTGTCAAATTTTTGTTCCAATTGGTTAATAAAAGCGTATCTAAAGCATAAATTCGATTTTTGATGCTATTAACGGGATGCCAGCGATTAATCGACAAAATACTCGCCGAGGATGACTCGACAGAATTCAGTAAAAATGTTAAATTCACACCAAAAGTAAATATTTCATAACTGTTGTACTCCACTGTCATAAAAGGCGTTCTCTGGTGTGATAAGTTCAGTAGAGAATATACGCGAAAGTTTTGGTGTTGCTATTCCCGCTGGTTTCGTATTATTTCACATTTAGGTAATTTAGTGTTTAGTTCCGTCATAGTGAGAAGAAAATGAAACAGGCCATTTCAGACGACAAAACAGTAAATAAGAAAATGTTGAATTCTTCAAAAATTTTTATTCTTCAGGCTTTAACGAAACGGTTCAGTTTTTAGCGTTTTTATTTCTTACCAAATCATGATGAATACAGCACAGTAAACAATGCGTGAAAGCAGGAAGCATTTATGAAAATCTGTAGTGAGTGTATATAGTTTTAGAAAAGCATATATATATAATTTATATAGTTTATGTATAGAGTGTAAATAGATTTTTGCTGCGTCAGAGTTAAGAAAAAAAATTTTCTTAACTCAATAGTTAAAGTTATAATAAAATCGGAGTTCGAGAGATTAGAAAATTATTTTTAGAAGACTAATTATTTAGAAACTATTACATATATGTGTGAAATACGAAGGACGAATGTCTGTCCGCCTATTTTTAAACAGAATTGTAGATAATATGATAAAGTGAGACCAACTGGATACAACAATTTAATTTTAAATTCGTTTTTTTATGTACATTAAGTATCAATTCGTAAAGATTACTTGATGAAATGTAGCGATTAGACAACTTTTAAAAGTTCACTGATTTATCGATATTTCAAACTTATTTTAAAAAATTTCGACCTATATCGTTTCTATAGATTAGTCAAGCTTCTATTATCTCAATTTGTTTTTCTTTCTTTAAAAAATTGAAATGATAAAGTCCTAAGTGTGATTTATCTCGCTTTACTATATCACTATTTTCATTCATAGATATGAAATAGGTTTCTTTATTTACTATCTTAATACCAGCCTTATTTACAGTTCAGACGATATGGAAATATCGACGCTACTTATGAATACTTGAAATAGCTATACAAAACATCTAAAATTTATGCTACTAAAAATGATGCAATGATCCTTCTGTTACAGCTTGTAATATTCTTTCTTTAGGATCGTTTGCTCTTATAAAAATGACATAACCTTATTTTAAAAAAATTATACCAAAATTGTGGTGAATTTTCACATATTGGACGTCTTTATACCCAAAAAAATCAATTTTTGGAATTTTATCTACTTTTTAAGATAAAATTGCTATGAGCTAGAAGAAAGAAAATCAGTGCGTAATTTTTACACCAAAATTATAGATGTACAATTTTGAATAAAGCCTGCTCAGATAAAGTTTGTAAATCTGTCTTTTTGAGAGTCTAAATTTCGGTAGCTTTAAAAAGCAATGAGCTAAGTGGGTGAAATGTTGCATAGGAATTTATCATTAAAATTGTAGCTATGCGTTAAAACTTCCCCAAAAACCTTTCAAAACTTGGTCTTTTGATATGTATTCATGAATATATGTGGCTATTTAGAATTGAAACAGACTAGAAAAATGAATTTCGGCAAGCGATCTTGATACCATGTTTGTATTTGCATATCAAATGTGGGATCAAGTATGCTGAAGCAAGGAAATTCAAATGTATCAAACATTTGCTCGATTCTTTTCTTATACGGGAGTACGTAATTGAAAACGCGATCTACTATGTAGGTACGGAACTTGTTTAGGAAGGGACAACTTTGCTTCTTCAGTATGGGACTGAGAAGTGAAATAAATGGATTCTATACATTACGTATACTATGGAATCGATACTATTCATTATGTATGTGTTATTTACTATTAAAGTTTCTTACTATACGTTTCAACTTGGCAGCCGTCGAGTGAGGTGAGCTCTCGAGAGCTCCGGGATTTCACTCGCCGGTGGCTAAATTTTCGCCACTTTTAAGTGATTTTATTCTAAACTTTAAAACTTTTCAATTGCAATTTTAATGGTGTTTCTTGATTTTTGTTTGTGTTGTTCGTGAACATCAACTTTATTTGTGTGTGTTTATCTGTGTTCGTGGAATGTTACTATGAACGTATTTCTGCCTGGAAAGAGAACTACATAGCAACAAACTGTAAGTTGTTTCGTTCACTGCTATTATTTTCGGAATTTATCTATCTATTGACTGTATTTGCCTATTGTGACTGCCTGAAATACGTTGGAAACGTCCACTCTCAAAGCAACAGCAATGAACAAGCGGATGCAAAATTTTAATGAAATTGCTATTTGTTATTCCGAATCAGTGTTGAATAATGTCTTTTATCTACACATAAATACCTGAAAATTGCTTTACTGATGATACAACAAGAAGATATTGTGTTATCTACAGGCTTAAAGAACATCTATCCAACCAAAATACCGACAGTTTTAAATACTACGTACAACTATCTGTATTTAATTAATAGCTTATTGCAACTGATTACTTCTAAATAATTAATCAACCTAATATTTGTTGCAAGTAATCCAAGTAAGCACAGACATCATCCTTAACTACGACACGCAACACCCACCGGAACCAGTGTCTCACTTAAGCTGACATAACATTTCTAAAAGTTAGTGTAAAGTTTTAAGAATCTGCACAAATATCCTTAATTATCATTCGGAAGTGTATTGAAGCTGAAATACCTTGCTTTTTCTAAGATTTGAGAACTTTCAACAGCTCCGTGGCCTAATTTCAACTTCAATAACGCCTTTCCTGCCTTTGTTTACCTTTGGAAGCGGGGTTACGCCTCTTGGCTGATCTTCTTCTTCCGCTGACGTTGCCAGATGACTCCATCTGTTTGTACTTACCGACCATCGCACTAGAGCTTAGAAACTAACCCGCTCTTTCGGAGGATAATTCTTGTGATTTTTGGTCTCTTTGTGTCTTTTTCAGATCAACATCCAGTCTTCAACTTGTGCTCCATCATCGAATATTTATACCTATGGATTATTGGATGCAAACTCGATCATCCTAGAGCCGTTCTTCTCCTTCAGCCCTAATTCAATCTGATGCTGTCTGAGTGTGTTTTATTCTTTCTGTGATTGGTGCTCACTCGGATCATCGAACCTCATTTTTCGTGGAACTTCTTCAACAGAAACTATCTATTTTGGAGTATTTTCTCCCAACATTATTGAAGCTCCGAACTCTCTTTAGCAAGGGATCTTGCTTCTTGTCACAGTGACTTTTGCGCCTCGGGAATTCCTTTCTTGAAATTCAAGAACTTTCAGTCTACTGGCGCATCAACTGGTAAATCTCTTTGCCAACCCTGCCCTTTTATTTGTTTGTTGGTTCGTCGTTTTAACGTGTTTAAATTGTTATAACGTATGTGATTATTTTATTTTTACTTTTGTATGTAAAATTTTGCTGTACGACTAATATTCGACCTTTAGGTTGATCCTCTTTGATTTTAACAGTTATGGTGATTGTTCATTGATTCTTCTTAGTGCATTAGTCATAATTCGAATCTTTTGATTTTATATGTAGATATTTGTTTTTATTACATCAGATTCCTTTTACTCTGTGGTGAATAGCATATAAGCCACTTAACAGCCCTGTTACCCGAGCAATTGTTTTGGTATCATGGTCATGTTACTGGACTGCGAACCACAAGGTCCCAGGTTCCATCCTCGCGCATCCCAATCGATTAAATTATTTTTTTATTACAAAAATAAATTATTTATTTTAGCATTTAAAACAGAATATTTACATCCTACGAGCTCCTGACCGCGTGTCGACGATTAGAGTGACGAGAGTATCGTACGATTTTGTTTCCGATTAAGATTACGATAGTTCCCGTTAGTCACCAATTTAGCCGATTGGGATGCGCGAGGATAGAATCTGGGACCTTGTGGTTCGCAGTCCAGTAACATGACCATGATACCAAAACAATTGCTCGGGTATCAGGGCTGTTAACTGGCTTATATGCTATTCACCACAACTCTATGGGTTTTTATTCGGACAGATTTTGGATCCTTTAATCCTTTCTTCCTGTTGGGTTCCTTCCATCGTTTTGGCTTCCTTTTTACTTAAATTGTCCTATATTCAATATGTCTTCCAGCGAGGTCATGTTAGACATCCCAGACCCAGAGCCGTCTTCCTTGCCAAGCTTTGATCCACGGTTATCAGATTTTTCAGATCCATCGCCGACTACCTCTCCAAAAAACAACTAGAGTGACCCAAACCATGCTATTGTCTTCCCTCCACTAATTATCTGCCTAAAGCAGAGTTCTTCGCTGCTACCATCTTGCCAATTTTTTCTGTAGAACAAAAAACAGGAGTCCAAACTAATACGGCTAGTCCCGGGGAAGCATCCAGCAACACCAAGCTGCCTTCTGATCCCATCTCCGAACGTGGCACCAGGGTTACCCGATTAAGGGCTCGAAACGAGGGAGGTGCTGTTTCACAAAAAACAACGAAAATCATTGAAGAACTAGATAGCCACTCGGACTGGGATGACAAGCTCCCATATTCATGGCCTGATCATAAAGCGGAGGTTGCCATCGAGGTTTTGGTCAAACGGCTAAAAGTTTCAATCCTTCCTCTCCGCGGATTACAGATTAACCTAAATCATTGTGAGGCTGCGCACTGTGCAGTTTTCCAATCGCTAGGGATTTGGAACTTGATTTTATTGAGGTCAAGGACCCTCGACTACTCAAAGGGGAACCCCAAAAGACTTTGGATGTCGGACCTGTACCTCCAACGACAAGAAAGCTATTATTTACATTTTTAATAAAAATTTAAATGTACATTTTAAGTTCAGCACCACCAATACAGTGTGTGCTGAATTATATTTTAATGATTTTATTTTAAATATAATGAACTGTTATTTTCCTCCACACGACAACATCGACGAAACCTTAAAAGAATTGGAGGATTTTAATTTTTTAAACACTTTTTATCTTGTCTTTGGAGATTTTAACTGTAAAGCCAGAAAATGGGGCTATGACTCGGACAGTTATAGGGGCAGAAGAATGACAGAGTTCATAGCCTTTAACAATTTAAACATTTGTAATATCAAAGAATATGGTCCGATATTCCAATCTACCATCCATACTGGGTTACCAGACCTAACATTAATCAGCTCCGCGATTAGTCACTACATCAAAAACTGGGGTGTCCTGGACGACACCGAATCCCATAGCGATCATAAATACATTTATTTTAAACTAGATATCTAAACCGTTCCAGGAACTAATTTTTACCTTAATTCTAAATGGCCTTAAAAAATTTTTAACATCTATAAAGAAAAATTTAAACCTTTTTAAAGATAAACTAAAATCGATAGACAATATCGCCGATTTAAACATTTTTATAAATGATTTTACTAATTTTGTTCAAAAAGCAGGTTTTAAAACAATTAAGAAGAAACCTACAAATATGGCCAACAATTTCAGTTTCTGATGCGAAAAACTCGGGGTGTTCAGAAATAAGGTGAATAAATTGTACAAGATTTACCGCACTCACATTAAGATTAAATTCACGGAGGACCTCATTCTGGCCTCGAGTACCAACTAGGGATTGCAATACCGGACCAAAATTTCAATACCGGTATTCGGTATTTTTTAAATCTTAATACCGGGATACCGGTTTTAATACCGGTATTAGAAATTTTAGAAAAACAAAGAAAACACAGGTGTTTGTTTGTTTTATTTGCCAGTTTTGTTAGAGAGAGTAAATATCACAAAAAACAATTTGTAACTAATACATTATAACAGTATATAATCACAAAAAAGTAAAGGAACATCTTATTTAATCACAAAAAAAGTGTAAATATCACTATTCAGTCTGTGGTACTATTACAAATTTTTGAAATGTGATGTTATAAAAACATAATGTATCAATTGTACATTAAGACTGAAAAGTAATTTCGTGTAAAAATTACCAGCTATCGAAAACTCTCTTTCGACATCTACGCTAGCTGGTAGTACTGTTAGCAATGCGCGATATATTTTTTTCAAGTATTTACCTCTAAATCCCTCATCTTAAAATAAATCGATTTCTCGTCGGATGGTTTTGGATATAGCTGATTTCTGTATTGAAATTTGGTTCGTTGAATTTTTTTTTATTTATCGCTAATTCTAATTTTTGTTCAAGAGACAATTCCTTTTCACTATCGACAATAGAGACATCATACTCTTCGATAATTGAACCGAATTCTTCTGAATGTGGATAGGTTTGTGGGTAAAAAATTTTAAGAAAATTTACTCTAATCTTAATCAGATTTGAACTGGTTATTTTCTTCTTTTTCATTTTCATTTTTAAAATCCTTATAATTATGTAAATACCATAAGACATTTTCTATTTCGGCATGCCTTTCTTCTGTGCGATTTTTCAATGTAATATATAATTCTTTAGATAGTAATGTGTTCTGTTCTTTCAATGACTGCAACATGAAATTTATTGTTGCATTAGCTGTTATTAGAATCTCTCCGACATAATGCCTCAATAGTCAGTTTTATTGGAAGTAGAGCTGATATAGTTCTGGATATTAAGTCGAATTCACTATCTGAAAAAATAATTTACAGGTTTAAGTCGATTATTGCTTTTTGGATTGGATTTCTCAGTTTCAAAAATCGTTCCATCATTAGGAGTAAACTGTTCCAACGTGTTTTAGAATCTAATATTAACATATATTCTGTTTTATTTTCAGTTAGTATATTTTTTAGTAATATATCCTTTTTTATAGGGGAACGTTAAAATATCTTAACAATTTTTCGAACTTTATAAATTATAGGAAGCAATTCTTGATAGATTAATATTTTATCGTCATTAGCAATATCTTCTTCAACAATTACATTGTCATTTTCTTCATTGTCAATATCACTCTCACTTTTACTCTCTTTAAAGTTGGAATCCGAAGTTTCTATATCCACAGTATTTGGATTCTTCTGTTCTTTATTTTTTTGGTATAATACATCTATTACTCCTAATTGAATTCCATGTGCATAGCACAACTGCTGATTTGCACCAATTAACTTTCCAACTTTTTTCATAATTGTTGCTCCATCAGTCGTTATGGATACAATATTTTCTTTCAGGGATAATCCATGTTTCGCTAATTTAGAGTTAAGAAATTAATTAAGCCATTAATTAGCTAATTAATTTCGCCCATTAAGGAGACATAAAAACA
The DNA here is from genome assembly GCF_947563725.1 of Argiope bruennichi. NCBI lineage: Eukaryota > Metazoa > Arthropoda > Arachnida > Araneae > Araneidae > Argiope > Argiope bruennichi. The sequence continues at coordinate 66,524,509 of NC_079159.1, forward strand.
AAAATATCTACTATTTTGCTATGTTCGCGATCCCTGAACCATATAGTGGAGACCATTTTAAAAATTTCTAGTAAATACCGAAAAACCGGTATTTAAACTTGTGAATACCGGTATTACAAAATTGTACAAATGGCTCAAAATACCGGTATTCGGTATTCCGGTATACCGGTATTGCAATCCCTAGTACCAACTACCGAAAGGAAAGAGCCGGGTCCAGACAAGATTGATTATCGCATGTGGAGAGCTATTTTTAACCTTGACAAAGCTTTCATATTAGATCTATTTAATAAATGTTTTTATTTTAACACTTTCCAGACTGCCTGAGATGCGACAGGGTTTTCTTTTTATTAAAAAATGGCAAATACCTTATCCTCTGGTCCTCATACTGACCAGTTTGTCTTTTATCTACCCTGGAGAAAATTCTTGAAAGGTTATTTTTAAAAAGACTTAACAATTGGCTGCATCGCGGCAATATTATTCTTATTAATCAATATGGTTTTAGTGAGTGCCGCAGCTGCGACCTGGCCATTCATAATCTAGTTAAGGTAATACAATCAAGGGTACAGTGAGAGCACTTGGCCCTCGTCTCCCTGGATATGAAATCTGCATTTGAAAATATGTACTGGTCGGTTCTCTTTGACATCTTGGGTTCTCTCCGGATACCTAAATTTTATTGAAACTTTTTATTACTTAATTGAACGTAAAATATCTTATCAATGAAATTATAAATTTGACTAGATAGTGCTACAGAGGTTGTCCCCAGGGGTCGGTAATTGCCCCTACACTATGGAATATTTACATTAATGAAATCTTAAATTTAAATTCTCCTGGAGCTTATATTCAGGCTTTTGCCGACGACCTGGCGCCTGTCGTTGGTGGGCGTACCTCAAATCTTTTATCGAATAATGTAAACAATACCCTAGCCACCATCCACCAAAAACTTTCTAGCCTGAAATTAAAACTCTATTGACAAGTGCCGGGCCATAGTCTTCAGGAGCTTCATGTCTAGTAAGTACTCTAAAAAGGATAACACTACCCTGAGTAAAAGACCTACTTACCGAATAGACGGGGCCGCTATTTAGATCACGGATAGCTTGAAGCTACTGGCAATTTTTATTGGCAACAAACTTACTTGGACCGCCACATATCAACCTTAACTTAAAAAGTCCTGAAACTAACCTCTAACTTCAATCGAGTAATTAAACCTAACTGGAGCCTGGATAACCATATTATTAAATTTTGGTATCATACAGTGATAGAAAAGGCCTTGCTCTACGGAGCAAATATCTGGGGCGGGGCCCTAATAAAATCTCAAATCTCCAAGCTCCATTCCATTCAGAAAATTTTCCTTCTCTGTTTTACCCGGGCATACAGGACGACATCCACCAATCTTTTAAACATCGTTACTGGTATTCCCCCCTGCACGCCGTGGCCATATCAGAATACATAAGGTTTCAGATCAGGTCCGTTGGCTCACGTGATTTTAATAACTTCCTGGATAATACCCCCTTGTACAAGCACATTTTAATCAAAAATTTACCGGCTACTCAGAGGATGGTTAAATTAAATGAAACCATCCCTGGTGCGGCCTTTGATATATACACCGACGGATCCAGAGAAAATTCCACTGGATTCGTCGTGTGCATTTTTAAAAATATCTAAAATTTTAAAACTTTTACCTTCAAATTAGAATCTTTTAACTCTGTTTTTCAAGAGGAGCTGATCGCCATTGACTATGCGACCAGCTGGACTGTCTGTGAGAATACCACCGCTAATAATTATACGGACAGCCTTTCCTCAATTGCCGCTTTGGAGAGCCATGGTACCAGATCTAATTTTGTAACTAACATTAAAAGAAACATCCTTACAGCTAAAAATTTGGTCGGCCTGCAGTGGGTCAAGACCCACAATGGAATTCAAAGTAATGAAGTGGCCGACCAATTTGCAAAAGAAGCCACGGCGTCTGGGGGTAATCACTTCATTCCGGTCCCTTACTCTTTTTTTAAGCGCAAGCTCAAAGCTTTTATCCTGGTGGAGTGGAACCCATATTGGCTTAATTACGACTCTGGGATTAGAGCTAGAGAATACCTGGGCACGGTGAATGTCAAGTCTCTTGTTAATAATAAAACCCTAATTTATTTATCGAGTGGGCATGGTCCATTCCCAACTTCTCTTCATCGTTTTAAAAAACTGGGCTCCCCCTTGATATCTGTAACAATCTTGGGGACGCGGATCATTATATTTATAACTGTCAGTATACTAAAGAATATCATTTGATCAGGCCCGCATCTCCTCATGGGAGAACCTGGTTTAAATATTTAACTAAGAACAAAATTTTTATCTGTAAGCTGGTCGAGACCTTCAGGGTCAGTGCTAAAATCTGTGAGGGGTTAACCCCACATGTGGACAACGTGTTGCCTGAATAATTACCTCTTTTAAATGCGTTCTTTTATTGCTATACTATCTTTATATATTTGACTTTAAATTTTGACTAATTTGCAAACAGCCCGGGTACACCACTAATTACCTTCTTCTACTTTATAAATTACCTAGTCTTTAGGTTTAATTACTTGGGAAGCTTCTCTCTTCTGATCCTACAGTTGATTAAAATAATTTTCTACTTTGTAAAAGTCGTAAAAGAAAGATTTCTACTAATAATAAAGATGTATGTGTGTGCGTTTTGGAGTTTTACAAGCCATATTATTTAATTTCCAACTACCAATTTTGGCACATATATACATTGGTGGGTGAGAATATGAGAGTGATAATTTTGAAATTTTAATTAGAGTTGTAATTAATTAAAACTCAAGTGAAATTTTGACGTTTTATTACGATTACTTGCAAAAATATTATTGAAAAAAAAATGCATTTTACAACATTTAAAAAAATTTAAGAAATTATCTTTCTAAAGATAACGAATTTAATCATTCTGCAAATTATTTCTAAATTTTAACAATTTTTAAAAGAATTGTTTTTGCTTAATTTCCAACAATAGTTTAAAGTTTTGCCCTAATATTTAAACCACTTTCACTATTTCATCAAATATTTTATCGTGTCATTTTTTTTTTACTGTTAAAAACTAAAAAAGGATTGTGTTTAGTATCTTCGTAGTTTACAAGACGAATATAAGTATAAAGTTAAAATATCGTAAAATCCATGATAGATCAGCCACTTTTACATTTTTAACAGTTTAATGATGTCATGGGACTGGTCTCCATTAGAATGTTTCATGTATACAATGAAGAGAGCATAAGCAAGACAATTAAAATAAAACATCTTTAATGTCCGATATTATTATTTTACGATATTATGTACATGAATTTATATCTTAACGATTTAATAGAAATTAATCATAACGAAAATATCCGGCGAAACAACTGGTAATCAAAGGCGACTAGTCTATGATAATATGAATAACACTTGAACTGGGAATTAAAACTTTTCTTTTATTGAAAATCGACAAAATCAGAAGAAAACTAATTTTGTTATGATGAAATAATTTATGATAACTGATGAGTTCATTTTGTTGCAACTCCAATTACTTGGGGTCTGACATACAACCAAAGATCCTTGGGATAAATCTTTTGAGTCTCGATGTCTGAAAATCCAGATTTTCTTATTTCCTCATCATCCTTATTCTTCAAGTTGCAACCATTAAAAGCTATCTTCCAGAGAGGGTTGATTAAAGTCTGCAGTAAGGCTTTCCAAGTGGAACTGGGGTAGGTGGTATGTAAAACAAATAGGAATTTACCTCCCTGAAAGATAAATATCATTTGAAACAATACATTGAAAAGAACTGTCAAATACTAGAATAAATCAGCATTTGCACTCAATTTTTATAATTTATTTGATGATATAAACCCCTTGATGCATGACTTTTTAACGAGGAAACTATTTTTGTATAAAATATTGTAATATACAAAAACCTTTCATCGTTTGAAATGTTTTAAATTAAAGTTAGAATATCTATTAAGGCATAGGTTTTAAAAATTGCGTTTAACTTATTATTTTTTTATTAATAATAATTAATAATATTTGCCATATTAGAGCTGCACATTTTGCTCACAAATGCTGAAGTATAAGAAATATTTAAAGAACATTTGTTGAGAGACAATTAATTAAATAGCAATTTTTTTTGAATAAAACCTTCAAAATAAAAACTAAATTCGTAATCTTTCAGTAAATAATTATCTGAATTAATAGTTGATTTATTGATATTAGAGATTATTAATGGTTTGCTTCTAAAGTTTTTTCTTAGAATTTTGCTCACGTGCTCTGACAACGACTCTTCGTATTTATTTTTCTTGTTGAAAATCAAAATATTTGATTTGCTCACAAAAGATTTACTTTCTTATTTTTCATCTGAATTCTAACGGTTCACGGATGTTTTCTTCAAATCATCGTTAAATAACGACATTAAAACAATCAAAACAAATAAAAAACATGTATTTACATAGACATACCTTAACAAAGACATACCTATATATTTCATTATTCAAAATCATTAAACTTTTTTTTAAAAAGTTAACAAAAATTGATGGAAAAATTATGCAGAAATTAAACTGAAATAGTTGAAAAAGGAAAATTTTGAATTTTAAGATGGTGTGAAAATAATTTTTCTGGGATCATTTTCACTCGAAATTTTATGGGAAAAGGAAACATTTTTCATTAATTTTTAACTAATTGAATATTTAATCAATTTTTGTATTGATAGTATTCTTTTTTAGCCTTAAAAAACAAGTATGCAAAGTTGGAATCAATTTGACCAATTGCTTAGGATGTGGAGTAGAGAGAATATGTACATACATAGTCAAATGACTTTTAATTATATTAAGTTTATAATATACAAAAACATAGCATCATCTAAAATCGTCTATCATATTTTTTTAACTAAAATTTAAATATCAGTTGAATCAGATTATATTTAAGAATCCATATTTGCTCATTTTCTCCTTACCTTTTTACTATTTGTTATATTAGTACTGTAAAATTTACCTCACAAAAGCTGAAGTATCAAAAACATTATCTTTGTTTCAGCGACTGATATAAGCTTAGTTTCAAACCTGTCTAAATCACTACCATAAGATCAATAAAAGCATTGTTAAAAGATTTATTCGAATGAAAGAAAAATTTTAAAACTAATAGTAAAATAATCGAAAGCGTTGAAAAAGACAATTTTTGTTGATTTCTAATTCATTGAATATTTAATTACTTTTTGCAGTTTGAAAATAAAATAAGATTTTAGGAAAATAGACTTTACCAATGCGACCATATATTTCTGAATTAGATATACGATAATCTGTTTTTTTTGGGGGGGGGATCTTAGTTTAAGTCCAATAAATAATTATTACAATAGCCGATTTTTAGTTTAATATAAATAAAGACATAAAAATACTTAATCACAAATGAAATATTTTTATAGCATTTAGAAATTGTGGAAGTAATTTTGAAATGTAATTACAGGTTTCAGCACACGCTGGATTTCTTTCAAAGCGGATCGAACATTCTTCATGTAACAGAGAACGTAAGAGGCCACCACAACATCGAAGGAATCGTCATCAATCTCGCGCATATCCTCAGCCGTGCCGATCACTGTTTTCCTGTAAGTAACATGCGCATATTTTTGCCTATTTTCTTCGAAGTACTTAAGAAACGACTCATTCGTGTCCAGAACGGTTAGATTCGAATTCTCTGGATAAAAAGGCAAATTCTCGCCTCCTCCAATGCCAATCTCCAGAATCTCCAATGGGGTGTTCCTTTTCCTCTCCACCAAATGCTCTTTCAAATGGTCGAAAGCACGTTTTCTCAATCTTGTCAATGGTTCACTGAATCGAGGCACGATGATTCTAGCGAAAAACCATGAGAACCATTTATCCCGATAAGTTTTGTTCAGCTTTAGGAAAATCACAAATGGGAACATGAGAGAAATTGAAAGCCCCCATAGAAAGATAGTCACTGTCGTGTAAATGATAAAGTCCATGGCTGTATTTATGGCCTGTATTGAGATCCAAAATAAATGAACAAAAATATATGATAATCTTGTTGATCGGAAAACTGGGAGATAATTTTAAAAAGTACAATTAAGTCTTCCAAATCAAATCGTATCATTCGAATCATACTCATGATTTAAATCAAATCAAATTAAATCATTGGTAATATTCAAAAACAATTTTCTATAGAAAAACTTTATGATGCATTTGTTGCAGCAAAACTGTAAAACAATTTATTTCTTAAAATACTAACAATTATTAAGCAAGTTTTTCGTATAAAGCAGAAATAAAATTTTACTAAGTGAATTTTTAATGATACTTTTATAGACTAGACCTTTTAAGATTAGACTAGATATAGCTTTGTTAAATTTAATTTTTTTGCATGAGTCTCTAAGATAAAGATTATTCAATTAAAATTTACTAAATTTGGTAATAAATAATCCAGAGCAGATTATTCTATATTTTCCAAATAATAGCAACTTCTAAACGTTTGATATTTATAGAAAATTAAGGCTAATTAATTAATATCAGATGAACGAAAAAGCATGCAATAGAATAAAATATTTCATATTCTAGATGCAATTTCCTCCTTGCGGCATCTTAAGACATGTTCTGATAACCTTCAAATTTTACTTTTTTTTATTTTACATCAAATAGCAACTTCTTCGCATTATTAAAAACTTTAAAAAGTTTTTTCATTTCCTTAAAAATTGTTCTTTATAATAATCCATAGTGCGAAATGCTTACCCCAACAATAGCATTATTTTTATCAAAACATCTAGTGAAAATTCACTTTTACAGCAAATAGAGCTTCTTTGGCATTTTTTTATTGATATCAAAACGAAATGTCAAAGACTACTAGAAAAAATAATCCCAATAAATCTTAAGGAAAGTTAATAGAAACAACTAAAAGAAAAGAAACTGTAATACATTCTCTACCGCGCTTTTTGAAAGATTTCGAATTAGCTAAGGATAAATTATCTAGTAAAAAGTCTTTATTTGATAAACTTGTTCTTACCTGCAGATTTGTTAGAGGTACTCCTATCAAAATTTCACTGTTTACTTCTGCATTCAATCACTTTGTCTGAATATTGTTCGAAAAAACCCCCCAAGAATGGGTCCTTGGCGATGGAACTATTCACCGACTGGCGAATCACAAAGAAGTCAGAAATTACCAGAAGAAAATTTGGAAATGCTTTGTTACTCACGTTTTGAGCCTTGATATCTGTTTTCCGATGACCTTAGACCTCAAAACACGCAACGCTGCCTTGGAGTAGCAATTAAAGATATACCAACTTCTTCGTTTAAAAAAAAATACCTGTTTAAATAATAATAACAATAACAAAACACTCTTCTTTTTTTTTAGCTTAATTAGGCAGAAGAGGGGAATTTCAGAATCCAAAAGGGCATTTTGCAGTAGTAAATTTAATAATACTTCATTCATTTTCAATATTTATCAGCAGCAAGCAATAAGTTTGAAGTGATAGCATATCTTTAGTCTAATAAATTTATTTTAATCAATTATCCAAAAGTATCATTTACCCAGAATCATTCCGATGGCAGACCTTTCAAAGTTCTTGCGCCTCTTTTAACCTTGCCAAGCGGCAAGTTCAAGAACTGTAATTTTTCATGCAGATTTAACAAAAATCTCGTTTTGTTTATGTTCGCTTATGATGTTCTAATGTGGATTAAAGCAATCATCAGTTGTTTTCCAAAGCTCGCAATTCTATCACATATCTTCATTAGGTTTATATGGGTTAATGCTGTTAATAATAGGACTATTTATGAAATATGGTAAAATTCGACTTTTGAATAATTTAATTCATAAAACTTACCTATTTTGCTTATCGTTTATGTAATTTTTCGAAATTTGAGTACATATATATTGGTCACAAAAATAGTTCAGAAGGACATGTGGTTTAAAATTTGTAAATAACTGTCATAAACTTAGTTTTCATTATTTAAAAAGAATAAAAATGTTAAATTTCTTTATCACCTTCTAATTCTTGAATGGCGAGAATATCCTTTAGGTGGTAATAGAATTCTGAATATTTTTTAATCAAAAAAAGTGATGGTAAATTTTATATTACACAGAAAGTCTTCATATTAAAGCTTTTTAGAAATCATTACATAGCCTATACTGATTCTATTCTATCAGCACGTTGAAACTAACGATGCAATACTAAAAGCACAGAATTACTTCTATAGTAAATTCCTATTAATCAAAGAAATGACGAAAATTAATTATAATTTTTTTTTATTAAAATGGTATGACACGATTTAAATATAAGTTTGGAAACAGAAATCATCAGAGGCTAAATTTTTAAACAAAATCTAGTAAAATTGGTAGAAGCCTAGTGTATTAGTGCAACCGAAATAATTTCTTTTTCAAATTCGAATATTGTGTATTAAAATTTTTCAGTGACAGTCGTTTAAGCCGTTTGGAAAGACATATATTATAAAAAGAAGCATTGGTTCTTTCTGGTAGCTATTTGTGTTTCCATGAAAATGATATAAAAATCATGAATATGTTTTTTTGTTAAAAAAAAAAAAAATGATTTTGAGAATGTTATTTCTGTAGACATGTCATTTCTAAAATAGATACAAAAAACGGACAAGATGACTATTTTTCAAAATATTTATTTTACGTATACATTAAAGCCACAAATAACAAGTCTCAAATTTATTAGAAAGAAATCTAAACAAAGAACAGCTCATTGAAAAGTCATAAATTTTGCAATTGGAATTATGGCACGCTAGAATTCAGACATCTCTATTAAATATTTATTATCAAAAAGTTACCGAAAATATCAGACTGCTGTAATTTCACATTATATAAATATAAAATACATTAGCGAATGGCGAAGCGAAGCACACGCAGACGCCTAGTAGAGAAAGTCGCCAAACATTACCAGAAACAGCGGGTTATCGCTTATATTGAATAAAAATATAATTATAATATATTTACGTAAAAACATAAATATGTAAACTTAAATAATTTTTACATAAAAACTGATTTAAAATAATTTTTAACAATTTAAACTGAGAGAACAAGAAAAGGGAGCTAATAAATAATCTTAAATGTAATCCTCATTCATTTCATGCATTGCAAAATAATAATTTTTACTTTTTATTATCTAAATGTTTTTTTTAAAAGGATATATTTATAAACAAATTTTGCGTTTTAGGCTCTAAATATTTTTTTTAAAAGATATATATATTTTAAAATAATATAGTTTTTTTTTCCAATAGTGTGATTAAACTTATGAAAATGAAGTAAATCATCCTTAGGGAATGTAGTTCCACATTATTTTCTCGGTACATTCAGTTTATCTTATAATTTATAATAACATGAATGGCAATTGAACTGATGATGCAAATGTATATTGCTTTTGTTAAAACTGGAAGTAGATGATGAAAAACAATTAAGTCACTATTAGCCGAAATTCCAAGAAGATGAAGCTGTTATTTTGTAGCGATTCCAATAATCTGCGACCTGACATAAAGCAAGGATTCCTTTACATAAATATATTTACTTGCAACGTCTGAGAATCCAGCTTTCCTTAATTCCTCATCATGATTTCTGTTTATATGACAACCGTTATAATATGTGCTCCAGAGAGGATTGGTTAAATTCTGCAACACAGATATCCAATTGAAACCAGGGAAAATGATGTGCTCTGCGAACAAGTATTTTCCACCCTAAAAATAAATACAACACAACTGAAATCGATCATTCAAAGTAAAGAAAAAGAAAAGAAAAACATACGAAAATAGTAAAGTATTGCAAGTGGCAGAGTGGTAATATTGTTACGAAAAATGTTCAGTGAATCCACAGTGAGATGTAAAGCATGATTAATAAACGATTTTACGGGAAAGCATGTTGCACAGATAACAAGTCAAAGAAAAAGGCAGCACAAAACTTTAGAAATTGCTGCAATAGAAATTAGTAAGAAAGAAGCTTTAAATTAACACTCCAAAGAGAGAGCTCAATTACTCACGTCTCTCTACTCGATTACTTATGACTCGGCTCGTCTTAGCTTTTTATAGGTTCTGTGATTACCATCGAATATTCTAAAGCAATCACCGGAAATTGTTCTTCCTCTTTGTTCAGCCGATCACACCACTGCCACTAAAAGCCAATCCCTGGAACTTGAATCCTAATGGGGATATCGCCAAAATTCTCGAATATTTTGGAACCTTTATTTTTGTATGTAAAATCATCGCCACATGGTCGCCAAGCTCGCCCCTAAGGTTGGAGGTCTTTGACCTGACATTTATGCAGCATTCCGTTAGAACTATCAATAAATTATTTTCCTTACAAAAAGACTAAATGTGTAAGGATGCAATTTTACAAATTCGTAACAATATAATGACATAGTAGCTTTATTTCCTTTGTCTATATTTTTAATTAAAGTTATTTCCCATTTAATAATTAGATATGAATTGTAAGTCAAAAAGCGACTTTCTTTTAATACAGTTATTAAGCTGTTACTGACTTGGTCATGATATAAAAGCTGTATTCTTACGCCCAGGATAAAAATCAATGCATCATTGAAAAGTATCGCAAAATATACCACAAGTTTTAAAAATATTCATCGATAAATGACGATTTAACTGACACTTCTAGAAAAAATAGATTATTGCACTGCCGGACAGTTTAGAGAAATTCATGGCACGGGGTTACATGCTCTCTTCTTTCGGTTAATTAAAATGCACTAAAAAGAATCCATATTCTTTAATGTGGAATAAAGCCACTATAAGATCAGTACTTTCCAGATAACAGTCTTACTTTCTCTAAGGTGTCTTATGTTTTAATGTTGAATTTTTTTGCTTTTTTTAATTGTTCGATCACACTTGTAGAAATATATCTATAAAGCCATGTGAGAGATGTAGGAAAAATAAATGAGAAAATTATTTTGAAATAAAATATTAAACTATAAATAAGTAATAGCTGAATTAAAAAATAATTAAAGTTATTAATTACTGCCATTTTATTAATTAAATTTATTTCTGGAGATGATAATTTTGAATATCGAATAAAAATACATTGCATGCCATTTCCAACATTGTCATCTGACGTTCTCTTAGCCTATAGTCGATATAACAAGAGATCTAGCCTAGCATAGCTCTCTTGTGACCTTACTATCCTCTTACTCTCTAGCCTTACTAATCTCTTACTCACTAATCTTATTACTCACTAGCCTTACTCGCTTCTTAGTCTTACTATGTATTGTTATTCACTAGCCCCTTAGTTTTACTAGGTACTCTTACTCACTAGCCTTATTAACAACCTCTTAGACTAGAGTCAATGTTACTGTTGGTTTTCTTAAAACAGACTTTAGCAGTGGAATCTACAAAACAAATATAAAATTCTTTATTATAATACACACAAAAAAGAAAAAACAAACAAAGAAAAAAATCGAATTATACTTACAGGTTTCAGTACACGTTTTACTTCTTTCAGTGCAGATCGAACACATTGAACCGAACAAAGTACATATATGCCCACAACAACATCAAAAGAATCATCGTCAATCTGGTGCATATCTTCTGCCATGGCAATCAGAATTTTCTTATAATTAATATGAGGATTTTTCCTGCGGGCTTCTTCGAAATACTTTACCATCGACACATTGGGTTCTAGAACGGTGAGATTCGTATTCGCTGGATATAAAGACAAAGTGGCTCCACCACCTACCCCAATCTCCAGAATTTCCAAAGTTGCATTCATTTTTATGTCTTGCAAATGTGTCTGTAGAAGATCGAAAGCACGTTTTCTGGATTTTGCTAGTACAGCACCACGTACAGATCCCAGTAATCTTATGTAAAGCCAAGAGAACCATTTATCTCGAAGCGGCTTGCAAAGTTTTAAAAAGATCACAAATGGAAGCAAACACGTGACCGAGAGCGTCCACCATATTACAGTCGCTGATGTATAAACGATGAAATCCCTGGCAGAATGCATTGCTGTATTGATGTTTGTTGAAACCAGAGGCAAATTATTGAGGGATTTTAAGGTTTTGTTGATCTAGAATTGGATAAAATTTGTAAATAACAATCAATGTATAATTTACAAAATCAATAATAAACAATAAATTATCATTACAAATGTGTATATATATATATAATATATAATATACAGATATTTTAAACTCTTAATTTAAACCAAATTAATTTCCAAAACTTTAACTTAATTTAGCCATAGTAATTTCATTCTCTTATTTCCTGATCTCAGTCCACTTTTTATTTAATTAATTCAACTGAAGCCGTGAAAAATTACTGCGCCATCAGTTGCCCTTGCCAAGGTGAACACGATTATTTAATTGACACGTGGCCAGAAATCCCATGTTATATAAGACTAGCCATTGTTCGGCGCTGTTGTGGACGTGTTCTTCCGCGCCTTCTTACAAATAAATCATGCCTGTCTCCCTGGAGAGAATAAAGCGAAATTGAAAGTACAAAGTCTCTTCATTGCTTGTCGAGCCTTCATTCTGCTTCAAACATAATAAGCTTATATATATATAATATAGCCTTGGTTGGTACAAGAAGTATTCATACTAATTGAAATCTTAAATTAGTTATTAAGAATTGTTAATTATTTTATTAGGTGCTTACATGTATTTTAATCAGCGTCATCTATTGGTAAGCGTGCGAAGTATCTATATAAACGATAATAGTTTTATGGTTAATTTACTATTGCTTTTTTCTTATGATTTTGAAAGTTTTCCATTTAGTATTATTCAGTTATTCAGTGTGTAAAGACCCCAAACATGGTATACTCCAAATTGCAGTTTCGACATCCTTTTTTTTTATTTGAAGAAATATACCTGCCGAAAACCATCAGACACTTTTAGAAACTTATGATGATGATGATGCTGCTCCGTCATATCCTAATTATCGGTTTTGGTTTCAGTGATTAAAGAGTCGTGATGCCAATGAGAAAGAATGGCCAGGAGGGCCAAACAATTTAAAGACAATCAATTGCAAGATTTATTGGGAAAAAAATGGGATATATTAAAAAATGGGATATATATTTTAATTGATATATATTGTGCCAATGTTTCTCAATAAATGCCTTTATTAAGTGAAAAAATGATCAAAATACATGCAAGCACCTAATAGTATATATTTAGTGTATTAAATATTTTAGTTTATATTTGATATATATTTAGTGTAAATTATTTTAGTATAATTTTATCAAAAGTAAATAAATTATTGTAATTGACAAATAAACCCAATTTTACCAGACACTTTTTATTTCAACTTTAATGATTGGAAATAAAATTCTAGAGAAATTTTAAGCGTAAACTCAGTTTCTTAATCAGATCCCCAAAATGTAAGAAAAAAAAAGTCAGAACTCTACCAGTATTTGTTTTAAACAATTTAACTAATTAGAAGGTTAAAAGTAATATTAGAGAATCTTTAATTCCTCCGTTTTGCTTTTTTAAAACGTGTTACAGTTTCATTAAAATGTCTTAAACGTTTTTCTACGTATTTACAATTTTCCCAATAACATCATTTTGAACACTGCGAAATGAAATCCCACAGTGATACTTATTAACATCTTTAAGAATCATGGGTATAAATAACATTGCAGTCGTTTTAAACTCTTAATTTCAATTAAATTAATTTCCAAGATTTTATCTTAATTTAGCCCATAGTAAATTCATTCTCTTATTTCTTGATCCAATTCCACTTTCTCTACTTAATTTATTCAAGAAAAACTTTATAAAATTGCTGAATCGGTTAAACGCCGATACTTTCAACGCTCAGCGTGAACGGATAAAATATGTCCAAGAGCTTTTTCCTCATATTCCTTTTCTATGTCGCTCTATGTGCTCATCGCTTGTACATATGCCTGCTTCTTCAAAATGAAAAAAAAAAAAAAAAAAAAAAAAAACGACATCACAAAATTAAAAGTATCTTCACTGTCTTCAAACTGCATTCTGCTTCACATAAAATAATGCTTAGATATTAAAGAGCCGACAAGATTCCGAAAATTGTTATATATATACATATCTTCAAAAACTAAGAAAAACAGTAAAAAAAATCTTTTAGTAAACGTTAAAAAAAATAATTAGAAAATGGCCACAAATAAGCATGTTATCCATGAGACACCTGCAGTAATTTTAATCACAGTACTTTAACTTAACATCGAGATACGTTGTCTACTAAGGAATTTTTATTCAAAATTTTAAAATCCTGTTTTCATTAGTTTAAAATCAAAATTTTTATTTTCGATTTCAAAAATTAAATTTTTTGATTAAAAGAAAAGGAGAAAGTGTATGTTAAGTGGATGCTATTTGATCAAAAGTAATCAAACTGGCAATAATAAGAAATAAATTTCCAATCATAGACTATTGTATGAACAGTTTTATACAAACATTTAAATAGACTAAGAGAAATAGCTAGGGGGAAAAGTCTTTTTTTGAAGGATTTCAAAGGAAAAATTAGTGAACAATTTCCAGAATAAGGCATGTTATTCTTCATTTACCTCCAGTAATGATAGAAGATCAAATTTCTGACTTGCAACTCTGTGTGCATCAATCCGGAATGAAAAGTATTAAAACAATTAAGTATTTAAAACAAAAACCTCTGAAGATAGAATATTTAATTTCGCAAACGAAACAGCAATATAAAATGATATTAAATTACGAAAGTTTAAAATTTTCAGCTGTGTCATCTGTTACCAACCTCGGCTGGTTGAAACTTCTACCGAAATTTGTTTTATTTCTGAAATAAAAGCAGACAGCTGCTCTGGAATTCCAGAGCAGTGTCTCCAAATTAGTGCAGAGTTTATCCTCACTAAATAATTAAAAAATAACTTATTCTGGACAGGCAAGGAATCATTATTTCCCTCTGAAAAATTTGGGAATTGAAAGATGTCCTATTTTTGTTTGGGTATGTTGATCAGGCTTTTAAATAACAAAATTAAGTTTCTACATTTTATTAAAATATTGTTATAAAATAAAATATATACAGTAGTAGTATCGCTTAAATGTTGTATGGCTTCATATAAACTGGCCTCCTTAATTTAAAATTTTAAAACAATGCTTTAACTTTTATCAAATCAAAATTCTTGCATTCATTTTCAAGTATTTATTTGTTTAATAATATCAAAGAAGAAAGCATGGATATGCCTGGAGTGTCTGTTCAGGCCAAACAGGGTCTCATTAGGGAACTGAACAGGATCTGAACTAGGTCTGATTTAAAATTTTGAGCAAAGATATTGAGTAAAGAGTGAATGTGCTCTTCGTAACGCTGCGTTAAAAAATTAAATATAATTATAATTATTTAAATAATAACCAGGATTTTAATGTTTCATCATGATAATTTCAGATTTTTAAAAAATTTTAAATATAAAAAATATTCTTTTCAATGTTACCAACTTAGTTCTCATATAATTGTTTTAAAGTTTTGTTAATCATGTAATATTTTTAATACAAAATTTTTTTATATTTAAAAAATTGTATTATTTTAAACATTATTTTCTACTGTAGCAAGGAAATCCTCACTATTCGTTTTAAAATCGAATGTTTCATTAAATATTTAATTGCACGAATTTCTTTATTATTGATAACCAAGAAATAAAGAAAGATTCCGATTATTTTCTGCACAATTTATGTAAGGGATAAAAGAAATGACGTTAGAATACCGCAATTTTCCACATTGAACACCTCAATTATGGGGATAAGAATCTACATGTGTATGGGTTGGATCGCGTCACTCTTGTGGGTATCGGGTCGGCGATTCTCTGTCAATGACGACACGTGCTTCTAATTGAAGGAGTTATAGGTGTTGGCAGGAATTCTAGGCGTGACAGGTGATGGCCCTTTAGACTCAACCAAAGTTACCGCCAATTCTACAAAGGCGTTCAGATCGTTCGATTATTCCAAATTAGGGCGAGTTGGTAGAAGCTAGATTTTGGTTACAGTATTGTGAAAGACAATGTACATTTAGAAGGTAGATGGCTCAGATAGTTTGGTTTTTAATATCATTGTGACTTCGTGGGACTTGGACTCCATTCGGAAGGTTTGTTTATACAGTAAAATGAACAAATCTAAGGTTATTAAAATGACACGCTTTTATGAATTATCTTAATTTTAATCATCAAAATACTTTTTCGAGTTAATCTTAAATATAAATCACATATAAGACATTCAATGAAATTAAACACAGTTGATATTCCTGTGAATTAAATAAAATGAATGAATTATGGCTAAATGCCTTAGTGCCTCATTGAATTAGTGCTAAATAAACATTATTTATGGTTTGTTTAATCTTTTACTTTATTATTTTTTAAATATTAGTTCTAAAATATGTTTATTCTTCTTTCATAATATATTTTACCCAGGAGCTGTTATATAACAAGAATATATACAATATATGTTTGTATAAAAGTACTTTCTTTAAAGATCCTGATGAGATTAAAAACTGCTTAGGAGGGTGAAATACTAAAAGAATGAAATCCATTATTTTCCCCCAATGATTTGAAATAAATTGTGAGTTCAGCAATGAAATAGAAGCGCAGATATTTCATCTCCATATGCTATAGAAAACAATGATTGGCTTAAGGAATTTTGCTCTATATATCGCACCATACTATTTGAATTGCCATTCATTAAATATTTGTATTTTACCAGGATTCTGACTCGTCTTCCGTGCGCTCTGAAGAATTTCTAGCTCAAATTCGAATATTTTGTGTAGGAGGATTAACAATTCGAAAACCATTTTCGAGATTATAATAGATAGTAGATTTTCAAGCATAAAAGAGTATAATAGGAGAGGTCTAACAAATAACTTCAATGCATCAACGAAATCTCAGGTTGCAAAAGTCTATAAAAAACTTAGATAAATAGAGTATGGAATAAATTATAGACAGTGAGGATTTCTAGTCCCGATAGACA
The DNA here is from genome assembly GCF_947563725.1 of Argiope bruennichi. Classification (NCBI taxonomy): domain Eukaryota; kingdom Metazoa; phylum Arthropoda; class Arachnida; order Araneae; family Araneidae; genus Argiope; species Argiope bruennichi. The sequence goes on from NC_079159.1 coordinate 66,541,409, forward strand.
AGTGGCATGTGAAGTTTTCATAATACGATTGTATTTTGATTTTGTATTTGAAATTTAATTTTGTGTTCTATTTGTGTAACATATTTTAAAATAGCATGATATATCTATCTGTTCTTGCATATCACTTCTGTTTAATTGTTATTTTTCACTTGAAAATTTTATTCGTTAACTGTTAAATCAACATGTTTTTTTCCTGTTCTATCTGTTTTTATATTTTGTCTGCCACTTTTGGCAACCATATGTTTCACCGAGAATATTGATTTTATTTCATTTCAATTAAATATCGTTTGCATAACTTCATGTTTATAGCAAGAAAGTATTTTTATCTACTAAATTGTGGCAGTTATTAAAGTGGTTTTTTTTTTCAATAACTTTATGTCTGCTCTGTTTGTCGTTTAAAAGCCTCTTCATATTTGAAGTCGAATTCAATAACATCGCAATGATTTCGAAAATATAAGTTCTGTATAATTTATTACAAACTGCAAAATGTCTTGCGATAATGTAGTTTTACTTTCTGATACGATAAGCATAATCTTTCATACCATAATCGTTCTCCATTAGCTTTCAACATTAGAAGAAAATCACACGATTAAATATCTGATGAAACAATGAAAGTGGATAATTGAGTTTTTTTGCAAAAATAAAATCTATTGTTGAGTATTAAGGAAAAATGCATTTAAAAAAATTGTCAAAATTCAGAAAATTTTACACGCAAATTATTTTACTATCGCTAAAGCCACTACACCATTTTAAAGAGGAGCAAAAATTATTTTTGTGTCATTATATTACTGGGAGTTAAAGCATGAACGGACAAAAATTTTTATAATTAAAATAGAATTCACAATTAGAAGGAAAAACAATTAATTCAACAAAACCGGTGGGAGAGGTCTCACCAAAACTTCATCGCGCATTAGTTATAAATGTGTTATGCAACCTTCCCGCAAAAAAATTGTGTCTCTTGGATAATGCTGTGAGCTTCACAAATGCTCAGATTATCTATCGACTCCAAAATTTGGCAGAGAGCTATAATTGTAATAAAATGATAAAATAATCAAATTTCATTTGATTATTTGAGTGTTCATTACGTTTTTGAGTTATCGTATTTACATGCGTATGACTTCGCCTCAAAATTTGATATGATCTACGCTTTAGGTGCTAAAATTTTGTATCAATTTTTTTTATTTAATATTTTACGTTTTCTAGTTAATGCATCATTTTTCACAGTTCACTTGCACCCCCCTACAGGCAATGAAAATGAAAACTGATTAAGATTGCTTGAAAATCTTCAAATTTCGACTTAATATTAACTTTCATCCATGTAGCTCAAACATTTTTTTGGAGTCGTGGAGAACTGTAAGTTTGTCAAAATCTCGAGTTCGAACCGTTTGACAACCATAATGCTTTCATATTTCATATACGAGAAAATAAAAATTACACTAAGATGCAGATCCCCCCCCCTCCTGAAAAGTGAATGAATATTGTTATATATGAATTGGTGTTACGAATACATATTGTTGTTTTTTCCCGGCGTATTAAGTCCTCTGGTAAGGAAAGTTGTTTAAGATAGATTCCTCCAACGCTGAAATCATGCCAGATCAATGAGTCACAATCTTGGCGAGGAGTTTGGCGACAAAATTAATAGATCCCGAATATTCAAGAATCTTGGCAATCACTCAATTAGAACAGGAATTTCGATAGTCATTTTAGAAGCTTCTCTGCCCTCTTTTGGAAACTATAGAAGTCGGAAGCCAGAGTTGAAGCAATCAATACTAAGTTAATTGAAAGTAACAGATGACTAAAGAGACGTAATTAGTTAAAGAAATTTCTCTTTGAGCACTTTGGTTATTTACTATTGTTAACTACAAGTGCTGTTCTTCTTTAGGCTTCATTTACATTTTATTGTTGTGAATTCGTGCTTTTGTGTAAAATAATGCGTTAATATTTATCCTATTGAACTTTTTATCGTAAAATCAACCAGATCATTTCTATTATTTCCATAAAAATACTTTAATCAACTATTGCACGAACAGTTTATAACATATATATCTTTCATAACTTAAACTGGTTAACAGAAAAGATGAATCTCATTAGCTTCCAAACGTATTTTAAATGTAGACTATTATTATTTTTTCACTAGCAAATGATATCACCGTTAGAATTTGAATGTATTTCTATACATTTTAATTCACGTTTCGTCACATTCTCTATTAATGAATGTGCTCAATATTACCAACTACGTACAGCTATAATCTATACATATGTGTTTAATAATAAAATTTCTAAAAATGGATATAATTTTCGTATAATATTGGGAGCAATGCAGTTTGAAATTATGAACTAAAGTCATGAAAGAATTCGAAGTTATTTATTTCATTACTTTTTTTATTATATATTTTTATATTATCAAGAGATAGCAAACTCAATATCAAATGGCAAAGAGTGTCTATTGATTTACTGTTTTTAGCCATTTTTTTTGTCTTTAAAAAAGAATGATGAGTTCTTTAATAATGTAAAAATACCTTTGTCTTAATGTAATAAAGAAGAAATTAAAATTTATTATTATATTCTGATTACAATATATTTTTTAAACGTTGTAATATCAGATAATTGAAAATAGAATGTGTAAAAAATTTCTAACAATATAAAAGATCTAGCGTGCATTCGAATCGAAAAATTCCAAAAGGTAAATGAATTGAAGAAGCAAATATTGAATAAAAATCAGTAGATACAAGACATTGTAAGTCCTTAACCAGAACTTAAATAAGACTTAATCTTATCATTATTTGCAAAATTGATAAACCTGAAGTACTCATTTTTTCTATTTATCTATAGATGAAGAATTTTACTATCCAAGAGGAAATCAAAATGTATCAGTTAAAATAAGATGACAATGCTCTTTGAACAGAAAATTACGGTTATTCCAATAATTTTATTTATTAAGTAATTACTGCTGCAGAACCTTAGAAAATGAATTAATATTATCCAGTTATTCTCCTAAATTCTTACGATCATCTGATTTTTGTAAAGAAAATTCTAGATTAATCAGCATCTCGCAAATTTGTGTATTATTTAAATTTAAATAGTTTTTCAATTTAAGTCAATAAATATTTCATCATATATTTCAGTTTGATACCTATTCAATTATTTTTCTTGGTCTAATAATATTTATGTTCATTTTTTTACATTAGTACCTGCCTTTGGTTATGTATACTCAAGACACGATATTTTCTTCGGAATATGACAACGATTCATTGGTTGGCATTTTCATTGGCGATGGTTTATCCTTATTGGCGAATGTCAAAATGATGCTTAGCTTTCCAGGTGACCGTTTGTAATTTAATATATTATAGGGGATTTGTGTTACCATAGATTTAAATCTGCAGAAGATACTGGAACTGATTCTCAAAATATCTTCATTTTTGTTTTGATCATTCCATTAAACCATCATTAAACTATTCAACATAGTAATCCACTATTATTGTAGCTTTAAGAATCACCAATTTTTCTCAATATTAGAGCTCAGAAACGTTTTGAGTGCTGAGGACAGAACGTATACTATGTTAGCTTATTGGAGTAATATTTGCAAATATTGTTAGGATTACTTATTTCGGTTATGCAAAAATACTGTATATAAATGCATATAAAATCTTTTTAATTTTAAGTTCGTGATTGCTTAAAATGAGGAGGTATTTTTCTATTGAGACCAATGAAGTGCATTCGATTTCAGTTGAATAATCTGACTAGGTAAATATTGAGGGACTTCAAGCCCCATTGTATTCTTCCTCGGGGTAGTACTTCCAAGATTACATGTATGAGATCCTTCGAAAAATGATATCAAATCTTATATAATATCCTTTAAAAACCAATGGAGTGTATGCGATTTCAGTTGAATAATCTGATTGTTTAAAAGTTGAGTGGCCTCAAGCCCCAACAATATTCTTACTATAGGTAATATACTAAGTTACTATACTAAGTATACATGTATGAAATCCTTTAAAAAATGTTATTCCTACATGTATGAGATCCCTTAAAAACTGCTTCATGACATTCGATCCTGTATAACTGATATGAGCTTAACGGCATTACTTAATATAACATAACCGCTAAGATTCAATCCTTCTAAATGTGATCCATAATTAATTTAACAACTGAATTATACATTCAATGATGAATATTTTAAAAGAATTCAAAGTGAGCACTTTAGAAAATTAGAATTTTCAATATTCTTTTGCACTATTTATTTTACAAGCATGTCAATAACACAAAAGATTTTTAGATATTTACAGTATCCAAACTTCATCATAGAGTGGACAAAATATAACAAACTTCGTAAGATGTGATTGAAAATGATGCCAAAAATTTTCTCTAAATATTTGAGTATTATGAAGCAAAAAACGGCATCGTGGAAAGATCAAAATATCTGCTCTGTGAGTGATTAATTAGTAACATGTGTAATGGTACTACTGGCGATGGAAATATTTTTGAAAGAAGTGGAGACATAAAAAATGAAACACAGTTCAGTCACGTTTAGCATTCAAACAATCAGGAATAGATAACTATTTGGTTGCTATTCCAATAATTTGCGACCGGAGATAGAGCCATATGTCTTTAGGATAATTCCTTTCCATCACAACATCCGAAAATCCAGCTCTTCTTATTTATTCATCAATTTTTCGATTTAAGTTGCAACCTTCACAATAGATTTTCCATAGAGGAGAAGTTAAGTGTTGCAACATAGCTTTCCAAGGATCACTGGGATATACCATATGCTCGACGAAAAGAAATTTACCGCCCTGAATATGACTTTGTACGGTAAATAAGAAAAGAAGATTTTTACTGAATGCCAAACACTTGATCGAAAACAATTTTGAAATTAATGATAACATGAGTTTAAAGAATTAATTACTTTACATTCATGGGCCTTATAGAATAAACTTAGAAATTTCTATCCGCCAATATATCGTATATTTCTACATATGGTTATCAATCATAATTTGTGATTCATAGAAATCCGCCAATGAAGTAAAAAATTTCCCGTAAATATCCTAAAAGTATCCAAATTATTTTTCCTGAGGGAAAAAAGGATTCGTTTGAAGGTTTTTGCATTTTTTCTAACGATAACAAAAGAATATAAGATTAGAAGAAGACGATTGTTGGAATACATGAAAACCTATTGACCACCAAATAGAAATTCATACATACAAGCTATCATCCGCCAATAAGTTTTAAAATTAACTAAGTATAATTTTCCGCTATTCTGTATTTTCTGTTTGAGAAAATTATGTTTCTTTCTCAAAAATTGGCGTTGACAGGCGAAAGAATTGGTTGAAGAGGAGATAAATTTAGAAAAGAGAATGAATATCTGACAATAATATGGTTTCCATAAATACGATTGTGTTGAAATTTCTATGAATCACAGGCGCATTTTTTCATGCTTATAAATACAGAGGTTATCGAAAATAATGGAAAACCCATATACAAGTAATTGTGTTTTGCACCTAACAAGGTGTGGGAGCTCCTTTGGCAATTTAAAATGCTTGAATCCTTCTCGAAATGGTTACATACATGTACTGTATGATATACAAGTTCTGTATGATGCTAAGTAGAATGTTGTGCCTTCCTCATGCAGAAACAGCTCTAACACCCGGAGAGACCCAGGAGGTAGACAATGGGCTATCACTTTTTCTTCCAAAACAGACCATATGTGCTCTATGATACTCAAGTCCGGTGATTGTGCAGTATACGGAAAGTGCAGTATGTTGTGCCTTCCTCATGCAGAAACAGCTCTAACACCCGGAGAGACCCAGGAGGTAGACAATGGGCTATCACTTTTTCTTCCAAAACAGACCATATGTGCTCTATGATACTCAAGTCCGGTGATTGTGCAGTATACGGAAAGTGAGTCCTCATGTTCCCTAAACCATGAATGAGCAGTTCAACTACTGTGAATCGGGGAATTATCATCATGATATGTGCAGTCTTCTGACGAAATCAATACTTGCGCCGTAGAATGCAGTTGGTCTGCTTAAAGAGTGACATAGTCATTGCCAGTGACCTGTCCTTGTAGGGTGGCAAGAGGACCTACACCAAACCACGAGATGATGCTCCAAACAATTAAGGAAACATCTCCATACTTCACGGTAGAAAGGAGACAGTTTGGATTGTAGACTTCTGTGGGGATTCGTCACACCTAAACTTGTTCCGTTGAGGGGAATATGAAAAAACTGTATTCATGGGAAAACAAGAAATATTTCCATTGATTTGCAGATTAGGTTTTATAGTCCTTGCACTATTGTGCTTGCCATTTCCGATTTATATCTATAACAAAGGGCTTTGGAATTGCAGCTCTGCCCCAATGTATTCGGCAATGTATGGGGCGACATTGGGTTCTGTAGATGTTCATTCAGCTCAGCAGTCACTTTTGTTGCAGTAGTCTTCCTTCTTGTGGCCACAATCCTCCTTATATCCTCCTATTATATTAATTAATTAAAAGAATAATAAAATATACCACCATTCGTCCCCCACCCTTTCTCCATCCATCAGATACTTGCCTCGCGTAACTGAATTAAAATAAGAAAAAATAAATTAGAACAAAAACTACAATAGATTTCGCTAGGGGAGGCAAATGAGCGATGAAGTATAATGAGATGATGTTAGGGGCCGTATAATTTATTGTTAACCATAAAAATAAAAAATCCACTTTGACCCGTGCTGCGACTGCTTCTAAATCTTCCGTGTCTTCTTTTAGTTATAAAGCAATGCAATTGTTACACACACACATATCAATATTATAACTAACTGTACTTATAAAATAACCTAATGTCTAAAACTATGATTAGTCTAAGTTTCACGCTGTTAGACGCGACTAGTGGCGAGCGTGCCTCCGCCCTCCATACCCCGCCGCTTTTAAGTAAATGTTTTATATTTTTCGTCCTTTATTGCTCTTTTTACTTTCTATATATTTTATGCGTTTTTCTTAGTGTGTCCACTTTTTAACTGTGTTTCCAAACTTTATAATGCTTTCTTCTCACCACGTATATTAGAGAATAGATTTTCTATCTATATTATGTAAAGGAAGTAACTAAAAACGCTGAACACTCTAAATGAATGAAATTTATTATGGAATCTTGATTCAAACTGCCAAACGAAACTGGAGAATAGAAAAGCCCATGTGAGGCATAAAACACTACAACTCTTTTCAGTCATAATGTAGAAAAAATTTTGTAAAAAAAATTCTTTGTTACAAGAATAAAAAAATGTGTAATGTTTCTGAGTAATTCGATAGAAAAATTCAACAAGAATATCCTTTTAAACTATCATCTTGCTCACTTGCAATTTTTTGACCCTATGCAGACATATGCATCCGATCACCAATTGAGAGAGAAAAATTCGGCATTATTCAAATCGGAAGTTTAAGTAGATGTAGGTAAGAAAAATTTAACTTAAATCTAAAAGTTAATTTTTGTTTTTTTTTTCATTTGGAATTGGCAAACTATTTGCCACTTCTTCTTATACAGTGATTTTCAATCTTTCTCTAACCTTTAGTTTCAAAAAAATCAGTTGATTTGTTTGTAGTGGCGCATGTCAACTATGTCTACTCCAACAAAGGAACATTTGAACAAACAAACAGCTGCCATCTTTTCCAGAAGAAATAAACAATAAAGACTTCTTATTAGCTCTTGAATGGATATATTTGATATTGCTCAAAAAGTTCTTGAATTATCTATCGTGTTTACGGATAGACTGACAGCCATAATTCCAAAAAATGTGGTTTTCGAACTCAGGAAGACCTGAAATATGTAGATTCGTCAAAATCTTCAGAAGGAATTTTTACTATTGTAATACTTTCTTTTTATATACTTTATATTTAAGGAAATAGATATGGATTGGTTGTGTTATCTCATTCCAGCCTAACACCATAACTGAATTTCTCGAGTTTTCTGACTTTTATTTCTGCATTTATGTAAAATTGCTTCCCCTTGTACCCGTTTGGGTAAGGCCACGAATGACTTCCATGATATTGGTGTACAAAAATTCAGAATATTGATCTTTAATGTGAATTTGGCATTTTTAATGAATGTTTCATGCAATCCGTAACGACTGATCCCAGTTAGACAGACAGATATAATGCTAAAAAGGTATTTTTCGAATTCAGGGTGGTTTAAGACGTGGGAATTTACCACAATCTCGAGTCTGAATTTTTTTGACAATTGCAATACTTTCTCTAAACTTCGTATAAGAGAATATAAAAAGAATATGTCCAATTATTAAATGATTTGTTTGCCGAAGCATTCAATTCTGTCAGATGTCTTCATTAGGTTTATATGGGTAAATGCTGTCAATAAAGGACTATTTATGAAATATGGTAAAATTCGACTTTTGAATGATTTAATTCATAAAGCTTTTCCCTCAATTACCTATTTTGCTTATCGTTCATGTAATTTTTCGAAATTTGTTTATTCATATTTTGTTCACAAAAATAGTTCAGAAGGACATGTACTTTCAAATTTGTAAATAATTGTCTTAAACTTAGTTTTAATTATTTAAAAATAATAAAAATCTTAAATTTCTTTATCACATTCTAATTCTTGAGTGGCGAGAATATCTTTTAGTGGTAATAGGATTCTGAATATTTTTTAATCAAAAAAAGTGATGGCAAATTTTATATTACACAGCACGTCTCCATATTAAAGCTTCTTAGAAATAATTATATAGCTTATACTGATTCTATTCTATCATCACGTTGAAACTGACGATGCAGTAAGAAAAGCACAGAATTACTTGTGTAGTAAATTACTATCAATCAAAGAAATGACGAATATTTCATTATAATTTTTTATCAAAATGTGATGATACGATTTAAATATACGTTTGGAAACAGAAATCTTCAGAAGTTAAATTTTTAAACAAAATCTAGTAAAATTTGTAGAAGCTTAGTCTATTAGTACAAATCGAATGAATTTTTTTTAAAATTTGAATCTAGTATATAAAAATTTTTCAGTGACACCCATTTAAACCGTTTAGAAAGGCATATATTATAAAAATAAGCATTGTTTCTTTCTGGTAGCTATTGTTTCCATGAAAATGATATAAAAATCATGAATATGTTTTTTTTTTTGTAAAAAAAAAAAAAAAAAAATTAAATTATTGTGAGAATGTTATTTCTTTAGAGATGTCATTTGTAAAATAGATACAGAAAACGGACAAGATGATTATTTTTCCCAATGTTTATTTTATGTATATATTAAAGCCACAAGAAACAACTCCCAAATTTATTAGAAAGAAATCTAAACAAAGAACAGCTCATTGAAAAGTCATAAATTTTGCAATTGGAATTATGGCACGCTAGAATTCAGACATCTCTATTAAATATTTATTATCAAAAAAGTTACCGAAAATATCAGACTGCTGTAATTTCACATTATATATACATAAAATACATTATTGTATGGCGAAACGAAGCACACGCAAACGTCTAGTAGAGGAAAGTCGCCAAACATTACGAGAACGCTTATATTGGACAAAAACTGTGACTGAAATTACTGTGCATACGACTGTCCTTAAATAATTTTTATATAAAAGCTGATTTAAAATAGTCTTTAACAATTGAAACTAAGAGATTGAGAAAAGGCAGCTATATAATTATGAGATATACATGATCTTAAATATGATTCGCTTTCATTTCATGCATTGCAAAATAATAAATTTTACGTTTTAGGCTCTAAATGCTTTTTAAAAAAAGAAGATATTTTTAAATAAATTTTGCGTTTTAGGCTCTGAATATTAAAAAAAAAATACTTTAAAAGATAATATATACTAATAAAAGATAGAAGATTCTTTTTAAAATAATATAGTTGTTTTCCAATAGTGTGATTAAACTTATAAAAATGAAGCAAATCATCCTTAGGGAATGTAGTTCCACATTATTTTCTACGATACATTCAGTTTGTCTTATCATAATTTATAACAACATGAATGGCAATTGAATTGACGATAAAAATGTTTATTATTATTTTTTTTCTGTTAAAACTGGAAGTAGAAGATGAAAATCAATGCAGTCACTATTAGCCGAAATTCCAAGAAGGTGAAGCCGTTACTTTGTAGCGATTCCAATAGTCTGCGACCTGACATAAAGCCAGGACTCCTTTACATAAATATATTTAGTTGCAACGTCTGAGAATCCAGCTTTCCTTAATTCCTGATCATGATTTCTGTTTATATGACAACCGCTAAAATATGTGCTCCAGAGAGGATTGGTTAAATTCTGCAACACAGATATCCAATTGAAATCAGGGAAAATGATGTGCTCTGCGAACAAGTATTTACCACCCTGAAAATAAATACAACATAACTGAAATCGATCTATCAAAGTAAAGCAAAAGGATAAAAACAACATACAGAAATAATAAAGTATTGCAACTGGCAGAATGGTAATATTGTTACAAAAACTGTCCAGTGAATCCACTATGAGAAGTAAAGCATGATTAATAAACGATTTTACACGAATGCATGATGCACAGACAACAAATCAGAGAAAAAACATGCACAAAACTTTAGAAATTGATTCAACAGAAATTAGAAATAAACAACCATAACAGTACAAAGCGTCAAGAGAAAATTTGCTGGAAATGAACACTCCATAGAGAGACTTAGCTCAATTGCTCACATTTCTCAACTTGATTACTTATTCCTCGGCTCGTCTTCGCTTTTTATAGGTTCTGTGATTACCATCGAATATTATAAAACAATCACCGGAAATTGTACTTGATTTTTGTAGAGCCGACCACACCACTACCACTGAAAGCCAATCCCTGGAACTCGAATCCTAATGGGTATATCGCCACAATTCTCGTGTATTCTGGATCCTTTATTTTTGTCTGTAAAGTCGTAGCCAAAGGGTCGCCAAATTCGCCACTAAGGTTGGAGGTCTTTGACCTGACATTCATGCAGCATTTCGTTAGATCTATCTATAAAATATTTTTCCTCACAAAAAAACTAACTGCGCAGGGAAGCAATATTACAAATTCGAAACAATATAATGACAAAGTAGATTTATATCCTTTGTCTATAATTTTAATGAAAGATTATTTCCTATCTAATTTTAAGATATATATTGTAAATCAAAAAGCGACTTCCTTTTAATACAATTATTTCTAAGCTAACAACAAGCTGTTATTGACTCGGTCATGGTATAAAAGCTGTATTCTTATGCCCAGGATTAAAATCAATGCATTACTGAAAAGTATCCCAAAATTTGCCCCCAGTTTTATAAATATTTAACGTTTAATGTCGATTTAACGAAAATTTCCACAAAAATTAGATCATTACACTGCCACACAGGTTAGAGGAATTCATGGCACGGGGTTACATGCTTTCTTCTTTCGGTTAATTAAAAGGCACTAAAAAGAATCCAAGTTCTTTAATGTGGAATAAAGCCACTATAAGGTCAGTACTTTCCAGATAACAGTCTTACTTTCTCTAAGGTGTCTTATGTTTTAATGTTGAATTTTTTTGCTTTTTTTTTATTGTTTGATTACACTTGTGGAAATATTTTTAAAGCCATGTGAGAGATGTAGGAAAAATGTGAGAAAATTATTTTGAAATAAAATATTAAACTAAAAATATGTAATTGCTGAACAAAAATATAATTAAATTTATTAATTACTGCCATTTTCTTACTTAAATTCATTTCCCGAAGTTGATAATCTTGAATCTCGGATAAAAATACATTGCCTATTATTTCCAACATTCCCATCTGACGTTCTCTTAACCTAGAGTCGATACAACATGAGAGCTAGCCTAGCATAGCCCTCTTGCTACTTTACTAGCCTCTTACTCACTAGCCTTACTAGGCTCTGAGCCTTACTAGGTACTCTTACTCACTAGCCATACTAGCTTCTTAGACTAGAGTCAATGTTACTGTTGGTTGTCTTAAAATAGAGATTAGTAGTGGAATCTAGAATACAAGATCTGTAACATTCTTTATTATAGTACACACAAAAATGAAAAAAAAAAAAAGAAAGAAAGAAAGAAATCGAATTATACTTACAGGTTTTAATACACGTTTTACTTCTTTCAGTGCAGATCGAACACTTTGAACCGAACAAAGTACATATATACCCACAACAACATCAAAAGAATCATCGTCAATCTGGTGCATATCTTCTGCCATGGCAATCACAATTTTCTTATAATTAATATGAGGATTTTTCCTGCGGGCTTCTTCGAAATACTTTACCATCGACACATTGGGTTCCAGAACGGTGAGATTCGTATTCGCTGGATATAAAGACAAAGTGGGTCCACCACCTACCCCAATCTCCAAAATTTCCAAAGTTGCATTCATTTTTCTGTCTGGCAAATGTGTCTGCAGAAGACCGAAAGCAATTTTTCTAGCTTTTGCTTGTCCAGGACCACGTATAAGTCCTATAAGTCTTATGTAAAGCCAACAGAACCATTTATCTCGAAGCGGCTTGCAAAGTTTTAAAAAGATCACAAATGGAAGCAAACACGTGACCGAGAGCGTCCACCATAATAGAGTCGTCGATGTATAAACGATGAAATCCCTGGCAGAATGCATTGATGTTTGTTGAAATAAGAGACAAATTATCGAAGGATTTTAATGTTTTTTGATCTAGAATTGGATAAAATTTGTAAGTAACAATTAATATATAATTTACAAAATCAATAATAATCAATAAATTATCATTACAAATTTGTAATTTAATATATATATATTGTTTAATACATTTTATCAGCTTTTATTCTTCGCGGCCTTGGTTGGATAAAATATGGCCATCATCATATACAACAAGTATTCTTATTAATTGAAATCTTATCTTAGTTATTAAGAATTGTTAATTATTTTATTAGGTGCTTACATGTATTTTAATCAGCGTCATCTATTGGTAAGCTTGTGAAGTATCTATATAAACAATAATAGTTTTATGGTTAATTTACTATTGCTTTATTGTTATGATTTTGAAAGTTTTCCATTTAGTCTTATTGAGTTATTCAGTGTGTAAAGACCCCAATCATGGAATACTCCAAATTGCATTTCCGACATTCATTTTTTTTATTTGAAGAAATCTACCTGCCGAAACCCATCAGACACTTTTAGAAACTTATAATGATGATGATCCGTCATATCCCAATTATCGGTTTTGGTTTCATCGATTAAATAGTCGTGATGCCAATGAGAAAGAATAGCCAGGAGGGCCAAACAATTTAAAGACAATAAATTGAGAGATTTGTTGGAAAAAAGTGGGAAAATGTTATAGAAAATGATGGAAAATATTTTAATTGATATATATTGTACCAATTTTTCTCAATAAATGACTTTATAAAGTCAAATAATGATCAAAATACATGCATGCGCGTATTTGTATATATTTAGTGTAAATTATTTTAGTATAAATTTATCAAAAATTAATAAGTTATTATAATTTACAAAAAAAAAAAAAAAAAAAAAAAAAACACCCTATACTTTTCCCACATACTTTTTGTTTAAACTTTTATGACTGGAAATAAAATTCCAGGGAAAATTTAAGGATAAACTCAGTTTCTTAATCAGATCCCCAAAATGTAAGAAACAAAACGTCAGAACTTTACCAGAATTTGTTTTAAACAATTTAATTAACTAGAAGATTAAAAGTAGTATTAGAGAAGATTTAATTCCTCCGTTTTGCTTTTTAAAAACATGATCCAGTTTTATTAAAATATCTTAAATGTTTTTCTACGTTATGTAAGATTTTCCCAATAACATCATTTTGAACACTGCCGAATGAAATCCCACTCTGATACTTATTTATATCTTTTAGAATCATGAGTGTAATTACTGGAGAGTCAAATCCAAAAATGGAAAAATTAATCGTTACTTCAATTCTGTGAATTAAAAACTACATGGCAGTAAAAGTGACACTTTAAAAAAGAAAATGCTGTCACTAACAACAATGAATAAGAAGAAATAATAAGAAAAGCCCAATATATATATACTAGACTATTATTGGGCCTTTCATATTATTTCTTCTTATTCGCTGTTTTTAGTTTCAGCATTTCTATATATTGTCTACTATATATATATATATATATCCAAATCTTTAAAAACTAAGAAAAAACAGTAAAAAAATCTTTTAGAAAACTTTTTAAAAAATAATTACAAAATGCCCACAAATAATCGTGTTATCCATAATATACCTGTAGTAATTTTCATCACAGGATTTCAAATTTCAATACATGTTTCCCTGAATTTTCAATCTGCTATTAAAAACTGTCTGTGAAAAGTGTCTAAAATAAGATCAACTGATCATGTTTAGAAAAAAAAATGTTATCAGTTCTTGTACCGGTATATTGATCCTAACGATACACAACCGAATAACAAAAATATGTTTTTATTCTTTATTCAAATATCAGTTAAGTGATTAAAAAAGTAAAGTTTACAGCAATGGTACTTTAACTTCGTTAACTTAACATCGGGATACGTTGACTATATAATTTAAATTTAAAATTTTAAAATCTAGTTTTCATTATTTTAAAATCAAAATTTTTATATTCGATTTCAAAAATTAACTTTTTTGATTATTAGAAAAGGAGAATGTGTATGTTATATGGATCCTATTTGATCTAAAGCTACCAAACTGGCAATAATAAGAAATAAATTTCCAATCAGAGACTATTCTATGAACAGTTCTAAGAAATAAATTTCCAACAGAGACTATTCTATGAACAGAACAAGCAACTAAATAGACTAAGAGAAATAGCTAGGGGGAAAATCTTTTTTTGAAGGATTTTACTGGAAAAATTACTGGAAAATTTCCAGAATAAAGCATGTTATTCTTCATTTACCTGCAGTAAAGATAGAAGATCAAATTTCTCACTTACAACTCTGTGTGCATCAATCCGCAACGAAAAGAGAACGTGCACAGTATTCAAAACATTGCTGTCTGAAGATTTAATTTTTAATTTCGCAAACGAAATACCAATGTAGAATGATATTAAATTGCGAAAGTTTAAAATTTTCAGCTGTGTCATCGGTTGCCAACCTCGACTGGTTGAAACTTCTACCGAAATTTGTTTTGTTCCTGAAATAAAAGCAGACAACTGCTCTGGAATTGCAGCTGCTTATCCTCACAATATATTTAAAAATAGCTTCTTCTGGATGGGCAAGGAATCATTATTCTCCAAATTTGGCAGAAAGCTATAATTGTAATAAAACGATAAAATAATTATTTGAGTATTCATGACGTTTTTGAGTTATTTGATTGTTGAGTAAATTTGATACGATCTACGCTTTATATGCTAAAAATGGTGTAACAAATTTTCCATTTTACGTTTTCTAGTAATGCATCATTTTTCACAGTTCGCTAGCACTCCGCCAGAGGCAATGACAATGAAAACTGATTATGTTTGCTTGAAAATCTTCAAATTACGACTTAATATTAACTTTTATCCATCGAGCTCAAACATTTTTTTCAATGATCACGTTCACTTATAAATGGATAGAATTCGAAAAATAAGTTTTTTGGAATCGAGGAGAACTGTAGCATGTAAATTTGTCAAAATCTCGAGTTCGAACTGTTTGACGATCACAATATAGGGTGTTCATTAATTATTGTCGGGGTTTCCGTACCTCATAACTTTCGAATATAAAATATTACGCAAAAACCGATTACGTATTCTTAAATTACAACTCAAAGAATTTTATTAATGATATTAAAGTATAAAGCTTGCACAGTTTGCACTTTGTAGGCATTCAGCTGAAGGCGATTATGTATTCGAAAATTACAACTCAAAGAATTTTATTAATGATATTAAAAAGATTAATGAATTTTCACATGGCTCGTAACACATCGAGACGAAATTCGATTTCCCTCCAAGTGTTTTCCAGCATTTGTGGGGTAACATTTTGGATCGCAGTAGCAATTCTGAGCTTCAGTTCATCAAGGGAAGGCACAGGGGTCTGGTACACAATGTTCTGGACAAACCCCCATAGAAAGAAGTCCAGCTGTATTATATCTGGTGACCTCGGAGGCCATGGGATTGGTCCACCTCTTCCACACCATCTGTCGGGAAAGTTCTCGTCTAAAAAGTCACGTACAATCATGCCCCGATGTAGGGGTGCACCATCCTGTTGAAATATCACAACTGGCTGATGTTGCTACATCTGAGGAACCGCATACATTTCCAGAATGTCAAGGCATGTCACGGAGTTTATTGTTGTTTCAGCAAAGAAGAAAGGTCCAGTAACTTCAGTATGTGATAAAGCGCACCAAACATTCACCTTCGGGCTATCTCTTTCCAATTCTCGATAATCGTGCGGGTTCTCCCAGCCCCATATTCTACAGTTATGTTTATTCATTTTTTCTGACACATGAAAAGTGGATTCGTCACTGAAGAACCATTTCCGAAGGTAATTTTCATCATCCTCAATTCGAGTCAAAATTTGTTCAACGAATTTACGAATACATAATCGCCTTCAGCTGAATGCCTACAAAGTGCAAGCTTTACTCTTTAATATCATTAATAAAATTCTTTAAGTTGCAATTTACGAATACGTAATCGGTTTTTGCGTAATATTTTTTATTCGAAAGTTATGAGGTACGGAAACCCCAACAATAATTAATGAACACCCTGTACTTTCATGTTTCATATACGACAAATTAAAATTTATACTAAGGTGCAGATTCTCACCCTCCAAAGTATATCGATGCCAATTTAGGTAGATATAATTCAAGCGATCTTTCCTGTAGAGCTGTAGTAGTTAAGAGTGCTTCCCTTGTATATATACATATATTTACTTGTGTATTTATGAATTGGTGTTACGAATTCATATTGTTGCTTCCCTGCGCAATAAGTTATCTGGTAAGGAAGATAGAAAAATAGATAGATTTACAAATAAGTTTAGGTTTAGATTAACCAATAAGTTAGATAGTTTTAGATTAAACAACGCTGAAATACCTCCAACACTGACAATCATGCCAGATCAATGAGTCCCGATCTTGGCGAAGAGTTTGTCCAGAAAAATAATAGATCCCGAATATTCGAGAATCTTAGCAATAACTCAATTAGCACTGAAATTTCGATGGCCTTTTTAGAAGCTTCTCTGCCCTCTCTTGGAAATTCTAAAAAGTTGGAAGCCAGAGTTGAAGCAATCAATAATAAGTTAATTGGAAGTAACAGATGAGAGACATAATTAGTTAAAGAAATTCCTCTCTAAGCACTTTGGTTATTTACAACTATTTATTGCTAGTGCATTTTTTTTTTTTGCTTCGACTCCGTTTTGTTTTTGTGAATTCGTATTTGTGTGTAAAATAATGCGTTAATATTTAAGATCATATTAATATGATCCTATTGGAATTTTTATCGTATAACCAACCAGTTGATTTGTATTATTTCCATAAAAATACTTTTATCAACTATTACACAAATAGTTTATAACATGTAAATCTTTCATAACTTAAACTGGTTACCAGAAAAGATGAATCTCGTTAGCTATCAAACGTATTTTAAATGTAGACTATTATTATTTTGTCACTAGCAATCATATCACCGTTAGAATTTCAATAGATTTCTATACATTTTAATTCACGTTTCGTCACATTCTCTATTAATTAATGTGTTCAATATTACCAACTACGTACAGCTATAATCTATGCGTATGTGTTTAGTAACAAGGTTTCTAAAAATGGATATAATTTCCGTATAATATTGGGAGCAATGCAGTTTGACATTATGAACTAAAGTCATCAAAGAATTGGCAATTATTTATTTCATTTCTTTTTTTATTATATATTTTTATATTATAAAGAGATAGCAAACTCAATATCAAAGGGCAAAGAGTTTCTATTGATTTACTATTTTTAGCCATTTTTTTGTCTTTCAAAAAGAATGATAAGTTCTTTAATTATGTACAAATACCTCTGTCTTAATGTAATAATGAAGAAATTATAATTTATTATTATATTGTGATTACAATATATTTTTAAACGTTGTAATACCAGATATTTAAAAATAGAATGTGTAAAAAATTTCTAACAATACAAAAGATCGAAAAATTCCAAAAAGTAAATGAATTAAAGATGCAAATATCGAATAAAAATGAGTAGATGCAAGACCTTGATAGTCCTTAACCCTGAACTTAAATAAGACTTAATCTTATCATCATTTGGAAAATCGATAAAGCTAAAGGACACATTTTTTCTATTTACCTATAGATAAAGAATTTTACAATCCAAGAGGAAATCAAAATGTATCAGTTAAAATAAGATAACAGTGTTCTTTGAACAGAAAATTCCGGTTATTCCAATAATTTTATTTATAAAGTAGTTAATGTTACAAAGGCTTAGAAATTAAATTAATATTATCCAGATATATTCCTAAATTCTTACGATTGTCTGAATTTTGTAAGGAAAATTTTAGATCAAGAAGCATGTCACAAATTTGTGTATTATCTCAATTTTTAAATAGTTTTAAAATTTAAGTAAAAAAATATTTCATCATATATTTCAGTTTGATGCATATTTAATGTATGATTTTTTGGTCCAAGAATATTTATATTCGTTTTTTTTATCATTAGTTCCCGTCTTATACTGAAGACACGACATTTTCTTCGGAAAATAACAACGATTCATTGGTTGGCATTTTCATTGGCGATGTCTTATCCTTATTGGTGAACTTCAAAAGGATGCTTAATTTTCCAGGTGAGCGTTTGGAGTTTAATATACTATTGGGGATTTGTGTTACCATAGATTTAAATCTGAAGAAGATACTGGAACTGATTCTCAAAAGATCTTCATTTTTGTTGTGATCATTCAATTAAACCATCATTAAATTTTCAGCATGGTAATCAACTATTTTTGCAATTTTGAGAATCACCAATTTTTCTCAATATTCAGGCCCAAAAAACGTATTGAGTGTTGAGGGTAGAACGTGTGCTACATTCGCTTATTGGAGTAATATTTGCAACAGTTGTTGCGTTTATATATATATTTTAATCATACAAAAATACTGTATAAAAATATATATAAAATCGTTTTAATTTTGAGTTGGCTATTCCTTAAAATGAGGAGGTATTTTTCTATTAAAACCAATGAAGTGCATTCGATTTCAGCTGAATAATCTGATTGGGTAAAAGTTGAGTGGCCTCAAGCCCCACCAATATTCTTCCTATAGGTAACTATAGGTAACCTCTAAGTATACATGTATGAAATCCTTTAAAAATGATATTCCTACATGTATGAGATCCCTTAAAAACTGCTTCAGAACATTCGATCCTGTATAACTAAATTGACCTTAACGGCATTACTTGATATAACATAAGCGCTAAGATTCAATATTACTAAATGTGATCCATAATTAATTTAACAACTGAATTATACATTCAATTATGAAATTTTTAGAAGAATTCAAAATGAATACTTTAGAAAATTAATATATTCAATATTATTTTCCCCCATTTGTTTTACAAACATGTCAATAACACAAAGGCATTTTTAGATATTTAAAGTATCCAAACTTCATCGTAGAGTGGATAAAATATAACAAAATTCGTAAGATATGATTAAACACGATGCTAACAATTTTACTCTAAATATTGGAATATTGAGAAACAAAAAACGGCATCATGGAAAGATCAAAATATCTGCTCTACGAGTGATTAATTAGTAACATGTATAAGGGTACTACTGGTGATGGAAATATTTTTCAAAGAAATGGAGACATGAAAAGTGAAAGACAGTTCAATCACATTTAGCATTCAAACAATCTGGACCATATAACTATTTGGTAGCTATTCCAATAATTTTTGATCGGATATAGAGCCATATGTCTTTAGGATAATTCATTTCCATCACAACATCCGAAAATCCAGCTTTTCTTATTTCTTCATCAGTTTTTCGGTTTAAGTTGCAACCATCAAAATATATTTTCCACAGAGGAGAAGTCAAGTGTTACAACATAGCTTTCCAAGGATCATTGGGATATATTACATGCTCGACGAAAAGGAATTTACCACCCTGAAAAACAAAAAATATGAATATGACATTGTACGCTAAAGAAGAAAAGGAGATTTTTACCGAATGTAAAACACTTGATCGAAAAAAATATCGAAATTAATGATAACATGAGTTCAAAGAATTAATTACTCTACACTCATAGGCCTTATAGAATAAGCTCAGAAATTTCTATTCGCCGATGTATAATATATTTCTATATACAGTTGTCAATCATAATTTGTAATTAATAGAAATACGCCAATGCAGCAAAAGGCTTCCCGTAGATATCCTAAAAATATCCAAATTATTTTTCATGGAAAAAAAAAAGATTCGGCTGTACCTTTTTTTAAAATTTTTTCTAGCGATAACAAAAGAATATGAGATAAGAATACGAGAAGGCGATTGTTGGAATACATGAAAACCTATCGACCACCAAATAGAAATTCGTACATACTTGCTATCATCTGCCAATAAGTTTTAAAATTGACTAAGCATAATTTTCCACTATTCTGCATTTTCTGTTTGAAAAAATAATGTTCTTTCTCAAAAATGTTCGTTCAAAAAACGCAGGCGAAAGAATTCGTTAAGGGGGAGATAAATTTGTAAAAAGAGAATGAATATCTGACAGTAATATGGTTTCCATAAATTCGATTGAGTTGCACAACCGCATTTTTTTTTTCATACTTATCAATACAGAGGTTGTCCAAAATAATGGAAAGCCCATATACAAGTAATTGTGTTTTGCACCTAACAGGGTGTGGTAGGACCTTTGCAATTTAAAACTCTTGAATTCTTCTCGAAATGGACAAATACAAGTTCTGTATGATGCTAAAGAATGTTGTGCCTTCCTCATGCAGAAACAGTTCTAACAACCGGAGAGACCCAGGAGGTGGACAATGATCTATCACTCTTTCTCTCAAAACAGACAACTTGTGCTCTATGATACTCAAGTCCGGTGATTGTGCAGGATACGGAAAGTGAGTCCTCATGTTCCCTCAACCATGAATGAGCAGTTCAACTACTGTGAATCGGGGAATTATCATCATGATATGTGCAGTCTTCTGACGAAATCAATGTTTGCGCCGCAGAATGCAGTTGGTCTGCCAAAAGAGGGACATAGTCATTGCTAGTGACCTGTCCATGCAGGGTGGCAAGTGGACCTACACCAAACCACGGGATGATGCCCCAAACCATTAAGCAAACACCTCCATACTTCACGGTAGAAAGGAGACAGTTTGGATTGTAGACTTCTGCAGGAATTCGTCACACCTAAACCTGTTCCGTGGAGGGGTATATGGAAAATCTGTATTCATTGGAAAATAAGAAATATTTCCATTGATTTGCAGATTAGGTTTTATGGTCCTTGCACTATTGGGCTTGCCATTTCCGATTTATATCTATAACAAAGGGATTTGGAATCGCAGCTCTGCCCCAAATATTTTTCTGATGAAATTTCCTTCAAACTGTATGGGTCGACATTGGGTTCTGTAGATGTTCATTCAGATCAGCAGTCACTTTTGTTGCTGTAGTCTTCCTTCTGTGACATTGTACACTAAAGAGGACATTAAGGAGGTCACAATCCTCCTTAATGTCCTCTGCTTCTCACATGGAGTTTGGATTTTCTTCCACAGTTCGTTCTACCAGATTTTATTTCACCGTGATGGTTGCATGCTGTCATGACTTTCGACACTGTGCCCATTGATATCCCCAACAGCTGCACCATTAAGGTTATCGATCACCAACCAGACGAGCTTTCACTATTTTTCTTCTTCAGAACTTTCACAAGTCTCTCATTTTAGTTTCACCCGAAACGAAATTAAGCAGACAATAATGTGTAATACACTCTTACACACCTTTGAGACTATAAGCAACAATATAGTACATAAAAACTGTCATTTACGTATTTAATTTAGCCCTATGCTATCACATATGTAAGTCACTGTTTTCAGCGAGGCTTTCCCATTATTTTGGACAACCCCTGTATATCTTCAATCATTTACTTTTACTTGATAAAATACTAATGCATCTCCAATAAAACTTTTTATGGAACAAATTTTGCAATGTTTATTAAAAGGGAAGAAAAAAAAGAGCTCAATAGCGATAATGACAGAATGACGTTCGAATTCGCAGAACAAGTAGTCATGATGGAGAAATACAGCATGCTTTATTGCAGATCTTTATATATCTTCTAGCTGAATAAATGGAATATAAACCAGATATAAAAATATTATCAAAATCTGTAAAGGAATGCATTTTGTAACTTATTAATGGAATGTATTTCGTAGCTCATTGTTCTGGTTGTACATATTTCAAAAGTAATAAATGCCCGTGCAGACAAAGCTGGTCACAAATTGCGTAATTTCGTTTCCTTAATTAAAGATATTTTAAATTTAACATAGACTCAAATGAAAAAAAATTGAATCTGACGGTAAAATATACACCCTTGAATTCTATTGAGATGGCATGGGTTAGTTATATATCTCAGCAACTTCGTTTTTAAAATAATATTTTAATATTTTTTTTCTTCTGCATTCTTTACTAGGCTTTTCATATAAGAATATCAGAACATATGCAATATATTTAATCACGTGAAAACATTTAATTCAGATATTTACAAATAGATTTTGCAGTTTAGTATCCATTCCCAGATATTCAGCGATACATATTACACATTTATTTTTTAGAATTTTTATTTTTGTATTTTTAGATATTTCATTTTTTTCATATTTTTAATTTGCATATTATTTTTTAAAATTTTAAATTACATAATAGGAATGTAAAGCCTATAATAATATGAAATCCAATAAGTTAATTCGGCTGAGTTCTTTAAGTAGAACATTACCGGTGGTGTCAAAATGCCAGATGATGATTCCATAAAATATATTTAAAATACGCTTTTTTACATATTATTTTTTTAAATTTTAAATTACATAATGTGAGTGTAAAGCCTTTAATAATATGAAATCCAATAAGTTAATTCGGAATTACAGTTGAGTACTTTAAGTAAAGCGTTACCGGTGATGTGAAAATACCAAATGATGATTCCATAAAATATATTTAAAATACGTTTTTTTATTGGTATACTTACAGGTTTCAGCACGCGTTTAACTTCTTTCAGTACAGATCGAACACTTTTCACTGAGCAAAGAACATAGGTGCATACCACGACATCGAAGGAATTATCATCAATTTCTCGCATATCCTCTGCCATGGCAATTACTGTTTTCTTGTAAGTAACTTGCGGATATTTCTTGCGGTTCTCCTCAAAATACTTGATGAATGACTCATTCATGTCCAGAACAGTCAGATTAGAATTCTCTGGATAGTACTGCAAATTGCTTACCCCTCCAATGCCAATCTCCAAAATTTCCAAAGGGCTACCTCTCTTTCTATTTGCCAAGTGTTCTTTTAGAATATCGAACGCACGCGTTCTCATTCTTCCCAATACAGGAGCACACAAAGGTCCAGCGACTTTACAGAAGACCCAAGAGAACCATTTGTCCCGATATGTCTTGCTGAATTTGAGAAATATGACAAGTGGAAGCAACCAAGAGAAGGAAAGCATCCACAGTGTTATCGTCACTGCTGGGTAAATGAGGAATTCCAT
The DNA here is from genome assembly GCF_947563725.1 of Argiope bruennichi. Classification (NCBI taxonomy): domain Eukaryota; kingdom Metazoa; phylum Arthropoda; class Arachnida; order Araneae; family Araneidae; genus Argiope; species Argiope bruennichi. Next base: position 66,565,007 of record NC_079159.1, read on the forward strand.
GCTGGCAGATGTAAATTTAGTTCAGATCACAATAATACTTGTCAGGGGTAAGATGGCCTTGTTAACCTAAAAGCAGAAATAAGAGGATGTAAGTTTCGACAAAGCCTTTGAATATTAATCTCATATAGCCTTTGAATCTGAAAGCAAAAGGCTATATTTCAGTATATTTCAGTTTTCAAAACAAGATTGCTTACAGCAAGATTTTGCAAATGTTAACAGCGATAAATTATTTTACACTTTACTGCATAAATAAGAATATTGTCACGAAATTTTCGGGATTCGTTTGGATAGTGGAAGTGATATGGTGTGGAGAACGCTCAATCAGCAGGCGGCAATAGAAAAAGAAACAACGCGTTTATTTACATGAAGACACACAGGACAGCACAAAGACGACAGCTATATACAGCACAGAAGACGATTATCTTCAGCCGAGACGTGCAGCATACAACAGACTCTACTGCTGGCAGTAGCGCACAGCTTAGTTCAGCACTAGCCACGACCAGTGGAGTCGACGGTGAAGACCAGTTCTTCACCGTCGACTCCACTGGTTCACGACTACTCCGGCAGCTGCGGCTGCTTCCTTTTATAGGTCTCAGGAGGCGGGGCTAGAAGCCTCTCAACCAATCAGGAACGTTCGAGGCGTTACTCGGTTCCTACTGGACGGATCGGGAAAATTCTCGATGTTTCGGATATAATCTATTTTGGTGCCAAAGTTGCCAAAATCGTCGCCAAATGGTCGCCAAGTTTGTCGCCAAGCTCTGGGACCTCCTATGGAACCAACTATGCTGGGAAGCAGCATTACAAGTTCGTAACAATATCATACAGAATCGTCAAAATGAAACAATTAGAGAGGTGTAAAAGTTGTTGTACACTGCAGATTATGCACTCGAAATTAGATTATTTAAAGGATTGCTTAATATATAATCTATAATAAATGTAGTTATATTATTTATTTAGATTATTATGAGATTATTTTTCAAAAAATTGGTACAAGAAGTGTACGATATCTGGTGCTCTACACAACCAAAAACGTTATATTTTGAAAGCTTTAAAACTATTCTGTTAGTTCTACTATTAAACATTTCTTATGAAGTTGAACTCATTGACATCATCGCGCCATTAAAAACTTTATTATATGGGTCATTCATTTTCAATTGTACGTTATCTTTCGCCTTATTGAGACAATGAAATGTATTGTTGGAAATCATACAAAAGAATACTTTTAAAAACTTGACCACTTTTTGCATTATAAATAGTATGAAAATTTTTTGTAGTAATATTCGAAAGTTTTAGTCAAAATTAGCTTCATTTTCCTTAATTAAAATTTTTAAAAACTTACTGAAAATATCAATTCCTATCTTTCTAAGATTATTTTTTCTAAATTCATTGGCCCTAAGTCAAACGGTCTGGTCCATAAAGTGGCAACAGACGGCTACACACACATATATGTGCCTTCTTTTTCATTATTGGTGGATATAGTCTAACTTGATTAAAGTTTTATCATTGGATAATCGCAAAACGAGAAAAACATGACTTGGAGGAGCAGTCATTGAGTCTTTTTTAACAATTTTTATTTTTCATAACTTCAAAGAAGTCATCCAATTTTTAGATTTTTTTCAAAATGTCTTTGTTAAGGCCATGTCGAGAGCACATTTAGTGTATCGAATAGGAAGGTAGAAAATACGGAAGAGCGAGCTTATATATTGGGGGGAGTGGGGGGATAACGTATTTGGCACCTCGACGTTTTGATTCTATGGGAAAATAAATACCCGTGCAACTTAGAAACAAAAGTCACAATGGAGCCGGAGTTCGAAAAATACATGATACGCAGGACATATAAATTCATATCACTGACTCTCCGACCAGCCCGAAGGCACACGGATAAAGAAAACTGAATGACCAGCCCGCCGCAACAGTAACACTGGTCGGAACTGTGGTTTAGTTTTACTGGCCATCACCGGATACGGTACAACCCTTCCCGAAGGAAGTACGTCCCGTCATTGAGGGGAGGAGCCAGATCCCCCACCTTTTTGTGTACCCTTCAGGGTGGCTGGATCCAATCACCATACTGGAAGCATCTCATCCTCTTTTCGAGGTGCCTCCGGGGGGGGGGGGTTGCAGGACTTATAAAGGATAGATTCTCTTAATGCATTTAATTAATGGACCTACGAATTGATATTAAAAATAAGTAATGATTTTATAGAATTTGAAACTTACAATTCAGAGATTTACATAATAAATATTATAAAAACTGTATTTAGCATCTAACACTATTAATTGACGAAATATGATCGCAAAACAAGTTGCGCGGTATGATATTTCATGCAAGTAAGTCAAATTTATGTCACAAGTTGTAAAATTGTTTTATAGCATGCATTTTCTACCATACTTTTTCATATTTTCAATTAATCAATTAATCATATTGATTATTCAAAGATATGTTGAACGTAAGCTTAAGCGTTTTATTTAAAGTAACTTTCATAGAAATTATTTAATTCAAAACAGCTTATTTCAGATATTTGGTTTATAATTTTACAGGAACTCATATCGCTGGAAAAGATCTAGTACTATTTCAGTGCTGTCTTTGAATGGCGATAAACGAAGTCTGCAACAGATAATGAAGAAATGATAGACCAGGTAAGCTAAGCGACAAAATAAAGATTAAAATCCAAACTGAGCGAAATAATGAATGTAAAATCAGCTGTGCACATTTTCCGCTCACCTTAAAAATAATTTCATTGTACATAATTAAAACATAAGACTTGTTTATTACCTGCATTCTATCATGCAGTTTTGTTGTAAGCACTCATATTACTGCTTTAATACGTCTGAACGCTGTCTCTCCACAGTATTTTATAGGATGTCTAGATGCCGATGGAATTGTCTGTTAATTGCGAATCATAGAAATGCAAATATCAGAATGAAGGTAAGATTCTGCCAGTTGTTTCACGTGTCACGTCACGTGTTTCCGACCATCACTTAGATTAGCACCAAACGACATATGGCTTTTTTTTCCAGCTGCTTATCGTTTCACAGAACAAGAGCTTATATAAATTAAAAATAAACACTCTCTTCTTCCGCTAAATGAAACAAAAGAAAAATAGATCAGATTTGTACCGTTGATTTAGCTCCCATTAAAATTTTTCAGCAATGCCTCCATTTTTTTTTTTGTTTTTTTTTTTGTCAATTTATAAAAATAATTTTTTTTATTTCTCATGCTTTGGTAGGATTTTACTTTCTCGGATACGAAGTATAATAATCGTCAAAGAATTTGAACTCGAGATTTTGACAAATTTCCATGTTTTAGATTTCCTGAGTTCCAAAAACACATTTTCGAAAAATGTCCACCCGTCTGTCTGTGGAAAAGACAAAATACCGCTTTGCTCTAGATAGATGAAATTTGGTATACAGTCTTCATCAAATTTATAGATTTCTATCACATTTTGTGCAAAATCCGTTCGAAAGAATTTTATATCTGCAACTATTCCAATATAAGTTAACACAATAACTACAAAACAAAGGGAGCTAAATAGATAAAATTCGGTACACCATTTTATCACTTACAGTGTAGACAATTATCAAATTGTGTGCCAAATCCATCAAAGCAACTGTCCGTCTGTCGATTTATACTTTCAGAAACATATAAGCGTAATAACTCAAAAACACAATGATTTAAATAAATTAAATCTGGTATGGGATTTTGTTTCTACAAATGTAGTTTATGTGTAAAATTTTTGTTACAATTGATAAGGAAAAATTGGTCTGAAAAACTAATTCGATATTCAGATACTATTAACCGCATACCAGGGATTCATCGCCAATAATCTCGCCAAGAATTACATGATAGATTCACTAAAAAAGATAAATAGATAAAAATTTAGCACGATAAATGTATAGAAAGATAAAAAGATAGCCGGTGGAAATTCGGTTTACGGTCTTCCGATCAAATTTTTATGTTTCTATCAAATTTTGAGCAAAATCCGTTCGGAAGAAGTCTGTCCATCCGGTAGTCCATCCGAATAAAAGTTTAAGCAATAACTACTAAACGTAGAGAATTAGATAGACAGAATTTGTTGCATAGATTTATCATCTATATTGTAGACATCTATCAATTTTTAAGCCAAATTGAACAACGGGTTGATCATCTGTCGGTCTATATTTTAAGAAAGATGTAAGCACGATAATTCAAAAAGGCAATAACTTAAATATATAAAATTTGTTATATGATTTTGTGGCTACAAATGTAGTTCTGTGTAATTTTTTTTTTTTTAACAATTGGTAGGAAATTTTTTATCTAAAAAACAAATTTGATTTTGTACTATTTATTTCTTTTTAACAACTGCCCAGAAGATTGGCTTTGACGCCATAAGATCTCTAGTCATCCAATATTTCTGAAATTTACAGTTAAAAAACATAAGTGCAGATGCACAAGTAAGGAGACAAAGCCGCAGCTGATTTAATGTTAACCAGGCTGCACTGTGTGGTGGCCTGCTACATTACACCCCTCGGGTTCTATTAACCGCATGCCATGGAGCAATCACCAAAAAACTTGTCAAAGGTCACATGATAGATTCAGTAAAAATGCTAAATTTACGTGAAAAGTAAATATTTCATAATTATTGCATTCCAATAATATGCAAGGAGTTCTCCGAGATAATACCGTTATTAGAGAGTATGCTAAAAAAATTTCGGGATATCGCACCCTCTGGTTTTAAAAACGGTATTTGGATATATGAGAAGAGTAAATAGTTCATTTTAAGATTTATTTGATTGAAAAATACTGCTTTTTTTTTACCGTTGTTTGATTTTGAACCAAACGGTGATTTCGTTTATGTTATGCTTTTTACAACTAATTTGGATACCAGTAAAATTTGCTAGAAAATTGGATTGTGTCCAAGATTTTTTGCTGCATTGTATGTTTAATCTTACAAATGGATAGAAAAAAAATGAAGAGAAATAATTTATTGAAGTATTAATTTCTCTCATATTTTATTTAACCCCCGGGGGGCACCTCAAAATGAGGAGGAGATGCTTCCGGTATGGTGTTTGGATTTCGCCACCCTGGAGGGTTCACAATAAGGTGGGGGGATCTGGCTCCTCCCATCGATGACGGTACGTACTTCCTTCGTTCCTTCGGGAAGGGTTGTACCGTGTCCGGTGATGGCCATTAGGACTCAACCACAGTCCCCGCCAGTAGTGTTGCTGTTGCGGCGGTCCGGTCATTCAGTATTATTTATCCGTGTGCCTTCGGGCGGGTTGGAGAGTCAGTGATATGATATGACTTCTCTCATGTCCATTAGAGTTATTTTATGGTTGATAACCAAATCTGATTTGATTATAAAAGCCAAACAGCTCTACTGAAATGAAATATTTTATTGCAATTTGCTAAAACGTTATATCAATTCTAAGAGCGAAGTGATAATTTTGATTTGCTAATTATTTCATGAGTAACTTTTTAAATTTTGAGTTAATCTAAAATAGAATAGATTTTATGTCGAATTTTTGAATCTGATTCTTACATAAAAACTCTAGATTCGTCTGAACATAACTCTTCACAAAATGAAATATAATATACTAAAAACATAATTACTTCTTCATTTCAATTATCCTATAAAAAAAGAGCCATATTTACAATAATTAATTTTAATCTGCATGTTGCCATTCAAGTTAACTGAAAGTAAAATCTGCATATCTAACTACGCAATTTATTTACCTGCATGTTGCCATCCATATTCAAGAAAAATATATTCTTTTTTGTTCTCACTTATTTAATAAATCTTTCAAATGCAAATGGTAGATTTATTTATTTATCTACTAAATATAGCTAAATGAAAAAAAAATGAATAAATTATAGAAAAGAATGCTAAAAAAATTATCATGACGGCAGATTATACAAAAATCGTTTGCACGAATAAGAAATTCTAAATTTATGTCATGGAACATGAAAATTATAAAATTATACTCCCCTTATTTTGGATTAATTTTTAAAACATCTTAATTAAATCAACTGAATTTATTGATTGCATTTTTTGGCAGAACATTTCTATTGAGAATGGTTTGAATAGTTAAAATTTAATAAGTTATTGTTAAATAAAACTTGTGGCTCAAAAAATAATAACTGAAATATTTCAAAAATATATCTAATAAATTTAATTAAATATATCTAATAATAATTTTTTTTACATTTGTGTAGCTGCTGTTCAAATAAAAATCGCAATTCGACTTCGAAATTTTTTTTATTATTCCAATTTTGAATAAATGAGACAATTTCTTCTTACATTTTTAGTTTTAGGTTGAGTAATCTTTTTAAAATTTTTAAATGATAACTAATTTTAATTTCCTTTATTAAAACTTTTTAAATTAATTTTTTTGAATTACTTACGCCAATTCTACACTATTTATCGTTCTATTTGAATTCTTATTATTGTTCTAATAGATTAAGTAAATCACACAAAACCCTGTTAAATATTAGCTTATTTCGAAATTTCTTTTAAATAATAATTTATATCAATCATATATTTAGTTTATAGAATTTTGCGAAACTTTTTTTAAAAACGCAGTATTTGTCATTGCGATTTTGACATATACAATATATTTTTTCAATTATCAAGAAAAAATTTGTAAATATTTATAAATCAATCCAAAATAGACTTGAAAATTCCACGACGCTTTCGCAAATTAATTTTTAATTTCACTCTAATAAAATTTAATAAAAAACATTAATTTTTTATTAAATTTAGCTATTAAAATTTTTTTTTCCTTCAAGTTAGGAAATAAGATGTTAAATAATTTCATAAGCTATTCAGTATTCACTGCTAAAATATAAAAATAGCAGAAATACAAATACTGACAAATGTGTACTATGTAGTTAAACATATAACAGTGAATACTGACATATAACTAATAAACAGGAAGATCGCAGATTCATTAAAGAAATAAAAAAAAAAATGGATTGAATGCGAAAATCGTCTTGTCTTCAGCTATTTGTGATGGCACTATAAATATTAAAAATAAATTAGAATAGGAAAAATTAGAAATTTTTTCTCGTAATTAAAAATAAATATGAATCAAATCGTTGAAATTAATATCTGATAATAAATTTTCTAAATAATTCAAAATTAACTAATGAAATATTGAATAAGGACTAAAAAACTAAAATCCCAATAAATAACTGATAAAAATCTATAAAATAACTGATAAAATGTTAACTGAAAAAAATTAACTCATAAAAATGTTAACAGAAAAAAATTAATTCTTAAAATACCAAAATGGTAAAGTTATAAATCAAAATCGTTAAACAAGATACATAAATCACCTTTAATGCCGATACATCGTTCGTTAACAGTCTAGAAAACTTGTTACGAAATAATTTAAATAAGTGAAAAATATTCGATTAAACGGGAGAAAAATCTTTATTAATAATTAAATTTTAATGTTCTTATATATATTAAAATTTAATGAGAACATAAGATCCAGAAAACTATTTACGGAATTAAAAATTTAATCATTTAATAAAAATTTTAGAATGTCTAATTATTAATAAGAAAGTTTAATCTTAAGAACCTTATGTAATGACTCTTCATATTGCAATCATATTCCTTTTTGTAATTCAGCAATTAAATATCCATTTGTAATTCAGCAGGTTGCTATGAAAAAGTAATTCAGCATTTAATTAATAAATTATTTAGTAATTAATTTCAAATTAGTCTTACGATTTTTTAATCCAAAATTCAGGAACGAGAAAATGCACGGTTTCATCAAACTGTGAAAGAATAGAAGATGTTAAAAGAGAAGAAAGTTACAGTTAAATCAGAAGTTACGTCATTTGAACATATAAAAGGTGAGATAGCATTCTCTTATAGAATTAAAAAAATCAGAGATATTTTTTTCACAAACGTGCGCTTTGTTATAGAAAATTTTTGACTGATAGATAACTTAAGAATATTGATGTAAAAAAAAAAAATTACTTGTTATATTTTATGCTAAAATTCTGTTCCAAAGTTTTTCACTTCGCTAATATGTACAAATAGAATCAAATTGTGAATTTCAGTCTTTGCAGAATTCAACCATCACAAGAAAATGATACATAAATCACTCAGTTTTCTCTAAATTATTTTGAGATATTAAAAAGAAATAAAAATCTGTATGATAAAAATTCCACATTTTTCGAGAAAATTCTTCGAAATAATTTTCATATATTGAAATATTATGCTTAATAAAAGATAATAAAACGTGTATGAATATAGCTGATTTCACTCTTTATTTATCTGGAAAAAACTTCAAAAATTTGTTTTTTAATTTTTAGTAAAGTATGATTAATTAAATAGCCCAGAAGCATCACGGAATATATTAAGAGAAAATTATATTACATTGGATGGTTATTGTTTCTTATGGCATTTGTCATAGACAAGCCCGCTGACAAAGTCTTCGATTTTAAGCCGAGAGAGCATCTCTTGCTTCAGTAGCGCCATCTAGGGCCAAGAGTAGTACTTAGCTATTCATGCGTCACAACCCGTTTTATTGGGCGGACTTCATTCACGCATTTTATTCTCTCATTCACAGATCGTAATTTAGACCTGAATCAGAGAACGATCAACTCTGAACAAGTACCTTCTACATGGAGGACATGGTGGCCACGATAGATTTATACGTCCACCAGCCACCACATACATGGGGAGTCTTCGGCCGGCGGGATTCAAGCTCACTATCCAATTGATGTGAATTCAACACTCTACCACCCAGGCTATTCTGGCCTTCGATACATTGTGAATTCATGTTTTGCTTTAGAGGAAATCATGTTATGTTTAAAAAGAATAATTGGGCGAATCGTTTCAAGTAAGTTCAGCTATCTGAGTTGTAAATTCGCATGTTTCTAATAATATGTGGATCAGTTTTAAATATTATTTTTAGCGAACAGATTGCTAACATTAATTAAATAGTTTACATTGATAACTAAAAGCTGAATAAAAATGTTTTCTCTTCTATCTTTAAACTGGCTTATGTATTATCATTTTTTTTTATAAATGGTAATCTTTTTAACTGTTTTCTTTAATGCTTATATATGAGCAACATATATTATTTTTTATAAATAATAAAGATGAAACCACTGAATATTTTATCTTGAGCGAAATACGGTTTCGATTTTTCCTTTATGTAATATTTATTTCCATAACAAATTTACATTATACGAGAGTACACTGTATTAAAAAAAGAATCGCTTAAAAAATTAAACTGTATTTTTTCAGAAGAATTATGTTATCGATACAGACGTTGCCCTTTTGAAAGATGGCACAACATAATAACAACAAAATATCGATCTATAAAAAAAGTACCTTGCTGTTTTTAATTAAACTAGCTATTTTGTTGTTATGAATTATTTAAAACTTGTTTTGTTTTTTAATATGATAATCTTAAATGATTAATCATTAGACATTTTAATTTATTATGACTTACTCATATTACAACTCTGTAAAAATAAAATTGTAGTCGATTTTTCGCTTACCTTCCTAGTGCCTTCGAACAATATGTACATATCTACATTCTCAATCATGATATATAAAGTGATTAATTAATCATCATTACTTCGTTGGTTAATTAATCAATCAAAGTAATTAAATTTTGGATTCGGTGGCAATTGTACCCCTGATAATGAATTTGAGTTGAATTTGAATTTCCCAATAATTAAAGTGATGCATTAAACATTAAATAGTAGAAAATAATTAAAGCGTACGAACTTATACTTTTTAGATCAGAAATAAAAAGCACCTGTTTTTAATAAAGTTTTATTTCTCTCTTTTTTTTTTTTTTTGAAATACCATATATCATGAAAGATATAATTTAATTTGGATATTTTACATTAAAAATATTTTATCATATCTTTCCTTATCATCTGATATCAGCATTGCAGGTTTATGTTGAAGGACTGATAATTATGGATTTACTGTTACCTGAGCCATAAATCACCTGGGGAATTTGGCTTAATACATATAACAGAAAATTTTATTAATAAATTTAAATAGTTTAATATTTTTTTTAAATTTTAACTATCCTATGTAGTTAGCCGTTTTTTCATGTTATTTTGTTTAAAACGAATTGATAATACTATAGCAAATTTTGAGCCAGCAAATCCTAGAAAAAAAAAGCTGCATTGCAAAATCAATAATCCAGTGGAATGTAACTCTTTGTTAACCTTTTATCTTGTGTTTTTTTTAAAACAAATTCGTAACTTTATTGTTGGAACATTATTGATAACCTTCAAGGTTATCATTTTTCTTCTTTATCATTAGATCTAGAACTTCACAATCCCGATTAAAATTGACATATATATATATATATATATATATATATATATATATATATATATATATATATATCAGGTAAAAATACCATTTTCTCCCAACAAAGGAATTGTGATAACAATTAATAATTTAATGAATGTTTTGGACATGAAATAAGAACTTAACTTTCCACCAAGTTTTACTCACTTACCATTTTTAGATTCCGATTACTTCTTGATTTAGAAAAAAAAACATTCATGGTAAATTTGCCCTCTAAGATTGAGCGCAAAATCTAAATTAATTTTTTGGAATATTTCACTGAAACAAAAAATTTTTTCGTCCAATCGAATTCTGAAGTATGAAATGCATAAAGCAAATCTGTATTGAAGATATTTTAATGACACATTCTATTAGTTAGTCTTTCAAGATTTAAAAAAAAAAGTAGCTGTATTTCCTTTATATTTCTTAATTTTGTGGAAGGACGTAATATCGCTACTCAGGTTGTGCAAGATTTTTTACGATATTGTATAATGTTGTTCGATGTTATACAATATTCCACAACGACATTGTCTTAGTAGCTTAGTGTCTTGGTTGAGAAATCCATTTAATTCATGCATTTCGTAAAAATGCTTCAAAAATTTTTGATGGGATTTACATCTGAAAAAATACCAGACAAATCCAAAACTATTAATTAATTTTTTTTAACTTTATAAAATTATGGCATGGGGCAAGATATTGTTAAAACTCGCTATTACTACCAGAGAACTGTTGCATTAAAGGCAAATTATTTTGTTCTAGTATTCAAATGGATTTTTTTCAGATTTCATAATTTCGTCAAATTGCATTAAACTGTCAAGTTCTCTAGAAATAGAATAATCTTAAAGAATTTCTTTAATAATGCTTAATTGTTAGATTAAGATCTTATTCCTGGATGAAATCTCTAGCACTTTTCCTGACAATTGCTAATAGAAATCCTTGAAAAAAAATGCATTTCGTCTCTGAATATAACCTTATTAAAGTCTTGTGCAGTCCAGAGTTGATATTTCTTGGCTTAATGTAAGCGTTTCCTCTTCATTGCAGTCGTTAAAAACTGTTTTTGAATTAGTGTTTTTGTCCATTTCCCCCTTCAGTAAACCTTCATTATATTGTTGAAGAATCAGTGCTCACCAGAAAGATGTCTTACTATTTCTTACTTACTTTACGAAGATGTGTTACTATTTCGTACAAGAAATTTGTCTTTCCGAGGTGCCGTCTTATGTCTGCGCCTTCCGTTTTGGAGAGAAAAATATCCCAAATTTATTTCACTGAATAATAATCCTGAAAACACTGGGTTTCACTGTTCCAACCGTTGCAGTAATATCCCTCACAGTCATAGAGGTATATTAAATTAGGGTAACAACACTATTCCACTATTAGGGTAACAACACCAGTGATATTCATCATGCAAGTGGGAATCAGACAATTGCCATAATTCTTCATTTCTAGTCATTTTCATGGAAATGATATTCATCATGCAAGTGGGAATCAGACAATTACCATAATTCTTCATTTCTAGTCATTTTCATGGAAATGATATTCATACTCATCATACAAGGGAGAAACAGACAATTTCCATAACGTATCATTTCTAGTCTTTTTCCAGGGAGTGATATTCATATTCATCATACAAGTGAGAATCAGGCAATTACCATATTTGATCATTTCTAGTCATTTTCATGGAAATGATATTCATAGCATCATACAAGTGAGAATCGGGCATTTGTAATGATTGATCATTTCTAGTCATTTTCATGGAAATGATATTCATATTCATCATACAAGTGAGAATCAGGCGTTTGTAATGATTGATCATTTCTTGTCTTTTTCATGGAAATGATATTCATACTCATCATACAAGTGAGAAACAGACAATTACCGTAATTGATCATTTCTAGTCACTTTCATGGAAATGATATTCATACTCATCATACAAGTGAGAAACAGACAATTACCATAATTGATCATTTCTAGTCATTTTCATGGAAATGATATTCATACTCATCATACAAGTGAGAATCAGACAATTACCATAATTGATCATTTCTAGTCATTTTCATGGAAATGATATTCATACTCATCATACAAGTGAGAATCAGACAATTACCATAATTGATCATTTCTAGTCATTTTCATGAAAATGATATTCATACTCATCATACAAGTGAGAAACAGACAATTACCATAATTGATCATTTCTAGTCATTTTCATGGAAATGATATTCATACTCATCATACAAGTGAGAAACAGACAATTACCATAATTGATCATTTCTAGTCATTTTCATGGAAATGATATTCATACTCATCATACAAGTGAGAATCAGGCATTTACCATAATGGATGATTTCTAACAGCAGCTGAAATGAAATTGAAGCGAAATTATTCTATGTGATCACGTGCTCAAACCATTTTAGGGTAGTCCAGGCCACCCTATCTTTATAACAAAATGTAGCTTAAGTAAATCCCTGTGAAAGAACGAATTGTATGAAGAATGAAACGTGCCTCAATTAATTTACTCAATACATTATATCTCCTGAACATATAATGGTGAGACAGGCATCAAACTTTGAAAGGTCACAGCAAGTTCGCAAGAGAGAGAGAGAGAGTCCCTCCCCCCTTTCTCCTGACTTTTGCCTGCAGTGACGCAATAAACAGTCTTTTGAATAAGAAGGAAAATCTATTATGAATTTTGAATAACTTTTTAAAAATCAAATTGTTTTCAAATTTTAAAAAAAAAATCTATAATTGTTGGAAGATTGGAAGACGAAATTTAATTTATATAAATTAAAATATTTTTTTAATTATCATATTCATATGCGAATTTAGACGAATATAACGAATGCATAAATTGCTTTATGTTCACCTTTTTGATGGATTAAGCTCAAAATTGAATACACATTTACAATTTTGTCAAAAGCGATTTTCCGAAATTATTTCTTAAATTATAGTGTCTATCACAGACAAACAGACAGACAGATTCATTTCAAAAGTTGATAGAAATAAAAAAAAAAGTTTGTATTTCCTTTAGCTCAAAGCGTTTTCGAGCGAGTTTATATGTTTTCAGATGAACAGATAGAAATCTAAAAAGTGCTTATCGAACTCAGGAAGATTAAAACGTAGAAATGTGCCAAAATCTAGCTATCATTTTTTTTATTACAATATTTTTTTCTCGCATTTCATTTTAGGGAAAGTAAAATACGGTTATTTGGTGTTTTTAAATTATATTAAAACCGAATAAAGATAATGCTATAAAAACTTAATTGAAATCTTGATTTTTTTTAAATATATAATGAAACAAATCAAATAGTTGTGTTAATTGAATTAATACAGTCATTTTATGAAAAAATACATTTTAAATAATCAATCAAGTGAACATCGCATTGAAAACTGACATTTTGTCATCACATCAGAACTTCCAGATATTTCTCTGGAAGTGTGGCTGTGAAAATATCAATCCTTATTTTGTAATTCTGGTCATACAATATCTAATTGAAATGTTAAAAGTCCTACATAGATTTCATTTTTACAAAGAATCTCATGAGCTTGCAAAAGATATGCAACTCGAAGATTATTAAGCATTTAAAAAAATATGTTTAAATATGTAATTTTAAACTCTTAACTGTGTCGAATACTCCTATGAAATGGTAATTTTTTTCCCTGAAATAATACGATGTTGAATAGTGTAATATGTTCTACATTCAAGTAATTATTGCTGGACATTCCGTCGAATATCAAAGAAAGTTTTGACATTAATACAGGTTTATCAAAATCAATACCTGGCTGTTTTGTTTTGTTCATTCATTTTTTTAAATTTAATTCGCAGATTTCAACGCAAAATAAAAACGTGACGTTTAGATCTCCATTAATCAGAGGACTCCTAATTTTTAGTAAATAGAATTTAAGCCTCTAACTCTGAGAGCTTTTATTCTCTTTTTTATTAATTAAAATATTTTCTTTATCTTCTTTTGAATTCGTTCCCTGTTAATACAATATCTTTCTAGGCAACAACAGGAATGGAGAGAGAGAAAAAAAAAGAGAGAGTTTCTTAAGCTTTCTAATTTGGCGATGCATTCTTGATTAGCTGTCAACTTTCATAGGAATTCTATTGGAATTGTTTTTTCATCTCTTTCATTTAAAACTAATCTCCAGAACAACGTTCTGCTTTAGAAATTGTTGAAATCCTTTAAAATTGATGCTAACTTTAATCCACAGAAAAACACCATTTTCATTTTTTTACCGCCAAACGCATGTCATTTTGATTTCAGACAAAACGACCAAACGATAATAAAAAAAAAGTAAATAAAAAAATAAAGAGTGCAAACGAATAACTTTGGAGAAATTAATCAAGTGTAAATAATAAAGAGCAAATTTAGCAAGAAATTCGAATAGATTAAAAAAAATAGAAATGTTCTTGGTGCTTCCAATCGATATTTTGTCTTCTTTCCATTTTACTTTAAACTGCGCACTTGAAAACAAAGGACACACAAAAAAAAAGAAAAATATTTTTCAAATGTGAACAAATAGCAGACGACAAATGGGAAATAATCTCTGAACGTATAATTAACTTTGAAAAGTTTGATTCCAAATGGGGACGATGCACATATTTCAGAATGTTAACTTTATATCTTTTCGGATGTTATAGTTTATCATTTTACTTCGGCTCAGTTAAAAAAATGAATTTTATATGATTTTTACCTAAATAAAGCTTTGTATAAACATTTTAACTGTAAAAAAAAATTGAAATACTTATGGTTTTTCTTCTAAATAAATCTTTGTATAAATATTTTAACTAAAAAATTGTTTCTCATAGCATAAGAAAGTGGAAGAATTGGTTGTGGAATTAAGTTTTAATTTAATAAATTAAATCCAAATTCTTGTTAAAATTTCTTAAAACATGTATGAATTTTGTTGAAGAGAAAGTAGTTATAAATTAAGTAGCTGGTGCATTATTATGTGGGTGAATGATCAAATGTATTTGGTTAAAAAATAGCTTAAATTTCAACGAAATAAGGAAAAAAGATTTACACATTTACTTTAAGAAACTTTTCAGAAGCATAAAGTATACATATTTAGATGATTTGTTCAGCGTCTGCAAAAAAAAAAAAAAGGTTTCAGAGGGTTACTATTTAATCTATTTTATGAAAGAATGAATATGCAATTTTTTCAAACATTGCATATTCATTCATATCATTTGGAAAATTAAACAAATGCAAACGATATGGATGATTCTAAAAGAAAAGACAAAAATCGAAGGATAAATAATTTATTTACGTTTCTTTTTATTTATGCTTTAATGTTGAATGCATTAACAATACGTTTTTTGGTGACTTGCTGAAGAGGATAATAATTCCTTCAACAACATAAAAAAAGACGACAGCGATACTCGGATCAAATTAATATTCAACATACATTTCAACACTATAGCATCGATTACACTGAACAAATAAATTTTAATCCACAGCTGCTGTTTGTAGTATATAAGTTTATTTATTGATTATAAATATATTTATTCAATAAATAAACTTATATACCACCAACTTATTCGACTGATCAAATGTTTCGTGTTTTAAACTCATTTCTTCTTAATGATGCCAGTTGATTACAATTAAGAAATGAGACAATCCCATATTTATTAATCCATATTTACGAATCTCCACGTTTTAGACCTTCAAGAGTTCGAAAAACACATTTTTGGAAAGTGACTTCTGTCTATCTGTCTTTGACAAAGATAACTCAAGAACACTGTGACCTAGACGGGAGAATATTTTATCCAAATCAAGAAATGAGACATATCCATATAGACCATCTAAATATATATTTATTCCATACAGCCCTCTACATTATAGCTTCGATAATGGAATGCTTGTGGAAACAGAATTTTCACTAAACATTGTATTTCTTCATTATAAATATTTTTCTTTTTACCAAGTAAGCAAACGAGAGTACTGTTATCATCAAATAATCAAGTCTTGAAATAGAGAATTTGAACTCGAGAGTTGAATACACCTGAATGAGTATCTGAGAATTTGATAATACACACATGGAACTAGGATTTGAGATGAAAATTAATATGCAATGTTTATGTTAAAATTTTATATTCTTATCACATTTTATGCGATAATCTGTCAACAAAAAATCTGTGAAAACGTGTGTATGCAATTATTTAAATACTCAGTAATAAGATGTATCTTCAACATAAGATATTATCACTAACATTACAGATTTGTATAATATATTGTATTAAATTGAATCAAATACAACAAAGACACAAATACAAATAGACGGTTTGCCTTTCTATTTCTTCCCTGGTATATACACGTGATACAAAACGCAACAACTGAGTGCAAAGAGTTAATCTTTTCATTAATATTGTAGCTGAAAACAATGGATTTAGCGTTTGTCTGGTTCATGTAAAAATAAGAATTTTAATCGAGTCTGCGATCGTTCGAACCTGAGTTTCAGACTTTAAAACAAGTCACCATGACATATATGAAATGTACAAATAATCGCTCATTTTTCATCAAAGGTATTAAGAAGGCAACCTTTTTAACTTCCCATATACTTAGTATAAAGTACTGTAATCGTCAAAAAATTCGAACTCGAGATTTTGACGAATCTTCTCGTTTTAGACCTCCTCGAATTCGAAAAACACATTTTTGGGAAATGACCTCTGTCTGCCTGTGACAAAGATAACTCAAAAACACTGTGACTTAAACGGACGAATGAATTTTGGTCTAAAGCATTTACACCAAATTTGTTTATTTCTGTCAAATGTTGTAATGTAGACAACATATGTAATGTAGACAATTCATATTTTAAGCCAAATCCATCAAGGGATTGGCCATCCACTTGGTCTGCACTTTGTAAACATGTAAACTTTATAGCTCAAAAACACAATAACTTAAATATATCAAATTTGGTATGTGATTTTTATGACTACAAATGCAGTTATGTGTCAAATTTCTGTTTCAATCTGCTGGGAAAACCGCTTTTAAAACAGAAATTCAATTTTCGGGTACTATTAATTGCATACCAAGGATTAATCGCCAAATACTTCGCTAAGGATCATGTGATAGATTCAAATAAAATTACTAAATTCGCGCCAAAAGTTAATATTCGTAACAATTGTACGCCAGTGACATGAAAGGCTTTCTCTAGGATAACACGTTTATTAGAGAGTATGAGTGAAAGTCTTGAGCAGACCACTTCTGCTGGTTTTGATATAAACTTGCTGGAAAATTAAGTTTAAGTAGGTATAAGTTTATTAAATTTTAAAAAGTGATTAAAATAGGTGCCGCAATCCTTCTTTAGTATAGGATTCAAGACTATGGTAGATTTCATTGCCAGACGCTCACTAATCGCTCGCCAAACACTCTGCATTTGGAATAATACGAAATAACGAAATTTCAATTGCTAAATGTTCACGTTTAGATTGGTGAGGTTACAAATAAAATCTCATTTCCACAGTATTTTTTTAATAATATCCTGACCTATAAATAATCTGGTTTCAACCACAAACGGTCCCTCGCAGATTAAAGTTCTAAGCCCTAGAGACAGACAAAAGAGCTATTTACTTTTAACTTTAATTACCTCAGATTTGGCGTCTCGGAGCAAAATGAAAACGCTGCTCTTCGAAGGCAGAACGCTTGAGGTGAGTTTTGCTTCGCATCTTTACCTCCCCCACCCCACTGTGGATCACATATTTAAAAATAATAATAAATATTTGCAAAAGATTGTGTGTATTTATAAAGAAGCGAAAATGTACATTTCTTCGTAAAATGTCCAATAAGTAGTTTTAAATTTATGTGCCAAAGCAGTTTATAGTTACTAAGCTGAGATTGAAAACATGGATTTAATTATGGGTTCAAAATTATTGTGGAAATAAGACAGTTTGTTCTTCGAGTAATTTTATACTTTCTTTATATTACTAATTTGTAAAAATGTATTAAAAGCTTTCATTTTGGAAATAATTACAAATAGTGCAGACGATTTTGTGAAATTGATCAGAATAAAAAAAAAAATACATTTTGTTATTTAAGTTTCTTGTATATTTGAGTTGATGAAATGTTTGTTATACTTTAGACTTCAATGGAATGCCAATTTCAAAACAAAATAGATTCATTGGAATTTGTTTTATTTTGCATAACTAACTGCTGTATAGAATTGATTTATGAGCGTTTATCTTCTGTATTCATGTCGATATTTTAAAAGAGAAACAGCTGTTTCAGTATGATTCGTCGGTATATTTCATAACAACCTGAAAATGACATCAAACAAGTTTAACTACCGCCATTTGATTCTTTATTCAATATTTCACATGTCACCCATTATAAAAATATTTTTAGCGTTTGCTAGTTATTCGAAGTTTTATTTAGTATATTCATAATTAAGTTATTTCTTTTTTAAGACTAAGTTTTCTCTTAACCTTGCTTTTTCCCCAGCTCGATGCTGAGAATGGCTGGATTCTTGACTTCCAGAAATCTTGAGAAAGGAAGGTAATTTAAGATTATGAAGCACCTAATTATGTCGCATATAATTAGGTTCATTGTTTTCTAGAACAACCAAATAAAATTGTTCAATGTGCTTTTGCTTTGTATTTATTATATATTGGTTTATGGCATCAGAACAATCGGACAATTTATTGCTACTTTCCCATTTAATATTTTTTGAGCATAAAAAGATCAACTTAAAGTTTTAATACTTGCTTTTTCAAAAAAAAAAAAAAAAAAAAAACTCTGCTACATGTTTTAAAAAGTTGATGTAGCAAAAACTGTTTGTTAGTGATGAACAAGACGGTTAGCTTGATTTCTTTCGTTCGTTTTGATGACTCATAATAGTATAAAGAGTCATATACTTTATGAAATATTAGCCGCTTTTAGCGATCAGCTTATTCGCCTGAAATAATAGTGGTGTGTAATTCATATTCTATTTCTTATGCATAACTTTGATTGTCATGATTCTCGCAAGAAAACATTTTTATGTTGGACATTATAGTCATGTTACTCTAATAGTCTTACATTTGTTCAATTTATTGTCTAAACGGGCCTTCCTCTTGGAATCACGTCCGATAACACCATTGTATCATTAAAATAGTAACCTTTCCAGATATATACCTTCTAATTGCAAATTGTATGTCGGTGCTCTGTAATTTCACTTTCTTGTGTGTAAATAATAATGCAGCATCTCTCTTCTTGAACTTTCAACAATGGAAGAAAATAACTCAATTGGGTGTTAAATGAAATAAGAAAAAAAACTTTAAAATTCCTTGCAACAACGAAATATATTGTTGAAGCTGATGCAAAAAGCATTTTCACACACATGTTTCCTTTTATTATTTATAAAGACTAATATTATTCAAAATATGATCTTTGACTGGATGTAGGGTGAAAATGTTTTTTTGTTGTTGTCCCTATGTTGCCTGCAAGGCTGGAATAAAAGAACAGTTCAGAACAAGAATAAAGAGTTTGTTTTATTTTAAAATTTGTTAAGCTCTTCAGATACATTTGCTAAATTCATAAAATCGAACTTGGGTGCATTTAAATGGCCAGAGCAATTAAAAGTAATTCTGTAATATCTTTTTTTTAATAACAAAAGGTTCCAACCCGGTCAATTTTAATAGAAAACTCCAGCATTTTGCATTTCGTATATAAAATAAATATTTTCAGTAAATGCTTTTCATACTTCATTGTAAAAAAATATTTCAATCTATATAACATCTAAGCAACCCATTTAATTCGACTAGATTTTCTTTTCAAATAAAAACTGATATTTTATATTCTGTTGTTTCATCTATTGTCAGAAATATTTTTTTTTGAATTAACAAGTGTATATAACGCTCATTTTAATTCCTACACTTTTGATGCTGTGGGCGTGTACATTCTCTAGAAATTTCGGCATACAAAGAATTTTGTAGACACTTGTATAGAATTATTTAGACAAACATGTTTTGATACATTTTTTTTGATTTCGTTAACGAAGAAAACAATAACTTATTGCGTTGGAAACGAATATTTGTTAAATTGACACTTTACCCCCCCCCCTCCTCCCTTAAACAAATAAGCGTATATATTAAATAATAATTATTGAATAAAATTTACATGAAATTTACTTATTTATTAAAATTCATTTGAAGAATCTTAAAACTAACATTTTTTTCTTATTCCTCATGATTCGCTTGAAAAAATATTTACTATGTGGTATCCTTTGATGTCGGTAAAAAGAGTACATGGCAGACGGTTTCTTTGTCGTAAAACCAAGTATTGTGAAAATGCCGAAATTACAGGGCTGAAAAAAATTGAAATCTGCTATCGGAAATTTCACTTTATCATCAGAGGACATTTTAATTTGTTATAAAATTTTGATTGAAGAAAACTGGATTTTAATCAGTTGTTAGATATATGAAATGCGTTTATAAATCCAAAATATTTCGAAAAAAATAGATACATTTTCATATCACATACATTTTTTCTTTTTGCCCGAGATATTTTCAATAATGTAATTAGAATTAAAAGTAGGTGGTCGAAATTTTGAATATTTAAATTTAAACTTTTTGAATTTGTATTTTTTTCTGATACGTAGCACTATCAACGGCTCCAATTCCTATTGTCGTAATTTCTATAGCCCATTTTTTTATATTTATAGCTGGTTAATTTTTTTATATAATCTCAAACTGCATTGCCAAAACAATAACATATTTTCAAATAATAATTGTAATACGAGGACAAGAAATAGCCGCACAAAGGAACAAATATATATTTATTTTTGGAATTGTTAGATGGCATCGACTCGATAAATCATACCATTGATGAAAAATTGAAGCATCAAATAAAACTATAGAATGGTAATATTGAAAGATAAAAATTAAAAAATCTTATTCTAAATAGCAGAAAAACTTATTTCCATGTAAATAACGTTACATTTATCTAGACTATTTTTTCTTTGTTCAGAGGCTTTTATTTAACTTCAATTGTTCGTATTTGAAAAATTGAAATCATTCAATTCCTAATGTATTAGCTTTTTTTTTTAATTCTACATTTGTATATTTTTAGAAAAATATACTTTCTAAAAATGTTTTCAGAGCTTAAATATTTTTAATCGTTTAACTTAGTAAAATCTTTATTCACTCTCTATTGGCATCACTTATTAGTCAGACTGAAATAATTCCATTCCCATATTCCATAATATCTATAATAATGAATTATAAAATAAACACTAAAAGATAGTTAAAACTTAAAAAAAATATGTACTGCAGCTCCCTAATGAGTGCTTTCCATTTCAAAAATAGTATTTATTAAAATTATTAGAGTTTAGAGTTATCCTCAGACTAATGAAAAACTGGATTAAATATAATGTGGGAGAAATAGAAGCTCATTAATAAGATATTAAGTTTATAACAAAAATTATATTTATTACATATACAAAATTATAAATATATATTACAAAATATAATTCTAAATTCGAGAAGCACTATGGTTTACTTTAGAGACTAGATATGACTAGAACAGACCACCATTCCGGAAGCTTCGCATCTTCAGATCCGAGGTTCCCTCCGGTGATGAGTTAACAAGAGAGATAAAATAGATCATATGTTTTCTTCCAGCCTTACCTGTTAAAAAAACATTCCAGAAAAAAGCTACTAATGTGAATTTTCTATAATTTTATTGTGTTTCTAAAAGCATTATATTTATTTAATAATCATGTTTTGTTGTCATTTTATGACTAAAGTGTTACAGTTTAGTAGAATTGGTAAAATTTTTATCTCAGGCAGATGGAGAAACACGCATCAGCTCAGGCTTATTTTTATATCGGAGCTAATAAGTATTCATTTTCTGCTAAAGCTTCCGACTATTTTTAATGTATTAAAGGTTGAATAAATTAGAAAATGAAACAGACACAGATGTTATTTTCTGCAATTTATGCTCCTACAAATCAAAGGAATATCTTTTATATTAAAATAGTGAAACGAACACGATAATGAATACATTTAGAAACAATAGAAACACAACAATTTGAATTCGTTCATTTAACTCTTTTAATGATGAACCAAACTCCTTTTTAATGAGAACCAACCAGATTCTCAATGAACAATTTGGTTGCAATTCTTGATATTAATTAATTATTTTTATAATATGAATTTTAATATTCCG
The DNA here is from genome assembly GCF_947563725.1 of Argiope bruennichi. Taxonomy (NCBI): domain Eukaryota; kingdom Metazoa; phylum Arthropoda; class Arachnida; order Araneae; family Araneidae; genus Argiope; species Argiope bruennichi. Next base: position 66,587,469 of record NC_079159.1, read on the forward strand.
TCAGTCGAGTTTTTTTTTTTTTTTTCAAATAAATGTGGTCACGCTGTAACTGCCAGATACACCAGTATATATTGTTAACATCAGTAAATAATATAGTTTAGTAATAGAATAATATAGATATATAAAGTAGATACAAACAAAAACACAATACATTTTTTCCAAAACGAACTAGCAAAAAAGATATTTTTAACAGACGTAGCATAATCGAGTTATTGAAAAATCGCGTATATGTCAGATAAGGTGCGACTAACGGAATGTTAATTGGTTCGTTTGAAAAGATATTTGCTGTAGCCTGTATGTTTCTTTAAATTGTCAAATCTTTGTGTCATTAAACTATAAATTTTTTTATTCAGTCATTCAGAGATTAATAGATTTTTCCTTTTATTGTAATCATTCCAGTTTAAATTTTCCGCCCATATCTAAACCTAATAAATACATGATGCACTTAAATGTTATCATTAAAGATAAGAATGCTTCGCTTTAAAGTTCAAAGTCAAGGATTCACAATGACTTCCATATTAGGGTTCTATTCCTTGATTGTAGTTATGGAATTAAGGATACAGAAACCAAAATTTGTTTAAAGTGTGCCAAACACAGGATAAGGACTCTCTATTTGTGAATGTTTAACTTTGATTTCGAAGGAGTATTGTGCTTATACCTTCAGATTGATAAATTCTGAAAACCGATGTAAGATTATTTTATTATTATATTTATGATATATATGCAATTGTTATTTAGATTCAAAGTTTTATTGGAATTCTGACATTTTATTTGCTCTGATCTAACTTTTTTTTTGCCACAAATATACTTGATATTCTGGAATAATTAATTTTCCAAAGTATAAAATATATAATTTTTTTATATTTAACATTTATAACGGCGTCTTAATATGCCATTTTTAACCAAGAAACTGGCTGTACGTGCATTAAAGCATGCATTGTTAACCAGCATATATCTATAATACCAGAATATATCTAAGCTTGATTTATATCTTTTCTTAATCTGTAGGAAAACATGGAACACATAAAATTGAATGGTAGGAATATCCACTCTAATTGTGACACAACAGCGAATTTCTAAATGTTTAGAGATATGCGTATAATTCCGATTTGGAAAATGCTTTGAATTTTGTGGCTAAATATAAAAAGAAAATTTATTAGAACAGCTTGTAGAACATACCAAAAATAACCTATCCAAGAGCCGGTGACGTGTTTTTATCATTTCACCTGTATCATCGAAATCGGGTTTTTTTGTTTATTTAATATTCTTTTTTTTATCTGAGCAACGACAAACTATCTCCGAATTTCTATAAAGACAATGTTTTGGCATTATTCCAAATCAAGACCGGAAAAACGTGATAGTAGCACGTGGAATAACTGTTAAGTTCTAGTTCCTTCCATGTTTTGTACTTGTGATTCGAATGTGAGCTGGGAATTTTATCGTCTGCGATGTTTTGGTGTGTTTATTATTAATAGATTATACTAAGATGAATTCGTACGTTAAATTACACAGTTTGTGACTTAAAGTAATAAATGAATGATTGGAAAGAAACTACAGGTAAGGATATGGATAGTAAATTTACAAAGTATATTTTTATATCATTACAGGTCTTTGCTTCGATTTTCTTCGTAATATTTCTTAATACCTCTTATAAATATGAAGTGTTGTTTTTAATCATTTTGATTGAAATAATTATGTCTATTTGGTTATTATAACTACTAGTATATCTATTTGGAAGTTTTCAAACCGCTTTAATTAAGCGGGTTTTTTTTTTAGTAAATTTCTATTGTCATAAAGTCACAGACTAATATGCTAGTAAATGTTTCTTTCATATTTGCAGTAAAAAAGAATTTTAAAATGATTTATTTCATAACCCCCCCCCACACACACACACATGTTTAAATGCTTTGACATTAAAGTACATGAATGTAAGGTGAAATTAAAGTTGTCCTTCTAATGATAGCAAAATAATTTTTTCATGTATATTGTTGTATTTGCTTTTAACATATATTTCGGTTTTAAGAAAATTGAGTTTTTAAAAATGTAGTACATTTTTTTGCTTATTTATATGAACATTAAAAATATGTTCAAATTCATTTATACATTTTTTCATGTCGACTCATTTTAATTAATAATTTATATTCCATAATATATATTTCATAATATAAAATAGTTATACTACACAATTATCTTATTATTGTAATGATTTGATATTTGTACTTTGTCTGTGTTTGCGAAAAGTGCATTCTAAAGTAATGCATCCACGGCAAATAAATATAAATATTTTGTCAAAAGAGAGTGCTGTCATTTTTAATTGACATTACATTTGACCCCAAAACAAAATTTAATCATTATAGGTACAATCAAAAGCAACGTGTTATTTTTATTGCATAAAAATAAGCGTTCTGAAAAAATTACGTAATTTTTTTATATATATTTTGTTACAATTCCAAGAAAGAATCCTAGCCATCCAAACCAATCTATTTATATAAACTAATGTAAGTGTGTTTGTGCTGTGATTGCCTTATACAAACATGCATTTTTTTGGCTCATGCTGGAGGAATTTGCACTTTTCAAGACAACAGAAAGGTCAAAATTAATAAAAACTTCGTTTAACTATGAAATAAGTAAGCTTTTCTGTTATCCCTTGGTATTTTCAAAATTTCATCTCACAATAACTATTTTTAACCATTTGAAGATTTTTTTAACCAATTATTTTTTGTTACCAGCAACTTTATTTTCATTCAGTTTTTTTCCTCTGATTTTAATTAATTTTATACACAACTATTTAAATGTTTTTTTTATTATTTTTTATAATTTTAACAAAAAAATCTCTTATTTTCTTAAATTGTTGAATTGCTTGTTTTTGCCAAAGTGAGTTTATTATGAAAAATTTGTTTTCTTCCAGCATAAATTTCAAAGTAGAATTTTTACTTTGTAGTAAACGCATTTTTATCATACAACAAATGCAACTTACCTTTGAAACACAGATTTTGAAATTCTTTGACTTTTTTATTTTTTGAATTTAATGGTTTAAATTTACCTCATATTATAGCATTTTCCTTTATTTTTTTACGAAGCCTATTAATATAAGATTTTATAATTGTTTTTAACTCGATTTAACTGAATAAAATTTTATTTCGTTTGATAATATTTTAATGCATCTTGCTGTATTTTTTTCCAATGAAATCTAAAGTTAGACTTTTTAAACGGGTATTTATTTTTGGTTTTGAATTGTAACTACAGAATTCGGGACTATTATTTACGCATTATTTTTAAGGCATTGTTTTAATCAACGTTCCTAACAATTACATCCAAATATAAGGTACTTGCATGTTTTTGATCTTTTTTTTTTCTTTTTTTTTACTTAAAAAGGCATTTATTGAGAAAAGTTGGTAGAATATATATTAATCAAAATATTTTCCCTCGTTTTCTACAATTTTTCCCATTTTCGCCCAGTAAAGTCTTGCAACTGATTGTCTTCGAATTGTTTTGGTCCTCCATGCCGTTCTTTGTTATTGGCATCGAAATCACCACTCTTAAACCGTTGAAACCACAACCGACAATTGGGATATAATAGAGCAGCATCACCATAAGTTTCTAAAAGTATCTGATGGGTTTCGGCAAGTAGATTTCTTCAAATAAAAAAAAAATGAATGTCGAAAATGCAATTTGGAGTGTTCCATGATTGGGGTCTTCATACACTGAATAACTCAATAATAAATACTAAATGAAAAAACTTTCAAAATGATAATAATAAAGTAATAGTAAATTGGTAAAACCCAAAACCATTATCGTTTATATAGATACGTCGCATGTTTTCCAATAGATGCCGCTTATTAAAATGCCTGCCAGCACTTAATACTATGATATCATGTTAATTCCTACGTTATATCTATAATTATGTGTTTCATCCTGGTTTTAAGGTTATTATAACTATGCATATTCTTTGGTAACTACTGTTAAAATTTAATTTCAGAAGTAAAAATGAAATAATCAAACTTTATAATTTTCCTGCTTTGGTAATTTATATTCTATAATTTGGTGTACAACCAGCGTCACATTTTATTTCCAATAATAATTTATTGATTTTTATTGGATTTATAAAAAAAACTTTTTTATGATAAATAATTAATGATATTCGTCCAATATACAAACTGTTATAATGATTTAACATGGAAGTTTCATTTTGCGACTCCGCAATTGAATTATATATTTTTTTAGACTTTTACATTAAAGCTTAATTTATTGAAGCAATGGAAATTTGTGTTGAGAGGGCACATGGATACAGGAAACTGAACAGGCACACAATTTTTAAAATTTTTTAAAATAGAACAAATATGAATGCGGATCCAAAATCTGAAATATCAGCACCTTTCTCGAGCCATCTTTAAGAGGCATGATAAATATAAAAAATATATATTGACATAAAACATAATCAATATTTCTAGACAGGTGTTAGAGCAAAACAAGCCAACAAAAAGTCATTTAGATACGAATTGAAATCGCGTATTTGGTAGAATATATCCCGACCTTCACTCTGCAACAATACTGTGTATATCATTATTTCGGCTTGCTATTACCTTTATAAAAGCTAAATTGAATTCACTGAGTGAACTTATCATTTAATCTTTCATCTATGAAGCTCAGGATCTTGCAGTTGGCATGTAGTTATTTCTTGGGTGCACCAAATTGGAATGTGCTTCACTACTTTTCTTTCTGTTATATTTTGCCTTGGATGACATTTAGTACTTTATAAATCTAAATTGAATACAATGAATGAATTTATTATTAAATTTTCCATTTATAAAACCCAGGAACTTGCAGTTGACATGTAGTTATTTCTTGGGTGCACTAAATTCGAATGTATTTTGCAACTTTTTTTCTGTTATGTTTTGCTTTCCCTGACATTTAGTTTTCACTTAATACTACATAAAGAAAGAAAATATAGAAAAAGTTAATTCATTTTCGCCTAAGTTACAATTGTTTAGTTATCATTCATTTCATATTTTTCTTTTTTATATAGAAACAAAGATGAAACGCAACTCATATAGAGGATTTTATAGCCTGGAAAGACAGTATTGCAAGCGAAATAGCTTGTTCGATAATCCTTATCAACAAGTCTTGTGAACATGAATGCTAACAAATAGGAGTAGCATTCACATTTAATCGTGACAATAATTTAATTCCATCTAATATAACAGAACCATTACTTTTTGGGGTCTCTAGAATCAAAATGGTTGGCTTGTTAATGAGCACCATCATTGAACAGAGTCTGTTCGTTAACAATCCATGTAATACACACTCAACTTTTACTGGTACACAGCACCCACATTTAAACTTTGCAATGATTGAACCTAATTAATGTATCTATATTTTCATATTTTTTGTGTCTCTAGAATCGAAACAAGAGAACTTGGATAACGATTCTTCTTCTTGTAGAGATCATTTTCGTTAAGATTGGTGTGGTACACATTCACTCCTTGTTTTTATTCAAATTAGATCTGAGTAATTTCTCTATTATTTTTTTCAGATCAACAAAACAACCACTTCTCCAGCAAATATCAACTGTCCATTTCAACAAAGTAGTCAACACACATGGATGCCAACATCGAATTTGTCATTTACACAGCGCTGACCGCAACGGTGTGGATGCTTTCACTTTCCTGGTTGCTACCGTTTTTGCTTCTTCTCAAATTCAGCAAATCAATTCGAAATAAGTGGTTCTCATGGCTCTTCGTTACTATCATCAGCCCTCTGTTGAATCCTGTAATGATTAAAATGAGAAAAAAGGCTTTCAGTCGTCTGAAAGATCATTTGGGGGACAGAAAGAGGAACACCCCTTTAGAAATTCTGGAGATAGGTATTGGAGGAGGAGCCAATTTGCAGTACTATCCAGAAAATTCGAATCTGACCGCTGTGGACATGAATCCATCGTTCATAACATACTTTGAGGAAAACCGGCAGAAGTACCCTCAAGTCAACTTCAAGAGAACTGTTATAACCATGGCCGAAGATATGCATGAGATCGATGATAATTCCTTTGATGTTGCAATCTGCACCTATACCCTCTGCTCTGTGAAAAGTGTGCGATCTGCTCTGAATGAAATCAAACGCGTGTTAAAACCTGTAAGTATAGTTCAATATTCATGATGTTTTTTTACTTTTTGATATACGTAGATTAGAGAAAGTAGAGTATAAGTCAATGAATTCGAAGTCGAGATTTTGACAAATCTCCACATTTTAGACCTCACTGAGTTCGATAAACACATTTTTGGTAAATGTCCATCTGTGAATCGGCTTGTCTGTGACTAAGATAACTCAAAAATACTTTGATATAGATGGATTAATTTTGATATACGGCATTTACATTAAATTTATAGATTTCTGTCAAATTTTCAGCAAACTCTGCTAGAAGAAGCCTGTCTGTCCGGCTATCCGAATATAAGTTAACATAATAATTACAAAACGAACAGACCTAAACAGATAAAATTCGATACACAAAATTAATATCTATAGTCTCGACACCTGTCCAATTTGTAGTCAAATCTAATAAGGAGTTGACCATCTGTCGGTCAGCACTTTTAGAAACATGTAAAAGCGACGAATCAAAAACAAAATAACTTAAATGTGTCAAATTAGGTATGAGATTTTGTGACTACTAGTTTTGCGTTAAATTTTTGTTTCAATCAGTTGGCGAAAAAAGGCGACTCAATTCTCGGAATACTTTAACCGAACGCCAGTTATTAATCTCTAACTAACTCGAATAGGATGGCACGATAGTGTGAGCAATTGCTTTTGTACTGTGGTCATGTTACTGGGCTGCGAACCACAAGGACCCAGGTTCTATCCTCACTCATCACAATTCGCTACATTGGTGACCTCAGATGTGATCCTTCAACCTTCGTACAGCTGTTGTGACGCCATCTACCCACAGCAAAACCAAAGTCGCCAGGCTCACTTGAAGCAGCAACACAAAGTATTCAGACTCACTTGACGCAGCAGCAGCCACTCACTCACACACGCTCGCCATGACGCTTGGCGCTACTCGAATGCGTACAGGCGCATTAGAATTAACAGCAAATACATCACCACTCAACAGCCATATCGTTCGTCTCACCTCCGACTCACTGGAGGGAGAGTCTGTGGTGAAAGCTTATAAGCCAGTTAACAGCTACTCTACACAAGCAATTGCTTTTGTATTGTGGTCATGTTACTAGGCTGCGAACCATAAGGTCCCAGATTCTATTCTCGCTCATCACCAATCCGCCACAATAGATTCAATAAAAATTCTAAATTCGAGCCAAAGGTTAATATTTCATAACTATTGTATACCAATTAATATTTCATAACATTGTACACCTATGTAATGTCCACTCTGGGATAACACCTTTATGTTACCACCACTGCTGGTTTAAACTAGGATTAAAGCAATAAGTGCTAACAGTACATCTTGTGGAATGACTTCACATGTTTTTCAAATTACGACTTTTACACCATTTTATGCAGAAAATCAACACTTTTGAGTGCAATATAGAAATATAGCACATTTTGCCAAATATTGAAATTAGTAAAAAATTTACAAATCAAGTCGCATTTAATATATTTTTAATGAATCTTACGAACAAGTACAGTTAATGAACCTCTTGAGCTAGGAATTTATTTCACTCCTTTTCAAATGATATATTCTATTTGGGTCGGGTTTTTTTTTTTTTTATTTCAATTCATACGAAATCGTAAAAATCACTTCAGGTACTTAAGCGCGCTGCTAGAAAGTCTTTAAATTATTTACTTAGAATTACTTCAAGATTTAAAAACAAAATGTTTGCAATTTGATATTAAAGTGAAACAAATCAGGTTATGAGAGGACATTGACATTAGCTTCATTCTGAAATATGTTTTTAAATGTAATTCATTTGACGTTTTTATTATAATAATAACATTTAATGTGCTTGAACAAATATGGATGACACACTTATTTAGTTCTCGCACTTTACTCCATTCGCCTTACAATTTTCAGACGAAGTTGAGAATCATATAGTAGTAGATACAAACATAGAAATACAGTTTTAAAAAAAAATTTGTATTCATTTCAGTCATTTTCATAATTTTTTTTAAATTTGAAAATGGTACATTGTTTTAAAATTTAATTAAGTAAAATGACAAGATGAACAAAGTGACGAATAAATAATGGATTGTAAAAGGAATATTCATTTTGCAGATAAGAGTTAATGTTTATTAATTTTAACCTTCATTTGTGGTAAAACTCACAAATTGCCTCCTATGTATCTCAAGTAGCCTGAAGTGATATATTTTTGAAAAAAAATAATAAATAAATATTTAATAATAATAATAAGAGGTTTTTTTTAATATACAAATAAGAATTCGATTAATTGGAAAGTTCTGGGCTTATTTTTACTTATTTCTAAAAACCTTCTTTTTTACTTATTTTTAAAATAACACGCCGAAAGGTTAATTATATAGTTTTGATTAAAATGAATATTTTATTCTATTAAACAGTTTTTTCTACTCCTATAGAATCAGCATTGAAAAAAAACATTAATAAAAACATTAATTAAATTAACATTTTAATTCTCTAAATGACGGAAAAAAATTCTGTTTTCTGATATCCAAATCAATAAATTTACCGATCAAAAAATTACAAAGTTTAAATTTTGTTTTACAATCTCTCTATCTAGTTAGTCATATTTAGTATAATAAATATGGATAGTATAAATAACAGAAATGGACAAATTAATATTTTAGAAGAAAAAAACTCCATTCTTCTATGACCGAAACTGATCGATTCATGGTGCTTTAAATATCACTGCTTTAAACGATTTTAGATCATTTCAGTGATTGCCTCAAGGACGAAAATCTATTTAATAAATAGTCTTTCCTCGAGTTAGGCGTTGACTAGTCTAAAATAGATAAATTCTAGGCAACATAATCTAACTAGTTTCGATTTCATAGGAGAGGGGGTTTTCTTAAGTTAGTTTTTCAAGAATGTTTTGCTAAATATGATTAATAAAAAGGGAAGAACTATATAAAAATTGTTCAATTTTTTTCGCAATATCTTTATTGAATGAAAAATATAATTTTGTTCCAATTTTGTTTAACAATTTTCCATTGGAAGTATACGCATATCTTTGAAATGTTTCAAAATTTACTGCTGAGCCAAGATTAGAGGGAAAGGCATTTTGACAAAATAAATAAAAATTCCTCTTGACAAGCAGGAAGGCAAAGGTAGATTCCTTTACATCTAAGTTGCTATCTAGCAACATAAATTATTGTTGTTAGAAACAGTCAAAATTTGGGCGTGGAAATCACTTTTCGGCCTTAACTTCTAAGATATTGCAGTTATCGAAAACCTTTAAATTCAAAAGTTGTTTTCACTAATGAACCTCTAATTTGGATAATTGGATTTATTTTTCTATCTTCAATAGTAACAAAGTTATAGCTAAATGAAAATTTCACCCCCCCCCCTACCCACCACCACCATCCCCACACCCCTTTGAGCTAGATGGGCTTTTACGAACTCGTCCGAGATTTTTACATTTCTAACTACATATTCCGAGCCAGTTAAAATGCAAAGCGTTATACACGTGTGTGTGTGTGTGTGTGTGTGTGTGTGTGTGTGTGTGTGTGTGTGTGTGTGTGTGTGTGTGTGTGTGTGTGTGTGTGTGTGTGTGTGTGTGTGTGTGTGTGTTAAAAACATATTTATTTTCTAAAATATTTGTTTTTTATTAGCAAAACGAATATGTATTGTGATGTGAATCATAAATAGATTCATAAATACGATTCGATACAACCCTACCCCTGAAAAAAATTCAAAACACTTTTTTGGGGGAGGATGGTGTCGCTTCTAAAACAACTTCTATATTGGTGTAATATATGTGTATAGGTTCAATAATTTTAATAAAATTATTTCTATTTTTTAAAAATAAAATTAAAAAATATTGAATTTTATGTAATGTGGACATATAATAATGCATGGTATTTTTCATAATAAATACCCCTTAAAAACACGCTTCTGTGTAGAAACAAAACAAAATAGATTTTTTAAAAGAAATTCACAGTGCCTGTAAATATTGTAGCATAAGATTTCAGGCGTTTGCAATAAGAAAATTCATCTATGAATACCCAAGTGTGTGTGTGTGTGTGTGTGTGTGTGTGTGTGTGTGTGTGTGTGTGTGTGTGTGTGTGTGTGTGTGTGTGTGTGTGTGTGTGTGTGTGTGTGTGTGTGTGTGTGTGTGTGTGTGTGTGTGTGTGTGTGTTCTAGGGACCATGATCGATCAAGAACTGAAGAAATTTTCCGGAAGTCTTATCATGAGAACCATTGCAATAGGTAGTCTTCCGATAGGAATCTACCTAACAAGCTGAAATATTCCTAATTTTGTAACAAGCTGAAATTTTCCTAATTTTGTAAGATTATATGAATTTTAGGGTATCTAATTAATAGCACAATAAAAGAGTGTTGAATAACTTTTTTTTCTGTTTAAATTTACTTTTTTTTTTCTTTGCAGGGTGGCAAGTTTCTTTGTGTGGAACACGTCCTATACTCCAAATCGAGTTGGAATTCGTCGCTACAGAAGTTTGCTGCCCCCTTGTGGAAAATATATTTTAACGGGTGCACTTTAACACGAAAAAGTGATGAAGAAATTAGAAAGACTGGGTTTAAAGACGTTGTAATAGAGATGCACCATCCTAAAGATATGTGGTTGGTTGCAAGGCCACAAATTATCGGAATAGCTACGAAGTAACTCATTGACCATCATCAGATTGCAATTACGTGTAACCACATTGCTTTTTCTTTTTGTTGTTGTTGTTGTCTGTCTTGTGCATAAAAAAGAATTTTTGATTTGTGTCATCATTAGAAGTCTAGTTCATATTACTAACTGTTTTAGTTACTAGAGTTTATGGATTATGTGTAAGTTTTATTTCGAATTATAGCGACTTTCAATAATTTAATTTCAGCTTATAAATTTGGAAGGCGAAAATTCGGAATAAGTATCCTGATAAAATTGTTACCGAATACTCCGTTACAAATACCTTTAAATACTTGAAACTTTATATATAAATTCATTAAGACATCAATAATAATGCAGTTAAATGCTGTTGCGAAAAATTCGTTCGGTTTATGTACAGTGAAAGCCTAAAAGCTTGATAATGGATAATGTTTTACTTCACAAGAAAACACGAAACGCAAGTAACAAAACATACGTAAATACAACACTTGCAGAAATCAACAATACACATGCAAATAGGAAATTTCTAATTAAATGGATGCATAGCACAATAGCTTTCAGACTGTAGCTAGAGAGCTTACTTCAGGATCCCATTTCAAAAATAAAATTCATTAAGTTCGTTTTATATATGTTTCTCCCATAGATCATCGAAAAAATCTTAAAAGTTCTTGCAAACATGACTCCTGAGATACCGTCATAATTTCTGTACTTTCTAAAACCTTCATTTTTGTTGCCAAATGCAACCCTACTAGCACAAGATATTGTACGACATTTTCAAGATGTTGGGCAGTATTCTTAATGCCGACCAACATCGTGTAGATACCGGAATAATGTTGTTGGACATTTTGTGCTAACAGGGAGGAATCTTTGACGTCCCTTTTTCTTATATCCATTAAAATATTTTTCAGTATCTCTTCTTTATTATGACACAAAATGTACACCGAAGCGGTATTAGGTTTTTTGGAATAAAAAAGGATAAAACACACACCTCAAATTAAATATTTCAGAGTTTATTTTTCATTATTAAATGTTCGCACATTTCGAAATGAAGGTAGCATCAAGGTATTCAAAGTGGGTATAATTTGAATGGTTTAAAATAACAATTGCATTTTTGGAAAATAGTTTCCATTAGTGTGCGTTCCAACTGATTTCGTTTAACGATTGACAATTTTCACTGCACATTCATTGAATGTGTTATACATAGTAAAACACTTACAGCATGGTAACTTCAAATTAAATAAATAAATAAAAGCTATAAAACACTTTTCACGAGTCATCCTAATTCTTAGAACTGTTGATAACATTCTTTGCTTCACTTAACCTCATTCTGAGAAATATAAAACGATATATAATGAAATTTTGATTGATGAGATGATGAAATTCTCGAAAAAAGCCCTATTATAAATAAGCTCAGATTATCTGCAACAGCATAGAATATTTGTCATCATGATTCCCAGATTTCCCGAATACATTTTGACGTATATGGAGTAAATATTTTATAATGAAAGCGGAACTAAAAAATTTTAAGTTTTATTTGTTCTTTTATTAGTTAACTAGCCGCCTTTGGCGACCAGCCGGTTCGCCAATCTTAATGTTCGTTGAAATTTTAATAATTAAATATTTTACGCAATTCCAACTTTAATAGATTCTTCATCAAATATATTAAAACTTCAAATTTTGATAGTCATATAATTCACTCATAATATTATAAAGGCCTTCAGTCATAACGTAATATGTATCTCTCTAATTTTCTGTTACCTCTCGTAGAATTTATGCTTTAAATTAAAGTGGAAAGAATTAATCTGCAATTAATATAATAATATTTTTTACTGAAACAAAGCATTTTTTTATAATATGATTACTGATAACAGAGTCACTGAGCGTTTAAACTTTATGGGCACTAAAGAATATCTTTCTTAATTTATGTAATATCTCAAGAATTTGTCAACAAAATTTTCTCAGATTCATCATGAACAGATTGATTAATTAACAATATTTCATTTTAAATGCATCAAACACTAAGAAAATAAAATGAATCGCTTAAAATAATCGGCCGAAAACAGGTTAAAAAAAACTACTTAAAACTATAAACATATACAAAAAAATATATAACTATCATAAATACAATTTAATTACAAAAGCATGCAACTAACCTAAAAATAATTTAAATCATCCGTTGATAATGGTTGTCATGTCAACAATCAGAACACAATGCGCATGCGTGAATTTTCAACGCTTGTTACGGTAAAGCAAATGCATGAATTTTTCTACGCCAGTTGGGGTAACGCTATGCAGATTAGACATTTATAATTTTCTTTATTCTGTGTTATTTTAATTCAAAAGTACTTCAGAATGAATCTGAAAGATGGATTAATTAATAATGTTTAATTTTAAATGCATAAAATATTAAGAAAATAAACAGAATCGTTTGAAATAATCGGCCGAAAAATGTTAACTCTAGCCTCATTATTGTTGGGGGGAAAAACTAAAGCCTTACTCATTTGGCGGTGGGGAAAATGAAAAGATTTTTTGGCGGGAAAGTTAGTGTTTAATTAATAATTAAAATTCTAATTAAAAATTTAAAAAAAGAGACCCCAGGTGCACATTCCCGACCTCTAAGGTACACATGTACCAAATTTGGTAGCCGTAGGTCAAATGACCTGGCCTGTAGAGCGCCAACACACACACACACATTGAGCTTTATTTATAAGTATAGATAAACGAAAGATCTGATAAGATTGAAAGAAGATCAACAACAGAAAAACGACTTTAAAAAAATCTAATGAATTGTCTCATTTACTACATAATATTCGTAATTTAAATTTCAAAATTGATGTTAATAAACTGATGTATTTTTATACACATCAAACATTTTCGAGAAATATTAAAACTAATGAAAGTTGTTAAACCTCCCTCTGCGTATGAAATTGTGGACCGTAGGCAATTTGTGAACACCATCAATGCTCAGATTCTCATTTTTAGAGTTCCACACAAGAAAATTGTGTACTACACAGTACACTAAAGAAAAGACGTATAAAGTATAGTAAGAAATAGTAAGTATTAAATAAATATTAATTAATAAGTAAGATATAAAGTGCAAAAAGAAACGATATAATAAGAAAAGATTTACAAATTAGTAAAGAAAAGATACTTGTTTAATTATTGCATTGCTTTGGCGAACAATAGTTGAGGAATATCGATCTTTGGTGTGAATTTAGTGTGCGATCTTCGAAGGATTTTTTTATCTATATATAACTTGCATATGATTAATACGCAATTATCAGAAAATCAAATATTTATTTTGATCGCCTTTTTTGCCAAACAATTGGAACCAAAATTCACCAAAGAATTTCACCTGTCTCAAGTTCACGTACCAAGTTCTGTCATGCCATTATGTTTTTGAACTATTGTATATGCATGCATGCGAAAATTTAGAACAAAGGATGGTCACCTTTTTGGCAGATTTGGATGATCATTTGATAAGAATTTATACTTTAGATGCTAAAACTCTAAACTAAATTTCGTATAATAAAGTTGTTAAGTTTATGAAATATTGTGTTTTTGTGGGTATAAAAATATAGATAGAAAGATCGCCAATTTTAATGGAATTTATTCCCACCTTTAGACTCCAAACATTAATAACAAATTTAATCTGTCTATATCTTTATGTTTTTTAGTTTTTGTTCTCGTATATTCACGAACATACTGACAGACAGAGAGATTTTCTATAAATGAATTTCGTTCCAAAATTTGATAGAAATCAACACATTTGCTGTTAAGACCATATGTCAAATTTAATCCTTCAAGCATAAAGTCTTTTTTGAAATCGTAATCATAGAAAAAAAAACAGAGCAACAGGCAAGGAGGCATAATCCCGAAAAAAGGGGGGGTTCGAACTCACGACGATCTGAAACATGAAGATTTGTGAATTGTTCTAATTTTTTGACGATTACTTTTTTCATATACAAAAAAAAAAAAAAAAAAAAAAAAATGAAAATAAATAAATAATAATAATAACAAAGTTCAATTTTAATAAACATTTAACGATAATTTAACGATTTAACGAAAATAATTTGCTTTTGCAATCAAGCTAAATTGTTTCCATAAAATATGTATAAGTATAGATTAACCAGGGTGGACAAATTTAAATATTAGATACTCTAATTTGTCAAATTAAATCAGTAATTAATAATAATTAATTACTAAAAATGCGAAATTATAATAATAGAAATAGATGAGTTGTTAAATATTTATATATTTATGTATATATATAATTTCTTCTTCGAAATTATTTTTGAAAATACATAATATAGAAGGCAGTAAATAAATAAATGAGTGCATCCATTATATCTAATATTTTGTTTTAAAATGGAAACAGCAGAAGTTAATTTTATAAAATGTAAACTATAAAGACTTCTTTTCGATTTATTTATTTGTATAGCAAAGAATAGTACAAACATTATTCTAAATAAATTTTTAATGGACGAGCTGAAAATTATTTTTTAAATAACATATTATTTAGAACTCATGAAAATAATTTATTGCTTCGGATATATTTTACAGTTTCATGAATAAACAATCGGAAAAATATGACATTTTTATTTTCAAAGATATTGTTTCAAATTTTGTTACCCTCGATAGCGATATTTTATTTTAATATTTTCAGTACTGAAAAACACATGGAAATAAATTTGAGCAAAATATTTTTTAATGTTTTAAAATAATCATAATAATGATTTATAAACTAAAGACAAAAAAGTAGAAAATAATTAAATTAAGAAATTTTTTAATTAGTTTAAAATTTAAAATGTGATTTAAGTAATTGCCTTTGTTATTTTTATTTACCTCTAAAATTAAAATAAGCACATTAATATTTTGTATTCGTTATGTCTCCGTTGATCAAACATAAGCATTTATACTTACTTTCTACACTGTTACGAAGATACTATCATCATAATCACATTACACTTACCACTTTCTTAATTTCTTTCATTTATTTTCATATAATCATAATTTAAATTCATTTTAGGATTTTCGTTCTCTACTCCATTAGTATAAACAATTGGTAGAAAATATTAAAAAAAAATGTAAAAAAAAACAAGTGGATCGAATTAAATTGGGTTAAGGCCCTTATTGGAATAAATGGTAACGAAAGGGCAAATCAAAGTACAAAGCTAGCGACACCGAAAGAGAGTTTGGGGATATAATTGTCCCCAAATCAAATAGTGTTAAAATGGGAATTAAGAGACGAAATAAAGCTGTAATGTTTTGATAGATGATATATATCCAAAAAAAAGAAGAAGAACTTATAACTTTATTCCTAATCCAGAATTAAAATTAAGGAAATACTATCCACTAAGAATGCAAATTTTATTTGGACTTGGATGATTTTCTGCATACTTCCAAATATTTGGAACAATGAGGGAAATTAATTGCATCTGTGAAGGAATCGGAATAGTTTATCATTATTTAAAGGAATGCATAAAAGTCTTGGAATTAAGAAAGTATTTAAAAGTTCAAAATAATGACGTAAGCACAGCATTAATGGACCTAGAAAGTCTTAAAATACTGCAAGATATCATGTTAAAAATTAACAGTTTTTTACCAACTATTTAAAAGTTTAAAAGTGTTTGCCTTTTTTGTTTTTGTTTGTCGGTGGTGGCTAATTATTAATTAACCCGGCTAATGAATTTGTCTATCTTAAAAAAAGAACTGTCATCCCGAGTTATTTCCATCGACACCAAATTTGTGAAGATGCTATAATAAATATGAAAAAAATTACAAAGATGTTCTCCTTTTTTTTATTAACTACTGTGCAATGACTACCACTTATAGCGTAAAATTCCTGAAAGATCGATTGTAAAAATGTGAAGCTTAAAAACATTTTGCTGTAAACCATTAAGTTAAATACAATAAAGGTGAAATTTTATATAGCAATAATCTCAGCAAATCAGCTGTTTGTCAAAGGCGATTAATAATAAATATAAAGAAGAATGTTGTCTGTTTTGTAATCTGTGGGACAGATTACTATTCTTAAAGCTGCCAAATTTAGTGGAAATGTAATTTGAAAAGGGGAAATGTTTCACTCGGAATGGTATTTTTTAATTCTTAGAATTTTAATTAACCAAAAAGTAAGCAAAATTTGTTTGTTTTTCCTTTATTACTGCCGAAAATTACTGCTCAAAATTGACTTTTACGCTATCTTAATACTTCTAATGAAAAAAAAAAAAACTGTTTTTTTAATAGTATCACAATAGTTGCGGTATAGCTTTTTTACTTATTTTAATTGATTTTGGAACAAATATTATTTGTTTTATTTATTTTGCAACAGTTGTGTTATGAAAATCGAATCCTTTTATTGTTGACATAAATATTTCATTTTGTATTTTTATTCTCTTGCTGATGATGTTGATTCTCTTCTAATGTTGATTACCCTTTTTTTTTAATAAATACATTTAATTTCAACAAGAACATTTGTATTGTTTTGTTTCAAATTTTAAGTGATATGGCAGAAAATTAGGGATAAGAATAACACAATGATCAGATTGGTATAAGTCTTTTTAAACTGTTTAAGTTCAGTTTCTATCAAAATTTAAAATTAAAGCATACTTTGCTAGGAAGTTATTGAAATTAAACTGCATAAAACGTTTCACAAACAGTTACCCTGACGAACCACCTGAAAGCCAAAGAAGCAATATGGAATAAAAAGATTATCGCAATTATTTTATTTTAATAAAATAATTGATATCTTATGTAAAAAATTTTTTTTGATGTTATTACATTGCTTTCCTCTGAAATTCTCAGCATTATTCACAAAAACGCTCCAGTTGGACAATATGTGAATGCAATTATTTTTGAAGGAAAAAGTTTAATAACATTTATCGAATACTGAATGGCAACAATATACATGGTAAACAAAAGTGGATTCTTAAAAAGTTATTAGATCCGTCTGTTTGTTTTGTTAAGGACAAATTTATTTTCCATTTAAAATGTGATCCATTATAAGGTGATTTTTTTAAAATTTTATTTGTTTGGAAGTTGGCTTTTGCATTTTCTCAGTTAATTTTTTGCTTTTACTTACTTAACATACTTACTTAAGTTTACTTTCATACATGTTCGCTTATTGTTCTTTCTCCTTTAATTTTATTTGTTTAGTTGTTTTTTTGAAATCATTGTTCGTCATTTAACGCATCGCTAGATACGTCTCTTTAATTGCGTTTCCTGTATTTTTGTGAACTCGTTTATATTTGCCGGAGGCGTCATTTGGACCTCCCGTTGATTGAGGAAAACTTAATCCAGTTCATCGTTTTTAGTTTCTTGTAGAAGGATTGAAAAGTGTGAGGTGTCGAAGTACATGTTTTGCTCTGTATTTAAATGCGTAATAATCATCAGGTATTATTTCTTAATTATTATTATCCTTGATAATGATCCTTAATTATTATTACTGAATTGAATCTTTAGAGTAAATATTGTTGATTTGGTTGTTCAATTGATTTTGTCAAAATATTTTACCTCTTTTTGTTGTTATATGTCGAAACTCTGAGTAAAATTTTGAGGTTAATGGCCTCAAAATATTGTTTTGTGAGAACAATTTTTAAAGAATTTCTTACTCTTTCTATCTATCTTTTATTGCATGTATTGGCATGGTTCTTTGTGAACTTTCTTTTTTCTTTAGACATTGGCATAAAAAAATTAGAAAATAACAATTTCTTTAACACATAAGCTATAGTATATTCTGAAGTATATTAATAAGTATTAAGAGAGCATTGACATTGATAAATTTCTTTGACATTTTTTAAAACTATATCATATGATTCATAGACAGTTGAAATTTTTTTTAAACGTACGTATTATTATTATTATTTTCTTATTATTGTTGATAGGTTATCTTTTCCTTTTGAAACCATTTAGATAGAATACATTATTAATATTTGATAATGTGACAGCACTAATCATATGTTCATATATACATATGAATTTCGAAATAAATCAAAGTAATATAAATAATTTGTAGAATATATTGATTGATGTGTATATTTTGATATATGATTAAGATTTATGATTCACTTTTTTCAATGTGAAAGCTTTATTTTATATAGTATATACAGTTTAGGAAGGGGAGATGCCTTTTTTGTTTATGTATATGCAATTTTCGTGCTATTAGGTGTTACGTCTTGCAAACATTTTAACTCTAAGATCTTAACAGTATCTTTCTTAATCTGTATACTATAAAGCTAATAAACTAATAAAAATTTTATTTTAAAAAAATTAAATCATTTATTAATTTTTTAATTGATAATTTGCTTAAATAAATTGAATGAATTTAATTTCAGGTATAACACATCAAAATTTGCTGGTAAAAAGTTTTTCATTAGATATTTTAAAGAACTGTTTCATATAGTTAGGGATTTATTAATAATTCTGAAGGTATGTAGATTATAGTAATAGAGATTTAAAGTTAAAATTATGTTTTTAGCATTGCTTAGTTATCTAATCATTAATTTTTTTCTTATTTATTTATTTTTTAGATTTGCCAACATTTCAGTTACTTAACAAGACTTTGACTTACTAGTTTCAAAATAAATCTGTAATAATGGAAGTTGTTGTGTATGGTGCATTATCAACTATATGGTGGATGTCATCACTCTCAATTTTGCTGCCATTTGTTTTACTTTTAAAATTTAGTAAACGATTTCGAGATAAATGGTTTTCCTTTATTTTCATGAGATGCCTTGGACCTCTTTTCAATCCTAGGTTGACACCATTGAGGAAACGTGCTTTTGATATTTTGAATGAGCACCTTGCTGATCGTAAGAAAAATTTGCCTCTAGATATTTTGGAGATTGGCATTGGAGGAGGAGCTAATTTGCAGTTTTATCCTCAGAATGCAAACCTAACTGCACTTGACATGAATGCAACCTTTGAAACATATTTTAAAGAAAATCAAAAGAAATATCCGCAAATTACTTACAAAAAAACAGTGACTGCCATGGCAGAAAATATGGAAGAGATTGCAGATGCTTCTATGGATGTTGTAGTGTGCACTTTTGTTCTATGTTCTGTCCAGAATATTCAATCAGTACTGAGTGAAGTGAGACGTGTTTTAAGACCTGTAAGTGTATTTAATTTATATATGTATTTATTTTTTATTATTTTTTTGCTTTGAAGTTTGAAACTTATAAATATTGATAATTTTTTAGTGGCATAATTATTAGTAATCAAAATGCATTTCAAATCAGCCAAATGCTGTAACTATAAGGCTGCAGTACATTATCATTTTTGCAACTGACCATTATTGCTTGTTGCTAAATGCTATTGAATTAATTGATACTGAATGTTTTATCAAGAAATAGAAATATCACTTAAATAAGGCTGTAATTTTAAATGTTTCAAATATTTAAAGAAAAACAAAACAAAGAAAAAAAACATATTTTCGATTATAAATAAATGTTGCAAAAAGGATTAGTTCTGCTGAATTTATTTTGTTCAATGATTACAAAATTTTTGTATTATGTATCATTTTTTAAATTAGTTTATTGATTATTAAATTTAGTTTTGTAATATTCAATCACTTTTCCAATTATAAAATGCTTTTTAAAAACTGTTGTTATATATATATATATATATAGATAGATAGATAGATAGATAGATGTATAGGTTTTTATTATTGCAAATTTAAGTTATATTTTAATTAATAAAGATATTATATTTTAGTTATAATTTTTTTTTTCATTTTAGTTTAGTGATATTATTTTTTAACTGAAACTCTCAGATATAAAGGATATAGAATTCTTCTTATAGTTGTTGAATGATAATCTTTATTTTTATCTCTACTCCTATATTCAAAAATATTTTTTATTCTACTCCAAGTTTCCTTAAGCTATGGCATTAGGTACTATAAATAAAACAATATTTTTTTGTGGAGTATTTAGATAAAAGATTAAATTAAATTAGTATGTAAATTAGTGTTCTTTTTATATATGTTTTTATTTTTGTTGTACATTTACATGTTTCCACTTCCCTTTTACTCTATAATTTAGCACCTATAGCAACAACCACACTAACTATGAGAAAAAGCCCAACATATCAATTTGATTGAAATAAAACACCCGCAATTACTGTAATATATGGTTTGTTTATATTTTATTACATTATAAATTTTTTTATTTATGAATAAATTGGAATATACATATTTAATTTTTTTTTTTTTTTACAAATTATGAGTAATTCATTTTAGAATACATTAATTTTTAACTGGGAAATATTTTTAGAATGCTATATATTTTTTATTCTTTTGTATGTAGTACAGAATTTAAATTTTTGACCATTCTTTTTGTAACATATAATTTTATATATTTTTTACAGGGTGGTAAATTTCTGTTTCTTGAGCATGTTGCCTTCCCGCATGATCAGTGGAGCTTTACTATCCAGAGATTTGTAGCTCCTCTGTGGCATCTGTATTTTGATGGATGCTTTCCAGATCGAGATATTGCAGAGGAAATAAGAAAAAATGGATTTTCCAGTGTTGTATGTGAAAACAAGTATCCAAATACTTTGTTATTATTTGTGAGGCCACAAATTGTTGGTATTGCCACAAAATAAACAGAATATGGTTAAAGTGAAGATTAGTGTGCCCTCGAGTTTGTCGCAAATATGGCAACCCAACGGAATACTCTTCTAGCAATCCTAATGCTGTTTTGTTTACTATTTTTTTACAATGGTTGAGTTGTACATAAACTACAACTATTTTTAGAAAAATGTTAAATTGAAAATAATAAAAAAAATATCGATTAAAGATTTTAATTTTCTTTATTATAATTAAAAGTTTTTTTTACAACTAATAAGACACTGCAATTTTATTTTTATTGTGAATACAAACCGAAAATATTTATTCTTTTGCAATTTTTAATTGTCAGTATGCGCTTTAAAAAATCATCTGAATTCTTACTTTAAAAGTCAGCTGCAATGGAATTCTTCGCAGTTCTTGTTATTCTTTTGGTGATGTAATGGTTGGTTCCCATGATAATTTGTTATCTTGGCAATTGTGCAACAATGGATGTCGGATAAATGGGATGGAAGACAATATTTCGAACCTGTGGAATGGATGAAGGGCGAGTGGATACATATATTTTTTTACGAGTTGATGAAAGGAAACGATGCTTGCTTGAAATTTTGTATGGAGAATGATTTGATTGCTTCTAAGTGTGTGTTAAATAAATCAAGTAAGTGCATTAATTTTTTAAAATTCCTTCTGAAATCCGTTCCTATACCGTCCTTCATTTTTTATTTTCTATGTGTTATGTGCTGTTTCTGTTATCCACACAGTCCTAATGTTCAATGTGCTAGCGAAGCTACTAGGTTCCCACTCCCGCTGCTAGTGAAGCCGTAGGATATTGTTTTAGAAAATTTTGCCTTGTACCTTTTACAGATGTCAAAGGCATCTCATGCTCTAACTTTTGCTCCGCACTCCGGTCTGAAAAAAAATGATACTTATCAATAAAAAAATCATTATATTGCGGAAAATGTTAATCGTAACTGGTTGGAAGAAATGTTAATAACCGCAGAAGTGTTTGTTTCCTTTGTCCACCATCTTCATTGGTGACTTGGCATCCTTGGCACAGCAAGGGGCACACTAAACTTCACTTTTACCCAGAGTATTTCAAGAGATTACAACTACTTATATAGTGCTATTGCATTTTGTGCTGTGTTTTGCATTTCTTTTAAATGACAACTCAAGTACAAATCATTTCCAAACATTCTAGAAAGTTTGCTTGCATGCAGTGTAAAAAATTAGTATCCATATATCAATTTAAAAAATAGAAAATTTATTTAATCTTATATTGTTGGATTAAAATTCTAGAAGCTTATGCAAAAATAATTATATCTGCTGTTGCACTAAAAACAAAATCATAAATAAAATCTACTTAAACTTGTAGTATATTCAGATTGTATTTAGGAAAGCTTGTTAATTTTTTTTGTTGTTGTTGACAGAATATTTGATTCACTCAAGAAAAGAAGAAAGAAATGTGTTATGTTTTAGAAAAGTATTTTATTATAAGTTTATCTGTGGTTGGATAGCAAATTGTTGCTTTATATTTCCAATTGCTGAAATTTTTATAAAAAAATACATTGTGATGTACTGCATTTTTTATATTGCTTTATTTTCATTAGTATTTTTTTATTTACCTATGTTTTGTATTGTTATGTATGCTTAAATTTTTTGGTATTGTACTTCTCTATTTTTTGTATAAATTTAATTTTAAAATTTGTAATAGTTTTAACTTAAAGTAAAAAGAGTCTTATATTTGATTTTCTTTCTTTTTATAATTTTTTAAATTTATTTTTGTTTGAAGATGAATAGTATGATCTGAATACAATAGTATACAAGCATTTAACATTGAAATTAGTATTTAAATTTTATCAGATAGTAAAAAATAAATTGTAGTGTATATTAATTAACTTGCAAAAGTAATATCAGGAATTTTACCAATTCAAAGTTTAACCATTTAAAAGCAAATGAAATACAATATCAATTAGTACAAAGACTTGCATATCTGTAATTATATTAGAATCAAAGTTTAATTTTTCTATTTTTCACCTTTATAATTTTTTAGATGATTGATAATATGTTTTTCATGCATATAGTCATATAATTTAAAAAAAAAATGGCATAGATGTATTTTATATTTTTAATGCTTTTATTAAAAAATTTGAACTGTGCCATTATTGACTGAGGGCATCTACTTAATGCTTATTTATGGTACTTAAAAAATATAATTAAAAGCTTTTTTATATTGTTATTTATTTTACAAACGTTTATAATGTGTTTTAAACCTATGTACTTTTTTCTTTTATCAAATCAAAGGTTTATTCATAAAAGTATTTCTATATGTATTATTTTAAGAAATAAAGTCTGATTATCACTTGGAGTATAAAAATTCCTTAATTTAAGCCAAAAGTCATTAGAACACAATGCAATTTCCAAACATTATCAATATCTAAATTATTAAATATCTTATACTTCAGATGAAATATTATTCAAATTTTAAAGAAACACATTGAAGGAAATTAATTAATGTCATTAGTATCATAAGGTTGTGGGGAGTGTTTCTCAAATTTTTATTTCAAGATTAAAGATTTTTTTGTTTGACATTCAATTCTTTCAAATATTTGACATGGACATGGATGTAGTTCATTTGATATTTAATGCATAGTGGAAAGTAAGTTACTGAATCAGATATCTTATCATCTGATTATCATTCATAATTTCAAAATTCATTCCATTTTTATTGTTTCTAGATGGAATACTAATGAACCAAATGAAATCTGAATAATCTTCTCACTATTTTATTGTAAAATCCAATCATCCATTTAATAAGTTTTGCATAAAAAATGGCGATGAATGTTTTTGCAATCAATTATTTTTCTTTAAAATTTAATCTCAGATTTAAATATCATTATTCAACTAACTGAAATTTGCAGGAATTAGTAAAAATAAAGCTGTGTCATTAAAAGTAATTTCTTTTTGTCAAGTTGGCTTTCCAAGAATTGGTAATGACAAAGTCTGCCTTTGGTATCCGAGATTTGTGATCTGGATTAATAAAAATCATATTAGCTTGGTGCATTCCAAATCTGTAAGAATAAACTTTCTCTCGTTAGTATGATAAAAAAAGTTTTAAGATTGGAATTCAGTCAATTCAAGATATTTATGGGTGGTTCAGAATTATGAAATCAATTGCAACATGTTCTTTATGTAGATTTAATACAGAACTTCATTATAACAAATCAAATCTATGGTCATTGTATGGTTTCAAGTTTTACTTAATAATTGTTTTATCACTTAATTGTAATTAGTCCCTATTATAATTATTACTGTTGTCCGAGTGTAAAGGACTACTGTTTGTTTTGGAAGATTCTTCTTTACTTCATAAGCAAAGAACAAATAACATAGTTGATCATTCCTTTGACTCTGATCTGAGATAATAGAAGCATTGATCATTTAAGAACTCTTATTTATAATGACTTTATAACAAAAACTACAGCATATTTGGAAAAAATATACACTGATTGCGATTGAGACAAATAGAGTAGTATGGAATCAAGTTTTTCTGATTTGAAATTTTATTGAGAGTTGTGAAATATTTTTATTGAAAAAAAAAAAAAGAATATTGGCATGTAATATTTTTTTATAAGTTTGCTGGACTAAATCCATTATTATAACAATTTCTAAAATTTTCCTTTTTTAAAAAAATACTTCGCAAAAAAATTAGTATAAATGAAGAGCATACTGTATTTGAGCGGATAGTTTTGATGAAGAAGAACTCTGGAAGTATATTCTGGCTGTAGTCAACCTTCAGACCATAGGAATGTGGATTCCAAACTCAATTTCACTGAAAATTCCATGGATGGATGTGTATGTTGGTGGTTGAATCGATTCTATTTTAATATCGATACCCGTGGCACAAACAATTATTGGTTGGTGCAATACCAACATTCAAGCGAAGTGATGAATAGGTCCCTGAAAAAAAAGAATTTTGTAACTGTACCAGTTATTGTAAATCTAACGCTCGCCTATAATACAGCATAGAAGTTTGGGTAGTAAGTTGCCGGTTAAA
This sequence comes from Argiope bruennichi, assembly GCF_947563725.1. Lineage (NCBI taxonomy): Eukaryota > Metazoa > Arthropoda > Arachnida > Araneae > Araneidae > Argiope > Argiope bruennichi. The sequence continues at coordinate 66,612,832 of NC_079159.1, forward strand.
AAGTTGTCTGCCGTGTCACTTACATTCGCATGACGGTAAAAGTTTCCGGTCAATGTAGAATTTGATGCAAGCCAATGTTTAGTTTATATCTCCTTGTTTTAATACGTTGCTCAAGAAGTGAATCGCCTATGATTCATACATACTATCTATTTAGATATTTTCTTCTCTACTACAATTAAAAAAGAGCAAATATCTTAATAGTGGTCCGAATCACAGGTATTGTCATGGCAACGAACGTATTAACATATCATTCGAAGCTAAGAGGTTGGGTTTCTGGTTAACATATTATATCTTGGATAGTTAAGTTAACATGTCATTCGAAATTAAGTTTGCCGCCAGTAGTATTCGCAGAGCTCCAAATCGGTACGATAACATAAATAATCTATAAATAAAATAAGATTAAAATATTATTAATTCCTTACTAATTCTACGAAGGTTTGCAATTTTAATCCGGGAGGTTTAATTAAATATTAATAATGCAAACGCAAATTCAGAAATATTCGATGCAAGACATCATGTAAATTTATTATTAGGTATGCGAACACAACTCCGGAAATATTCGATGCAACACAGGATGTAAAGTGATTATTTCAGAAAGTATGAAATTTGCATCGCTTCAGAAAGTACGATAATTGCATCGCTTGGTTTAAAAAAAAAAGTGATAAAAGATTGTAAACCAGAAATGGATGAATCTTAGGACTAAAAAAGTGGATTTTTAGAGAGTTCTTATTGCATCCAATTAGGAGACGAATAATTACATAAAAGGATAAACGACACCGAGAACTACAAAATCAAATGTAACCAAACTGACTTGAACAGTTGATAGTATAAAGCATACAAATCATAAGATGATTAAAATACTCTTTTTATATTCATATTAAAGATCTCTAATTTTATTATGTTAATTTCTTTTTATTAATTCTAATATGGTGCAGTAGATGTAGTTAGATTTAAAAACTTGATATATTGGCAAACTCGATTTTTTCTAAAGCAGCGTTCACACGAACCCAACTATTGGACGCAAAAAAGGTCACGCTGCCTCAGGAAAATCACGTGATTCCAATGGGAGAACAGTGTCTTGCCATCGTACATTGCAGTCACGTGATCTTCCTGATGTGGGCGGAACCTTTTCCTGCGCCCATTAGTTGGCCTCTTGTGAATGCTGCTTAAAAATAATTCTCCAGAATTGGCTTGAGATTTTATGCAGTTATAAATCTGGCAGCAAGACCGTACGAATGCTTAAGCCTAATCACTTTTAGATGTGTGACTTTTTGTCTGTTCAAACCTTTTGGCTTAGGGGATATTGTTTGAAATAACCTCATGATCCATTTTCTATGGATACGAATCGTTAACTTAACTCATGCCAAGTTTCTACGGCAGCAACAAGATAACATTACCGAAATGTTTTGTTCCTTTTTCGTTCTGTTTTGCAATACAGCGATTTGGCTGTACGGATGCAAAACATTGTAAATTCCAACGAAATGGTGCGAATGGGTTTGCATTGATCACAACAATAATTTTCAATAGAATTCAAGAATTGGACATACATTTCTATTATTCCAAAGAGAAGAATAAAATGCATGAATTTTGCTTGATGGATATGCTGACTTCAGATGCAACTGCGTTTTGAATAAGTACAACCGAAACTTCTTAAATTTGGTTATTCGTTTTCGTCATTGGCTACTTACAAGGTAAGTTGTATTTTTCTAGATTTGTAATCTACAACGATTACGAAGAAGTTTTCGTTTTTGGATTTTATTGTGAAAAAGAGGTTAGTGTTCTCAATTACCTTTGGCACTTTTTCTGCAAGGTAATTGGGAACATATTTTTAATGTAAAAACAGTATTTTATATATATGGAATTATTTGTTTCACTATGAAAAGTATTTTTAAATGTATGCAATCGACAGTGTTCCATCTCACTAATAATGCTTATTTCATGTCAAATTTGCAATTACTTAAAAAATTCTTTAAATATTTGTAACTTCTTTCTGTAATAATAAGGCCAATGTACCCGAAATTATTATGAGGGAAACTAATGTATACAATGAACAAAATTGAGATCACCTTATTCAAAATATTGAAAGAATTCAACATATTATTGGAAAATCAACCGTAGATGATTGAAGAAGTTATTTACTTCGTCTCCTCAACCTGCGTTTTTTAATGATAACGAATTGTACATAATCTTATACATGAAAGTAGAAGCATCTGGTGAAAGTAGCTTTGCTTCGTTTTTTGCTGTAGAATTCTACACAAATTTTCCAAATTGATTTGACCTAAGAAAACGGTATTGTCCCTTCTTCAAGTTAGTGACACTTTTATTAGCCGTTAGATTTTAGCCATATTAAATCTGATATCGATTAATAATAATTTCAGTTTATTATTTTCTTTAATTTAATGTGAACTTATCACTAGATGAGTCATAGTAACAGTGTGTGTTCACGTCGCATCACATTAAAGAAGTAACAGTGTGTTGTATAACTGTACGATATGTTACAATGAGTTTTTGCGTTACATTATCTTTGTTTTTTTGTTCTACAAGATGAGAATAGAGTTGAAAATTAATTTGTTTGTGCGCATTTAACTTGCATCATATTGAGCGTAAATTCATTTCAATTATTTTACTTTCTCCGTTGCATGATTTTCCTTTTGTACTGATACGATATCATCAAATTATATACTTCCATAAAATGAATTCCCCATATTAAGGTTTTTTTTTTCTTCCTTTCCTGCATCCGAAGTAAGAATTCGAATCCGGCATTTTGATGGATCTCTACATTTCAGACATTCCTAAGTCCAAAAAACACATTATTTTTTTGGAAGAAAGAAGAAATGTTTTGGCGAGATAGATAAAATTTGGTATATAATCTCGATTACAAATTAGTAGATTTCTGTTAAATTTTGATAGAAATACATTCAGAGAATGACAGTTTGCCCTGCTGACCCGGAAGTGAACATAGCTTCAAACTAAGAGGACTAGATGAATAATATTTGATGCACAGATTTTCAGGTAGCACAGCCTGTTGCACAATATTGTACAATATTATTCGGTATTATATGATATTAATCAATATTCCACAATATTATACAACATTCCGAATATTGATCAATGTCACACAATATTGTTCGATATTATATGATATTAATCAATGATATTCCACAATATTATATAATATTTCGAATATTAATCAATGTCACACAATATTGTACAATATTTGTGTGCTACTAGGGTTAACATCTAAGGTATCGATATATATCAGTTTTGGAACTAAATCCGTGAAAAATTTGACTGTGTTGTTGCTCTATATTAGCACTATCATGTGAACGCGGTAGCTCAGTGTCTTAAATATATGAAATATCGTACGTGATTTTATGGCTACAATTTTAATTCTGTATCAAATTGATTTTAATAGGTTGGTGGAAAAAGAGTAGGCAAAAACATTTGGTTTTCTGGTCCTTATGTATTCACTACATCCCATTAATTAATCAACAACGATCGTACTCTTAAGAGATCCTTTTGTAATAATTGTTTTTTAATGGCATAGAATTCATAATTCATAAGTACTCTTATTAGAGGGTATGTGAGAAAGTTGAAGGGATACTGATTTTTTTTCCCTTAGTTTAACCCCTTCTAAGGCCGCGGGAAGTATGCTTCCCACCAAATTTATCAATCTTTGTATGAATTTATGTAGGTTGGCATAAGTTCTGACAAATATTTTTAGAAAGACAAACTTAGATGCTTCAGTTCTTTATCTTACACAAAATGATGTGTCTTGATTTGTTACTTGATTATTAATTAACCAAATTAATTAATCAAATTAAATTTATCTAATAAGCTAAATGAATCCCTTTTCTTATTCTAATTTTGATCCTAAAAATATTTTAACCTAATATGACTTGAAAAAAAGGGTCCTTTAAAGGGCTAAGGAGTAAACATAAAGTTATTAACAATATGCTTTAATATCGCAGAATATATTTTTTTAAATCTCTGGGCATGCACTGTAAGATCTGATATATAATTGTAATCATTATTTATGTTTTTACTTTTCATGTATTTTTAGAAATTTTATTTCTTTTTATTTTTATTGAATTTTAACTTTCTTACCGTTTTATTTTCAATATCTCGCATAAACTATTTTTTGCTTTAACATCCAGTTATCTGATTTTACAGACATTTCAACATCTAGACATTTTTCTTTTATTATAATGAATAATTCATCGCCATAATTATTTAATTTTGCAGTCAATTTTTATAAATTCATTTGCAGTAAAATCAATGAATTTAGTAATAATTAATTTCTGAAAATATTAAAATATTTTATTGCCACCAATAACAAACAACTGGGATGGAATATTTCAAATATCTGGCATATCAAGAAATGAGTAAAAAGCGATTGTAAAGGGCCATCTTTATATATCTGAAAGAAATCAAATACGAGTAAAATCTAAAGATTTGTCGCAATTCTTCATTATTTGTGACCGTTTTTTTTTTTTTTTTTTTTTTTCTGTACTACACTCATTAGAAATACTATACTTACTTGAAAATGTCTTAAGCAAATAAATGCGAAGCATTCCGCAGCGGAAAATGCGAATCTAATAAGGTAATCAGTCGGGATTTAGTTTCGCTTCTCTTTAGTCTAGAACGAATCGAAGAAAAATGCGAAAGACAAGATTTAACCGTTGCAAGCTTAAGCCTCTTCCGTCAGCTGCATAAGCTGCTCTGGAAATAGAACTCCTGTGAGGTTATGACTTCTCTTACATTCATCCTTTATTGGAGAACTAGCAATAGCATATAATCATATTCACGTGATGCTTTAAAGATATTTTTAGACATAGTTTGGAACTAAACACATTTCTTAAATTTGCTCCTTTTAATGCTCCTTTTTTTCTTAGACTTTATATAAACTACGTAATATAAAGTATAGTAATCGTCAAAAAATACGAAATCGAGATTTTGTCGAATCTTTGTTTTAGACCACCCCGAGTTCCCTCATTTTTGGAAAATGTCAGTTTGTCTCTATGTGATTCAGATAACACAAAAAACGCTTTGATCTAGATGAATAAGATTTACAATATGGTCTTTACATAAAAATTTGTTGACATCTATCAAATTTTGAGCAAAATCCGCTCCGGGGAAGTTTGTGTCTCCGGCTGTTCGAATATAATTTAACATAACTACAAAAAAAAAAAAAAAAAAAAAAAAGATAGCCTGATAAAATTTGACACTCAGAATTAACATGTATATTCTAGACATCTTTCAAATTTTGAGCCAAATCCACCAAGGGATTGATCGTTCTGTCTGTCTGTACTTTTAGAAACATGTAAACGTGATAACTCAGACGCAGTGATTTAAATATATCAAATTTGATATGAGATTTTCGTAACTACAATTGTAGTTCTGTAAAAAAAAAAGAAAAAAAAATTATTTCAATCGGTTGGGGAAAACGTATTTAAAACTCAAATTCGATTTTCGTATACTATTAATCGCCAAATAACTCGCCAAGGATCATGCGATAGACTCGGTAAACATGCTAAATTTACGCCAAAGGTGTATATTTCGTAACTATTGTATGCCAATGCCATGTAAACGTTCTCTGGAAAGTTTTAGGGAGACCTCTTCCACTGTTTTTTTCCTGTTGCAAAATGAAAATGGATTCTGAAAATTTGGCACGGAACGTTTAATGATTATCATATGAACATTAAATAAATTTCTATATCTACTTAAAATAAAAGTGAATGTATTTGGTGTTCTACAGGTCAAACCGTTTTGGACATAAAGCTGCTAAACTTAGCACAGATATACTTTGGAGAAAAGTGAAAATGCGCCTGTCTGAATAAAATGATACTTTAGAAATTTCAATTATATAAAAAATTAGTAAAATTTTGGCATTTTTTTTCGAGGATTAGTTTATTAAAATGTCGCATAATATTTTTACCATTTTAAAATTTAAACCTTTTTTTAGTCGTATTAACTCGCTTTCGTTATAATTTAATTTTTTAGAATAACTTTTCAACAGTACTTACATTGTTGCAATGAAATTCAGTCTGTTTTCATTACTTCATCAAATATTTATTCATGTTATAACCTTTCATTTTAAATGCCAAGAAAGAAGAATCGTCTGTACGATTCATATGAAGAATATTAAAGTGAAGTAACAGTACTACGAAAGAAAGTGTGAAATTAAGAAATAAATGAACAAGATAGGAATGGACTTAAAATGACATTGTGAAGTTATGGCACTTGACTTCATTTAAAAGATTTGCATACAAAATGACGTAATAAACAAAACAGATATCAAGCCTACAGATATTGCCTATTCCAATTTCATGCTAAAAAGTTTCTTGATGAGAGAACTAGATACATCAAGTTATGCATAAAATACTTGAAAGTACTTTGGTGATGGAATTATGCGCATCAAGTTAGGCATGAAACACTAATGTATTTAAACGCAGCCAATATTCCCGATTAACCAACTGGTTACCAAAAGTGATAATTTATAAAAAAAGTTGAATAAGCAATTTTTAAAAAATTTCATTTGTAGCAGTTGCATTACTCTTATCTTCTCTTTCGGATACTAAATGGCGCTGCCTGATTAGGCCACCCCATATATAATCCCATAGTGCATTGCGATTGTAATTAGAATGAGGTGTGATGCTGAACTGTGAAGCCGCGCGCGTGAATATCTGTGTTTGTTTAGTGTGTTAATGTGGTTATTAAAGGAAATGATCCTAAAAACATTTGTCTTGTTGCTTCCTGCATGGATCATCATAATTTACATACCACCACATTGGCGCTCAACGGAAAAGAATTTGTGCGGAAACGAAAGTGACGTCGTCCCGACCATCACAAGAAAAGTTTCTCACCACCACGCTGGCGCCCGACGAAAAAGAAATTTTAATACGTTCGTCTGAAGAATAATTTTCCCCACCCCGGGAAAGGTTCATCATTGTGTTCCTGTGAAATGATAAAACTAAAGTGAAGTCGTCCCGACCATCACAAGAAATGTTTCCCGCCACCACACGTTTTAATTTCTTAGGAAATTTATTGTTTTGAAGAAAGTTTAACTAATAGGCAAAATTGTCTGTGAAATTATTTCTTCTTTAGTGACTTTCACCAGCCAAATCTGACTTATCAAAATAATTTATATACATTTAAAAGAATCTAGCTCACTTGTATTTCCATTTTTTTTTAATGATTGTCATTAATTTTTTCCTGAAAATATATCTTGAATACTAATTTCTATTCCGTTAAATTTTTGAAATTAATTTTATTGTTATAATTTTGTGAAAATTAAATTATTTTATATAAAATTTGTTTCTTAAATTTATTATAAATATAGTTTTGAATGTAAAATGTCTTCTCCATTGTGTATGAACATTTTGACATTTTTGTAAAATTCGCCAAATGGAATGATGCTTGATTGTTAAAGGCATAAATTAATCATATAATAAATTTTCATTAATAATAGTGAATTGATCCATCTATTTTAGAGAATGACGGCTTTGCCTAGATACTGGATGAATTTACAACTCTGAATATAATTTTTATTTAAAAAAAAAAAAACAGTTGGAGTCTATCCCTTCCAGTTTTTACTCAATTTGACGTTTTATGTTTAACTTCGTAGAATAACCTAATAAAATTGGATATGCGCTTCACTCTCTTCTCTCTGTCAGGTCAGAAATTTGATGTAGGACCAAAATTATGGAGTCAAGACCTGAAACCAAATTTCCTTTAGCTTGTTGCGGTTTAGAATTATGTTGCAGACTGACAGACAAACTTCTAATAGACAAATTTCATTTAAAGCTTGATTTTAAAAAGATTGCCGTAATGACTGTACATTATTTGTTCAGCTTGTTACAAATTATCGCGTTGAAGTTCAAACAGACAGATGCTATTTCATTTCTTTTTTCATATTCAGGATCGTCTAAAACATAGATATTCATCAATAATTTGAAATCGAATATTTTGGCAATTATCATTATTTGAATAAGAGAAAATAAAAACAGTTCAACATAATTGCATACACCATATGTTATTTCATCCAATTATGCAATTTTTATTTTCCTTTAAGGATATATAGCACCCCCCCCCAAAAAAACAGCCCAATTGCGAATTGATTTCAATTTTTTTTAAAATTATTATCTCCCCAAGTATACAATATGAGTTATATTTGCACTACGCTTTATAGCAAATCAATCGTCCTGAGATCGTGAACAGTGTAATCTAACGCATAGCGTAAAATTAAACGTTTGAAACGCAAAGATCTCGACCTCATCCAGGTGGTCCCTAATCGTTCACTCCTACAAATCTACACCCACCAATTCATCATGTGAACCACTCTTCCTTTGTTCGGACTTTACCCTGGAACGCTCGCGAAGGAACCAAATCATTTTTATCATGGAACGTGACGAACTATTAAGAAAAACACGTTCATCTGGATCACGAATCATTTATTTTTATTTGGTATGGTTCCCAGGTTCCGAGGAGGCGAATGATGTGGGTGAAGTTCTTTAGGTTGAAATCGTTTGTCAGAAGTATTTTCATGTGGATAAATATAATGGGGTGATCATTTTTGATATGATGGTTATAGAAATATATAATAAAACCACATGATAATACCAATTATTGAGTATCTATTGGATGACCTATTTCAGAATATTTTGTCTAAGGATGAATGTGTGTGTGTTAGGGCTCTATAGACGAGAACATTATATCTAGAGTTATATTATTTATTATAATAATATAATTTAGAGGGCAGAATGTGCAACTGGAAGTGATTTTTAAAATTTTTGATAGAATTTTAACTAAGCGAAATTTTAGTATTTTTTTTCCAAGATACCTTCCGGAAATATTTCAACACAAAAATAATTTTTACATCATGTTAAAATTTAAAAAAAAAAGCTGATAAACTTTTGGCTTTATAAATTTTCGCATTTCATCCATCCATCCATCCATCCATTTCATAAATACGAGTTATGTGAGAACAGTTTTTTTCTGTCTGATTTATATAATTTGACTTAAAAAATATTCTCACATGATAAATTGAAATTTACAAAGTAGATTTCAATTTTTTTTTTCATATTTATTTTCTATTATAGTCCATCACCATCAAATTCATTATTAACAACCAACTTTCACATATGAAAAGCGTTATGTCTATAAAGTACAATTCGGTTTTAACGGCGACCAAAAAGCGCCAAGAAAAAATTTCGCCAAATTATAAAAATATTCTCAAGAGCATTATTATTTATTATGAAAAATTCTGAACTAGCGAATCACATGCTATATAATTTGACGATTGGAATCGCCAAATTGACGAACTTTTTTATTGGTGCCTTTTGGTCACCGTTATAACCGACAAGTACCGTCTATAAATCACATCATAGATTAATTAAAAATATCATTTGTTAATTTGGTATAAAATAATAAATATTATTTATAAGACTTGGCATTAGTTTTCTTGTTTTATATTATATTTGACTTCCATCAGTATCAAATTATTAATAACAAGCTCCCATAATGAAAAGTACTGTCTGTAAATCACATTCTGAATTTTTAAAAAATATTGGTTGTTAGTTTAGTTTAAAATTAAATAAAATCAGTATTATTGGCGAACCAACTGATCATCAAAGGCAGCTAGTTATAAATATAAATAAATTCAAAGTATCATCCAAATAACCAAAAAAAAAAAATGGTTTTCACTACTTAATTGAGAAATTTTTCATCTGGTATGATTATTTCCAAATAGTATGATTATTTGTTTGCTTCTTTGGTCATGTAAATGAGAATCATTTCTCCGAAATCCTACTTTTTCCAAACATTTATTTTATAGATTCTGCTTTTAACTGATTTCAAGCTTAGAGTTCGTTTAGGTAGCTTCCTATAGGAAGACTACTTATTGCAATGGTTTTCATGACAAGACGTCGGGAAAATTTCTCCAGCTCTTCACCGATCCTGGTCCCTAGAACTCAAAACCACCCTTCGTATAAAATTATATAATATGATGATTGTGAGCAGAATAACTCGAGTAATTTTGTTTGGATTTTGACTGGCTTAGAATATGTTGTTAAAAATGTAAAAATCTGGGGAGAGAGAGCGTAAATAGTTCATTTTGCTCATAGGGGAGTGAAAATGGTGGGGAATTAAAATTTTCCTTACGCTATAACTTTCTTAATATTAAGGATAGAAAAATTTATTAAATTAGCCAAATGAGCGCCTCATTAAGACGAACAACTTTAAACACAAATATTTTTCGATAACTGCAATATGCTAAAAATTAGGGGCTGAAAAGTGATTTTTAAGCCCTAGTATTGACTGTTTCTAACATCAACAAGTATATTAAATAGTAACTCAGATGTAAAGTAATATATCTTTGCCTTCCAGCTTACCGAGAGAATTTTTACTTCTTTAATAGGAAATTCAGAAGATGCGATGCACAGTTCAATTTCTACAACGGCATGAAAATTTGTCTGAAATTAATCAGCTCATAGATGCAACGTTGTACTAAAGACTTTTCGCTTCAGTTTAATTTCGCCTTCGTTTAAATTTCATTTCGATTTATTTGCACTTAATCTAAGATCAACGTGTCGTCCTCGGACAACGTTTGTTCAATCTAAGGAACATTATTCCGTAAAATGAATGTTAGGTCAATGGAGGAGGGAAGTTGGTATCGTACACTCTCGAGTATCCAGTTTGCGACTATCCGGCTTCCTTATTATCCGGCCTGGTTTTCACAACCAAACAACTAAGTTTTGACTCTTGTCTTTGGGTTACCTTTCCATATCTGTGTATCATTTATCAGTGAAATCAGTCAATCTTCTTAAGAATTAGATTTACGATTTATGTTAATATTTTGTTTATGCTTCCAGCATTTAAATTAAGCATTATAGAATTTGTTAAAATGTGAACAGTTTATATCCTTTAATTTACTTTTTATCTTATAAATTCTTGAAACGTGCAGTGCAGAATATATATATATATATATATATATATATATATATATATATATATATATATATATATAATATAATAAACTATCAGTACAGGGCCTTCTATTTTAACTCGATACTTTAACGGTAACTGCTTCTATGATTCAATAGGCCACGGTCGCGTTCACATTCTACGTGGCTTGAGATAAATGGAGGTCTTTGTATTCAATGAGAAGCGAGAAAATACATATTACAACCGTGAGTTTTGGTATAAAAATGTTTGTCTTCTGATATTGGTGGGCAAAGAAATGATTTCATAGAATTCCGGCCTATCCGACCTGCCCTTTCGCCAGATTAGGCTGGGTACTCGAAAGTGCACTGTAATACATTACGACTATATATTAGATGAAAAATAGTTCTAGAATTCAATGCGATAGATATTTTTCTGACTACATTTCGATTTTCCTTTCTTTGATATCAGAAAGAACAGCAAACCGAATCACCTACTGAGTTTCACTGAAATTAAAGCTGAAACAAGACATTTAATAACAATATTTCTGCATAATTAATCCCCTCCCCACAAGTGATTAGTCCACTAATCACAAGACCACACGCGCAAACGATTCTTTTTGAAAGAACTCCATTCTTTCTCTCCTGGTTTACATTCTTCAGAGAAATGCAAGAATTAAAATTAATCGACCAGTGTCTGGAATACGAATGGAATCATGGGATTTGCGATTATATTTCAACCGAATATGTGACAGCCCTAATCTACGAACCCAGGATTAAGTCCGGGGTGAGATATATTGCGGTTCATTATGAAATAGGGGAGATGAAATGAGTTCCTGCTTATTGTCCTAAGACCCTGAAAAGCCATGCTTTGTTCTCATAAGGTTTTGGGTGGCCCTTATGAGAGTTATAAGATGTTAGAATAAGCCAACCGTGTCAGTAGGATCTGTTGTAGCATGATGAAAATATGAAAGTATTTATTTTTTCGAAAAAAAAACACTCATTTGTAATCAAAATAACTGCTTTAATAACATTTCCAAATACGCGGAAGTGAAGGAATATATATTTAACTGTAATGAATATTATTACATACTATTCGTTTCAGTATTCTGAGACGTCCACTTTTCGACGATTCTATCTCATTAAGGGGAAAGACGCGGAAAGATGAAAGCATTTCTGTAATTCTTCGTCATTCTTTGACCTTGATTTTTCACCCTATTAGATACTTTTTTGTTCAACTTTCTTTTTCACGTGTATGCGAGTATCGTAACAATATTATTTTAATTCAATCCGCGAATAAGCCGATTTTATTGTTAATAGTAAATATCTCATTTCATCTTTCCTCTCGCCCCTATTTTGACAAACCCATCCTAACGCATGCGAAAAAACGCGGAGGGTTTTAGAATCCGTCGTTAAACAATAATAAAGTTTACTTTTTGAATTTCTCTGTTATTTCCTTGTTGTTTACAAGGCGTCCATTGGTCATCGGCTATTAAAAATGATCGTTTTCTAAAAAAAAGTTTCTTAGCAAATATTAAATTGTTACATAATTTTTATTCGATTAGTATAAGATGCCAATAGTAGGAAAAATATACAAATAAAATAATAAAGTTAAACCTTTCTGATATCTATTCGTAATTTCATCATAGAAATCCTACTTAACCCTTATCGTGGCAAGATTGCTTTTTTGAAGAAAAGCAAAAAAAAAAAAAATGTATATAGGTAGCTATATATTTTGTATAGTATACCATACATACAACTTTATAAAAATTATTTTATAGTGGTAGTATATTTTTATAAAGTTGTATGTATGGTATACTATACAAATTGAACATAAGGGTTAGTATTTATTTCGAATGACAACAGTTAAATGTGGACATACTGCAGAAGGTTTATTTCAAGTTGCTACATTGAACACTTTTAAAGTTGCATTTAATTCACCGCTTTGCATAGCTTATTAATGGAACTGCAAAAAAGCATTAGACATGCATCTAAATAAAATTAAAGCTTTCCGATATCTATCTCTATCTATCTCTATCATATATATAAACACTAATGTATGTGGCACAGAAATTGTTCTATTTATTATCGAATGGCAACAGTTAAATGGGGACTTGCTTCTGTAAGTATGTGTCAGGTGGCTTCACAGAATTGAGTGTTTTTACAGTGACAATTAATTCACTGCTTTGCAAATCTAATTAATGGAACTGCAAAAAGAAGTATAAGAAATGCTAGGAGGAGGGCTCGCCATGTTATCAGAAACATTCCTTGAATCAGAGGAAGGGCGATGTGAAAAAAAATCAAGATGATAGAAATAGATGTTACTCAAAAGGTTTAATCTAGCTCGAAAATTGTAATTGTAATCGCTATAACTTGGTAATGGATATCATTCATATTTTCTTTTAAATTATCAAACTAATCTTGTCTCACAAAAATGAATTCTGTATTATCTTCAAACTCCAAAAATTGCACTTTCAATTATATCAATTTCATTTTGTGAAATTTTTAAAATTTTTTAATGAACTTTTAAACATAATTTGGTGCGTAATCTGAAACACTGTTTTTAATGTTATGCTGAAATTCAAACTTATTAATCAAAACATTCAGCTGCGTGCTTTTACCAATGTGAAAATTAAAATATTACTTTTCTTGGACATTAGCTTCGAAATAGGACTTTCACTTCCGTTTTTATTTCATAGGGGACTCGTTTTTTTAATTTGTATGAGCTGTAATTTTTAGCAGATTATTAATGATGTAATTATATTAATGATTACTTAATAATGAGATTAATGATGTAATTTGTAGTTTATTAAATTAAACCTATATTTTTGCAGTGTAATATAATGACAAGGTAAATGTTTTTAAATCATTCTTAGTTTATATTTTAACAGCTTATAAAATCAATTTTATGGACGAATGAACTGGTCGCTGAGGGCGGTTAGTTGAATCAAAGGATGTATAGCAAATTAACAAAAAATGAAAGCAATACTATTTAAAAGTAATTATTTAAGATAACGTATATAAGAAAAAAGAACCAGTGGATTCCATTACAGATAATCAAAGATTAATCTATAAAGTTAATTAAATCACAAAGAGGTCTCTTTAATTTTTAAAATATCTCCTAAAGATATCCTTGGGAATTTTAATTATTATACCAGAGTTCTGAAAATCTTCAACTTTTCATATTTCTTATTACGGTAAAAGCATCGAATAACCCAGATTTTAAGTGTCATCAAGAACTTAATTACTTCGCCTACTTAAGAAGTCATTTAATCAAAAATGCCAAATTAAAGTATCTTTTACACACATGGCTGTGTAAGAGATACTGTTATGAAAAAAGACTTCGAAAAGACTGTGGAAGCAAGCAGACGAAAAGAGAGAGAGAGAAAAAAAAAATCAATAACTTCACTTCAGTTCCCAAAGCTAATGGTCTCTCCAAAATATCTTTAATTAAAATTCTTCCAAAAACGAGATATTATCTTGTAAAAGTTTTCAGTTGTTTACTTTAATTCCAGGCAGCTGGTTTTCAATTTAAAGATCTTTTTTTATTCTTTTTTATTAATATCATAATAAGCTTTTTCAGTAATGATCTTGATGTCTATAATATTTCTGGTTGATTAGCTTTTTTTTTAATGCTTAGAATTTTCTTTGAAGATGGGTTTGGAAAAATCTTATTATGTTTAATATGATAACTAAAAAAAAAAGATCGAATCCTCTGCGATCTATTATTTCTGACTTTTAAAGATGGTTAATAAGTTGATGGTGGAATTTTTCTTTTTTTAATTTTCTTATGACGATGGATATTTTTACTTTTAGATTTAGAAATAGATGAACTTTCTTGGGTTGCTTTTGAAATAAGTTAATTAAAGCGAAAATTCTTTGTTATCTTCAAAAATGATCTAAGAGGTTGCGCATTGCTTTCAAAGCTTTGTTGAAACTTTAAAGAGGAAGTCTTTGTTGAAAAAAAATTAAACCTCTGCAAAAATGTTTCGTTTTAAAACAAAAGACGGTGTGTTTGAAATTTTAAAGAACCATCAAGTTATGGTCTAGGAGTTTTAATAATGTTTATGATTTTAAACGAAATACTTTAAGCTAGGAAGCTTTTATGTCAATATTTTTTATTAGCATTTTCATATAGTCTGCGTCTATTCTCTAAAAGAACTATACTTGAAAATTTCGAATGCTGTTTTTAAAAACTATTTTAGCAGAAAAAAAAAGTTATAAGTGGTACTTGTTGAAGATTTTAAAAATGTGTTTAATATAGTTTTCCATATTTTTCTTGCCAAAGTATTCTTTAAAACTTTAAAAACATGTTATCTGAGACGTTATACCAACCCACTTTAAGTTTCTATTTTCTTAAGCTCGGATGCAAGACAATATGTTGAAAAAAGTAGTGCTAATAAGAAAAAAAAAAAGATTATGTTCAAAAATGAATTATAACTCTATTTTACAGTGAATGTCATTTAGCTTTAATGCATTGATTTATTAAAATCTTTCTTTACTTTCTCGAATGTATTTTCAACTTTATTTTTTTATCCCAAATTCTTATCGCATATATTATTTATTTACGAATTGCAAGTTTATAAAGCTAATGCAAACGATATTATAAAAAATAAATGATTATGTTCAAAAATAAACGAGAATCCTAAAGTGAAGGTCATTTAATTTTAATATATTGATTTCCTAAAATCGTCTTTTGTTTTCTTTCTCGAACATATTTTCAGCTTTAATTTTTTTTATTTTGAATTCTTATCAAATATAATATTATTTATGTATTGTAAGGTTGTAAAGCTTGCGCAAACGAAATTATAAAGATAAGTTATTTGTAACAGCTTTATGAACTTGCAAAACATTTAAAAGCGAGTCAGTATAAATCCAATAATAAAAACAATAAAAAATATTATTGTAAAATATTTTTAAAAATATTGTTAAACTATTCAAATTTGAGGAAAAACAGTATAGTAAAAATGTCACCAAAAAGATCATTTTTTTAAAAAAATTAATTAATGTAATGTTTTTTTTTACAACAATATGCAGCGAAGTGCATGAATTAAAATTATTATTTTAATTAAAAATATATTGAACATTTTGGAAAATTCTTTATTATTGTATGTCTATTATTGAAAAAGATATTACATGACAAAATTGGTGACTCTAAATCTGTCTCTCCTATAGAGTGTTTTCAATAGATTTTTTACCATGTTAAGTTGCAACATGAAATTTCTAGATAATATCCCAGCTTATAAATAAGATCACGTTGAAAAATATTCAGATATGATATTTTCATGAAAACGGAAAGGATATATTTTATTTACGTCATAATCAAATTTACACCCAAACGTATCGTACCAAAATAACACCCACAATCCTCTAACTGATCGAAAACCATTCCAACCACAAACACCCACCATCTATTGCAGCAGAAAAATCTACTGCAAATATCAAATCTCTGCATCCATGTAAAAAAGGCAGTGAAATTCCGGGTCGTCACATCCAATACCTCTAGAGAAATGGAAACGTATAGTTATTGCCTGAAACATCGATTTGGCGAAATATCCTAGGATAAAGACAGTGGCCCGAAATGACTAGAAAATGAGGAAATAAATGTTGGAGCAGTTGGGTACCAGGCACAGGATATAAAACTTGTTTAAGGGGAAGATTACACTTCGGATAGTGTTTCAATTTTTCTGCTGGTTTATGTGTTCGCTGAGATTTGGGTCTGTAAGATTGGATAGTGGATGTATTGAAAGGGTATTATTTTATTGATTTGTGAGGCTAGTAAGATTGTTAGAGACAATATGTTTATTTCGTTATTACTTTTCACATTTTTAAGTCTTTTCGAGTCCGGGAAAATAGTTTTACTTTCTCGTTTACGAAGTTCAGAAAAAATATTATCATCAAAATAATAATAATAATCGAACTCCAGACGAATTACATGTTCCTGACTTCAAAAATCACATTTTTGGAAAATGTCTGTTTGCCTGAGACAAAGATAATTCAAGGCGCTCTAAGCTAGATGGATGGAATTTAATATGTGGATCTTACATCAGATTTGTAAATTTCTGTTAAATTTTCAGCAAAATCTACTCAGTGGAAGTTTGTCTGTCTGGCAGTTCGAATATAAGTTAACATAACTACAAAATAAGGAGAGTTAGACAAAATCCGGTACACAGATTCAACACCTGTATTGTAGACATATATCGAATTTGAGCCAAATCCAACTAGAAAATGATTGTTGTCTGTCTGTCCTTTCCGAAGCATATAAACGCGATAGCTCCAAAACGCACTGACTTAAATATGTCAAATTTTGTATGGGATTTTGTGACTACAAGTGTAATTCTGCATCAAATTTTGTTTTCAATCGATTGGGGGACATGTATTTAATGCACAAATTCTATTGTCGGATACTATTAACCACATGACAGGAATTAATCTCCAGAGAACTCGCCAAGAATCATACGATAGATTCAGTAAATGCTAGATTCATGCCAAAGTTTAATATGTCGTGACTATTGTATGCCAATGCCACGCAAGGCGTTCTGTGGGAAGTCAACCATCTGACTCTCCGACCCGCCATGAAGGCACACGGATTTAAACCATAAAACTGAATGACCGGACCGCCGCAACAGCAACACTGGCGGGAACTGTGGTTGAGTCCTAAGGGCCGTCACCGGCCACGATACAACCTTCCCCGAAGGAAGTACGTCCCATCATCGATGGAAGGAGTCAGATCCCCTACCTGTTAGTGTACCCTCCAGGGTGGCGAGATCCAACCCCCATGCTGAAAGCATCTCATCCTCATTTCGAGGTGCCCCCTCGGGGGTTGCGTTTTGTGGGAAACATTCTTATTAAACAGTATGGGAGAAATTCTTGGGGAAGATCATTTCTGCCGGTTACTCTCTCGTATACGAAGAGAAAGTATAGCAATCGTGAAAAAAAATTGCCCAAGTGATTTTGATAAATTCTCACGATTTAGATCTATCGCCCATGGAATTATGTTTCCCTTTTTATGTGGGAACACAATAACCGAGAAACGCTTTCAGCTGGAAGGATGACATTTGGTTTGTGTGCTTTACATCAGATTTATAGATTTCTATCAATTGTGGAAAGAAATCTATTCGCATAAATTTTTCTTTCTGTGTGGTCGAGGGCAAGAAAACACAATAACTGAAAAACTTAAGGAGCTGTATGGATAGAATTTAGTACACAGTTTTAGAATCTAAATGTCATTACTATCAATTTTTAACCAAATCCGTGGAGAGGTTGAGCTGTGTATCGGTTTGTATACATTCGCATGAATGTCAACGCGATAATTCAAAAACGCAACGAAAAATAAATGAAATCTATTATATGAACTTATTACTAAAATTGTAATTTTGTGTCAACTTTTAATTCTAGTGAGTCAGAGAATAGGAAGCAGAATTAATTCTTTATTTCCTGCATTATACTACGAAACCCAAATCACTCATGGGCGGGAAAATAAAAATCTAAGCGCTAATGGTCTTGTCCGAAGTCTACAATTTTTTTTCGGGGAGAGAGTCCATAAAATGCTTATTAAGTAATGTGAGAATGTTTCGGGGGGGGGGGGGATTTTCTCGATCTGAGCGTAACAAAAAAGAGGAAATAATTACTGAGATTAAATATATTATACAATTTTTAAACCCAAATTATGGATTTCCATCGAATTTTAGAGGAAATATACTTGCAAAAAGTATCTGTATATATACATATGAGCATAAGAATTTAAAAACACGAAGAGTTAGATAAATGAAATTTAGAATACTCTATCTTGATTAGAAATGTATATCTACAAGAAATTACGGATAAAGAAAGCTAGATCATGGAAATTAAGAAGTCCGTTGAACGGTTGATTATCTTTTGGTCTGTTTATTTGCATATTTAAATTCTGTAGCTCTAAAACACAGCAAACTAGGCAAATAATGTTTTGTTTGTTATTTTTATCACCAAAATTATTGATCTGTAAAAAATTTTGTATTCAGTCTGTCAAATTTAAATGGTCCAAATTTCATATTCGGCAGTTTTCATGACAAACAAAATACAAAACGCTCAAACAGAGGAAAAAATTCTTCAGCTGCCCTGAATGAAAAAGTAATCATTTGATATTGTTAAATTTTCATTTATTTTTTTACTTGTATTAACTGCCGTGGCTGCCCGGTCATTCAGATTACCTTGTACGAATTTATCAAATTGGAGGAGCTCATTTGTGGTTATGAAAAATGATTTCAATTACCTTCGATATTAGTAAGTATAATATATAAGTAAATATAATAAGATAGTCAACATCTTCTTGTAGATAGTTTTGTTTCTGACTAAGAACAATGGTGATAGAAATCCGAAAGGAAAAGGAAAAGAATAATACATTTTCTCAAGATTTTGAAAACAGAAAAAGGCAGCCGTTTCTTTTTATTAAAAAATTAATCAACGAGATTTTATATATTCTTTTTGTAGAGATTCTATATGAAACACACATTCTATATCAGATCTTTTTAAGTTGCATCAGTGTTAATATTTTTAAAAAAAATAAAAACATAGAATGTTGTTCGTTAGTTATTCTTAATAACAGGTACGTATCAAAATAATCTCATTTTTAAAAAAAAGTTTTTAGATTTAAAAAAAATTTCAAGTTGCAACGCATTTTGCACTGAAAGGGTAATATTCTTCGTATCACCTATATATTTAAAATAGTTATGAAAGACAAAGAACTAATTCTCCAGCCCAAACAGCTGTGCCAATTTCGTCAATTATAATTTTATATGAAAGCTTATGGCGCAATTAAAGGTCGTCTGTCGCCTCATCTATCTGTTTTTGAGAAATATAAAATAACATAACCCCCAACTTCAGAAAATTGGACCTATTTCGCTTATTAATTTCGGCACTTTGTAGACAGTTAACCAATTAGAATAGCCATGCTTATTAGACAAATATAATTTACAGTATTGTTTTCAGTATAATTTACTTGAAAAAAAGTTCATATTAAATGTTATTTGATGTTATTTAATTAATGTTATTAATATATTAGACGGAAGCGGTTAGTTTGTATTTTATTTGTTTTGTGTATTTGGACCCATCTTGGAATGTAACTCTATGGTCTCTGATGTCTTTGGATTATAATTATTTAGGGGGAAATTTAACAAAGAAAACCTTATTTAAATTCTAAGAATAATATAAAAACTTTTTTTTATACAATAAGAATTTCGATAAAAATACTATTGAAAATTCTGAATATAAATGTGCATGAATTCTTCAAAATTCACTATGACTAATACTTTTAAGCTTTACTTTTTGTAACAAAATTATTGTGTAAGAATTTTAAATTGCTTGGTCTCCTAATAGTTTATTTCCTAAGTATCTTATTGTACACTCTACTTTATTTTCTTCTTTCAGCACCATGCACTATTTTTTCATTTTTTTTTTCAAAAAATCTTTTAAGATTTTTAAATTCAGTATAATGAAAATATAAATGCATTCGAAATATCACTTCTTTACAAAATTCTTAAATCATGTATCGTTGATA
The DNA here is from genome assembly GCF_947563725.1 of Argiope bruennichi. NCBI lineage: Eukaryota > Metazoa > Arthropoda > Arachnida > Araneae > Araneidae > Argiope > Argiope bruennichi. The sequence continues at coordinate 66,633,307 of NC_079159.1, forward strand.
GTCTCATTACATTTTTGAATATATTTGCTTATTTTCAACGAGTTTTGCCCTTGCTTTGAAGAAAAACCTATGCGCATATTATTTTTAAAAAGCAAACGATTTTCCAGTTACTTCCTTTGTCATAAAAATATTTTAGCATTTTCTTCAAATAATCTCATTTCGCGGAATATCTCTTAGGAAATCAAAGCATAAGATACCGATGTCCCTTGGTCTTTTGAAAACTTTTTCTACCATCTGTCCATTTCTTTCATCTCTCAACGAATGGAAAAAAAAAAGTTTGTAAACATCATTCGAAATGTTCTTTTCAGAACAGTTCCGAACGTAGTCTTTGACAGATTACAAAACTGGGATTCTTCCGAATGTGACTTTTTTTTTTTCTTCCGTTCTTTCAGAAGCCTTCTTGTTTCAATCGAGAAAAATGAGGTAAAAACAAACGCAACAGGTACATTGGAAAAAGGATTCTAGATACGAAAAATAAATCTTTTTTCGAAGTTTTCTATTCGGCTATCTTTTGTCTTTTTGATAATTTTTTTATTGGCGTTTTCTTTGCGAAATATAAAGGGAATATTTTTTATATCTGTCTACGAAGTTTTTTCACTTCTCTATGTTCGAGGTCTTTGCACTCAATTGCATTAAAATAAAACCTAATCAATTTATCTGTATAATGAGTTTAATTTTGAAGGAATATTTTCCACGATGAAAATTTCTTTAAATTTTTTTGCATATAATAAGATTGATTGGTAAACCGAACCTAAATAAATAGAGCCGATTAAAAAAAGCATATAATCTTTTCTTGGATATGTGTGGCAATGTGTGTTAAAAAAAGTCACTAATGATGTCGTTATTTGGCACATTCATGGACTAATTATCAAAATTACCCCTTTCCTTTGATGAAATTATTTCAAAATTTGATCAGAGTGGCAATTCAGTCATAATGAAAAGATTAAAGATTACATATCAAGCTTTATCTTTATTGATTGTAACTATTATATAATATCCCTGCTTAAGAATGTTCTTGGGGTTCATTAAAAGCTGAAACAAATTTTTTGCATTATTTCGAAGTCTAATTTTTCGAAGATTATCCAACTTTCTATTGGTTCATTGTATGACAGAGAACAATAAAAAGAATGGTTGAAACAAATTTATTTGTAACCGTCTATAGGCCCATGTAACTTTTGTCACCTATTGGTCTGTTGAACTTTTATTCACTCATTGAAAGCGTTTTTATCACGAAATATTATATACATCTTGTTCATAAAATATATAAATTTTATTAACCAATAAGCTTTCTCACATTGACTATCAATTTTTATCTGGAATTTTTTATTGATTTTTGCAATAAATCGATTGTTACAACATATAGGAATAATTTGTAGAATTATATCCCCCCTTTCTTTCTTTTTTTATCTGTGGAATCATTTCATGCCGATGTTATCGTATCCAGGATATGCAGTCTGCATGCTGTATAATGCTTATATATCGGAGTTTTAAATCTAATTGATTGGAACGAGAAAGGGCATTAGTGTTTTTATGACGCTGATCAACGCTACTTAGTAGTACAGTTTGAAAATAAAGATATTTCAATGATGCAAAATTTAAGTGGTATCTTGTTGTATAAGCAAGTGACAGCAATGGATTCTTTCTGTTCGTTTTGAACATACGAAACTTATCAATAAACCAAATAACAGATCTTCAATGCACAGTTTAGAATGATTTGTAGGCTTTGTATATGAAGTTAGGACAACATGGAAGTTGCATCAAATACTTGCGTTATTTTTGTGAATGGACCGAGATATAAATAATCACTAATAAACACTTGGATATTCTGGAAGAGACGCACTGATGTCAGGTTCTAATTTCATTTTCAAAAATAGCTTTAAAGATAAATCCTCATAAAGTGACTGAGATTATATTATATTAATTTAGGCAAACAGGAGTATAAATGTATTGTTAGAGCTATTTTTTTAAATTTAAAAGATGCAGTAGTTCTTAAGATGATGCGTTTAGGATTTCTTTATCAGTATCACGTGCGCTGAACTAAAGCAAGTAAAACAATGCTTCACTAAGCTTTTTCCTCCTGTCTAATTGCAATGTCCAATTTCTTTCCTTTTGTAAACTTTTCAGAGTATGCGAGAGGCCGCGGTAATTGTAAAAAATTAGTATCGAGCTCTATGGGTGGGCTGGGGTGAAGATTTAAAATAGAGGGGGTAGTCTTAAAGTTGGATGGATGAAGTGATGGCTCGGTTCTGGGTCATAGATTTTTGTGAGTAGTGAAGCACTAGGAGAAGTAGTACAGGAAGAAAAAAGGAAATGTAATTTTTACAGAAATCTGTTAAAACAAATAATATCGTCTGAGCTTCGGATTCTTAATTGAGATAGTATGTATACTGCAGGAAATTCAAAAAAAAAAAAAAAAAAATTATAATAAATAAATAAGAAGTTAAAATGGTGCAGTTTTATTTTAGACAAGTGGGGCCGCGGTGGCCCAGTGGTAAGGTCTCGGCTTCGGAGCCGGAGGGTTTCAGGTTCGAGACCCGATTCCACCGAAGAACCGTCGTGTAAGGGGGTCTGTTGCACGTAAAATCTGTCCTGACCAAACGCCCTCCCGCTGGTGTGGTGTAGTGTGGAGAGGGGGGGGTGTCAGTTCAGGTGTCATCTGACCGTGGTTCAACCTCGTCATCTGACCGTGGTTCAAAATAACGAGGTCCGTCCCAAAATAGCCCTAGTGTTGCTTCAAACGGGTCGTTAATATAAGTAAGCTAAACTAAGAGTATGCGAGATTCTGTTCTGTTCCTTCTTTCCTATGGGAAAATGAATATTGAGGAAAAAAGAAAGAATATATGAAGCTGAATATGTATTGTTTGAATTTCTCTACTCTTCCATGTTTCTGACTTTTCAGCTGATCGTATTTGTAACGTTAAAAGTACGTGTTTAAAGTAAGATATTGTTGCTTCTAGTTTCCATTTTTATGGTCATCATTTTAACTCACGCTAATCAAATGATTTCTCGGAACTGGTTTGGAACATGTACACATGTGCATGAATTTATTCTGAATGAAATTGGAAGTAACTTAAAATAAACATGTATTCAGAGAAGAATGAGGTTTTTACTATCGAAATGAAACTTTTTACTATCAGTTTAGCTTTTACGAGTGTAAAGACATGATATTCTTATGCATTTGCATCTTATGCTTATTTTGAATTTCGAAACATTTGATTCATTAGATTTTAGAATCATTGATTTATAATATATGCATATAAATAAATACTTTGGTTTATAATAATAGGTAATATAACCACTACTGTTTGATATTGCATGAAAATTAGATGAAAAAGTCTTATTTTATTAAGGATAATTGTATTGTTCCTGTGCATTTCAGAAATTATAAGTTACAGCGCATTAAATTCATTTTCAAGGCAAATAACTTATGCAGAAAAATGTAGTTCTTATTTGTAATGGATAACATGTAAAAGTAATTATAGAATTTTAAATTTGCCGCCCTGTTTAGACAAAAATTCGTTACCGATTGTCTTAAAAAAATTATCGATTTGATTTGCATTTGCGATTAATAGCTGAGCATTAAATTTAACAACTCTCGGGGTTGCAACATCCATCATGATATCTTTCTAAAAAAGATGTGAAAATAATAATTTAAAAAATATTGGGAATACATTTAAGGTAATTATATGAGTTCTAATTTTGTGTATAGTCGTTTTGAGCTTTCAAAACCTCATCAAAATTCAATTTTTTTTTTTTAGATTTAATGCTTGATGATTTTTGAAGTGTAGATCGAATAAGCCGTATTTTAATAATACATTTTTCAATATGATACCAAAAAGACAGCTCTAGGGTCGCAAGATAGCAAGTAAAAGTTTCCTTTTCATAGAATATCTGCTATACTTGTGAATCACTTGTGTCAAATGTTATTGTGGACAAAAGGTAAATTTCATTCCTTTGCTAGTGTAATTGTTTTTATAACAATATCGATATAAATCAGGATTGTAAAAAAAGACAGAAGAATAAATTTCAACGCTGATATTGCCCATTCTCGAATTCGAGAACACTCAGCGCGCATGAGTCAGGAAACATTTATTTCATCAGAATGGGGTAGGGGTGACAGGAAGAACGAAAGGAGATATTTAAAATTAGCAATAGGTAAAATCGGATTATACACGGAATTAGGAAATGTAATAACTGCTTACCTTTCTGAGTGCCACCCTTTAGCGAAGTACAATCATTGAAAAGTTCTAGTTTCAAGATCTTGAAACTATCCCTTATCCAGAATTTTTTTTGTGCAAATGGATGGCTGGAAAATGTGGGTGTGAGAGTAATAGGTACCCGAAAATAAAACCACTAAGAAAGCGACATGAGAGAAATAAAAACTGGGAACTGCTCATCTAATAGATGAAATTTAATCAAGCCTTCTGGAACGCAGATGTAAATCCATTTAAAATAAACAGGCGGGAGTAGTTTACTTAAAACTTTCTTTCTACTCACTAATAAATGCACTTATGTATCATTAATAACATGCCATTGTTGACCAATAGTTACGAAAGCACTTATTAGCTTGCGATTTTGGCGGATTTTTTTGGCGATTAATCAGTATAATATGAACAGAATCGATCAAAACCAACATTTTACAAGGATTTATAATGTAATCACAAAATCAAATACCAAATTTCATATATTGAAGTTGTTTCGAGTTGTCGCGTGTTTACGTGATTGTGAAACCGGCTGATGATCAATATTATTTGACAGGATTTGATTCTAAATTCAATAGGTGTCTATACTTTAGTTATTAAATTTGTGTACCAAATTCTATCTATCTTGCTTTCTTTGTTTTGAAGTTAGCGAATTCAGTATTCGAATAGTAAGGACTGACCGACTTTCACTGAATGGAATTTTTGAGTTATCGTGCTCACAGAAAGACAGACGGACATAATTCAAAAACATTGTTTTTCGGACTCAGAGCGGTTTAAAAATATAGAAATTCTTCAAAATCTCGAGTTTGATTTTTTTTTTTTTTCGACGATTACAATACTTTCTCCCTGTATACTTAGCATACGAGAGAGTTAAAAAAAGCTTGTATTTATATTTGACTCCTTAGCATTACTTTTGATGGATATCGGGTTGTTAAATTGGTTAATCCCATATTGCTATCATAAAATACAAACATATGTGCTTGACAAAATGTGTGAAATATCAAACCGGTTGAAAATTCTTGTATTAAATCTGAGGACATATATATCTATTTTATTTTCCATATAACTCAACATTTCATTGCTTAATTCTTTTTGCTGTACGAAGAAAATGTTGTTATATTGTTACAAATCTATAATATTGCTTTCACACATAGTAAGATAGAGAGAATTACAGATATTTTTAATGTTTCTAAATGGACACCATATTAATGACACAGACCTTGACAAGAAGCTTGGCGAATATTTAGAAACGGCGAAGAATTTCAGAACAAAAACAAAGGTTTTAGAAAATACAAGAATTTTATTAGTTTCTCAGTTATAAGATGAGACCCGAATCTTTCTAGGATATTTTATACTATGTCATGGAGATTATATGAGCGCAGATGCACATAAGAATGGGGACTCTCTTTTTTTGGAATGGTGATTCTAAAATGATATCTGAAATTGTTTTACGCTTAGCGATATCATGCTGTGCTGCTATTTAATGAACAATTTTAGTTATTATGTCGGTGATTTCTGAAAATACTTTTTTTGTAAAATTTGCCTATGTTTCATGTTTCTATGTAGAGTGAAGCATCTTTATCCATTATCAAGCTTGTTGAATTTATTGCACATGATTGCATCAAACAATTTCAATCACAATATATTATTCTTTGTATTAATTTTTAATTAGTCTTTAATTTTTCAATTATTCTGCAATAATTTGGTTCGTCCTAACACTTTTAAAGTTTGTTTTACTTACGAATAGAAATCACTGCTGTGTGTATTATTTCGAACAGTATATTGCCGATGTTTGCTTAAAAGTTGAACAATCATTTAAACATCGAGAATTTGTAAATATATTTTTGAAATTTTACCTTCGCTTAGCAAATATCAACTCAGTCTCATTATTAAAAACTGAAATGAATTCTATGTTATCTTAACAAACCATTTCTATGCTTATTCAAAACAGCCAACTATTATGGATGCAAATTCTGAATATAAACAATTGCGAATAAATACGAAATAAACTTTAATTTAAATACAAATTTTAATTTGGTGTAATGAATCTATGTAAATCAAATGTTAAGCACAATCTTTTATTTTAATATAATTAATATCTCTAATTCAATTAATTATTTGAAAGATATATTTGTTATTCATTTCAGATTTCGCAACACAATAAGGTCATTCCATTACAACAGAAACTCCATCACCAGATCTTGAAAGGAATAGCAAAACCAATATTTAGAAGGAGCATTCACTTTTGTTTAAGAAAACATAAACTAATAAAAAGAGGTTTAGTTAATTAACAACGCACTCAGTACAATAAATTCCATGTTACACGTTATTTTTCCAACATATCAACACATTATTTGGTAATTTACTGATTGTTAACCTTCATAAAATATGTTCTGCATTAATTAGAAAAGATTATAAAGAATCTTCCAATTAATTACATATAAATAAAAGGAAAATAATACCATGCTAATTATTTTTCGTCTTAGTTCATTTAAGATAAAAAAGAACCAAATTATAACAGAATGCAAACAATAGCACAAAAAAAGTAATTATAAAGTTGGAAAGCTTTTTTTTTTTTTGTTAGTTTGCATGTTTCTTCGTAGCAAAGAATGGTAAAGATGCGAAGAAGATGCCTCTTCGAATCTTATTCGAAGAAAACTTTTTTTTTTTCTGTTCCATCTTTAAGAGTATTTCTTTTCATCAAAATCAACATTTTCTCTTTCTTCTCTCTAGAGAATTCGGGAAATTAACCGGAAAAACTGTTTTTCAGTTTCGTCTTGAGCAAGGAAATATAAGCTCCCCTGTTTAGCGTGAGGAATGAAATTTATTCAATTCGAATTTTGGCGAGTCGAAAAAATTTAATTAAATGTTTCATTTTTCCTCTATATTTTTTATTATTTATTTAATATTTTTCTTCTTTCCTGTGATGTATTTTGATTTCACGCTAGGAAGCAGTTACGAAAAGAAAAAAAAAATCGTCTGATTAAAAAACAAAATAGAAGTAAAAAAAAAAGAGAATAAAGAATGAAGTTGCATTTAGAATATTTTCTTTAAGCCTACTTTTCTTCTAAGTAAATCTCTTAGGATGTTCCAGTGAAATGAATTTTTGCTTTAATACTGAGAGTTAGATGGAGGGAAAAAATAAAGAGAAAATTTGACACGATATGATTTTAAATCATATATTTTTTTTCATTTAAACTAAAAAATAAGCTAATTAATTAGCAAAATTTTCAAAAGCTTTTTTTTTCATCAGGAAAGATTTTTCTATTTTTATTTATTCAAAATCTTATTACCAGTTATTTGATGAAAAACACTTTCAAAGATCATTATATTCATTGAAGATCAGATCAAATTTCAATAATTTTCGTAGTTTTTAACGATCGTATACCAGTTTATGAATTTTTAATTCATTACTTAGTTTATAAGCAAATGTAATTTAAGATCTTAAAAAATCGTATAATTTAGTCATTCTTTATTTAAAAGTGTTTTTTATATTTTTTCCTGATTTCTCTCCATGAAGCTGCTAATTAAGTTCATGAGTTAATTGAGTTTAGTTAATTAGTACTAAAATATAAGCCTAACTCGTAGGTTAACAGTTCTTTTCTCTAAACCTAATGTAAACTTAAACCAGTTTTTTTTTTTCTCTAAATCTAATATTATGAGTTTCACTTTATCTATGATAAAAAAAAAATGATCAGTAAAGTGTTGAGTAATCTAAACACGAATATTAAGCTGTATGTTAGATGTAACATTTGTGAAAATAAATGAAAACAGATAATTTTTAGAATAGTTTAAATTAACGAAAAAGTTGTTTTAATACTTTTCAAGTTAAATCTCTCGTTTTACCTTTAAGTTTAACACCTCTGATTGCTGTTTGACAATGAAAAAGTTGACAAAGTTCCTGTAGTTTGACTATAATAATAGCATTATACGAAAAAAGATACGAGATCTCCCATAATTTCGGATCTATTTATCAGAGAAAAGTAGATCCGAATGCAGGTTTTAAAAAAGATTTGAAACAAATTTTTAGATTTGTGGAATTAGCAATTGCATCAAATATTTTGAAGTTTAGAAGGTACAATATTTTGACAACTTGAAAGATATTTTTTAGTTTTAATTTAGCATCTACTTTGGAAAGCACACGGAATAATAGATTTGTTTAATCATACATGTAATGATATTCATTTCAGTAATGGTACAATAAGAATGAAAACATTTTAATGTGGCTACTTAAAGATATGTAGGAGCGTTATGTGAACTAACGAGAGTGATCTCTTTAAAATTTTCTCGTGCATTTTCTAATAAAGGTGCTATTCCAAAGAGCGTAATACATGGCATTAGTATGCAATAGTAATGAAATATTAAATATTGGCGTTAATTTAGAATTTTTACTGAATGTATACTTCATCAGTTGTTCATCCATTTTTATTTATTTGAATAAAAGAATATTAAATAATGTAAGCAATATTTTTCGGTAGTTTTCTGGTACGTAAAATAATGAAATTCTTTCTTTAAAGATATAATTTTTGAAGAAAGATAAATTGCTTTTTAAACATTTCACGAGACCATCATTTTACAAACACTTACGAATATTTCTTCCTATTATATAATTGTCCATATAATGTATGCCTCCAATTATGAACAAAAGTAAGGACCATTCAAAACGCTGATTAACCCAATTAACATTAATTTAATCTGCATAATATTTGCAAATTAGAGAACCTCAAAGGAACTCTGACTACTAACTTCTTCTAGAACGCATTCTTTGGAAAATGAGGGAAAACTAAAATGTTTGTTCTGTTGCCATCCCTCTGGAACGAACTATCAGAATATATTCGTCTGACGCAAATCTTGGTCTTTTTAGTAGGAAAAAAATATGAATAAATCCATTTAAATTAAGAATATTTAGCCAGAGAATAAGAGACCCTACAATTATTTAGCGAGAAGACGTGTTTTAATATTCATAAAAGAACGCAGGTCGATTTTTCAGTTTGTTCTAATAAATTAAGAGATGTGTTTAAAATAATGGCGAAGAATGCTGTAAAAATGAATAATTCCGCCTAATTGATGTGATTCTGAAATTCGAGATAATTAATTCTGAAAAATTAATGCAACGTCTTCGTTAAAATGAAGGCTTTCAAAAGAATAAATAGTGACGAAGTTCATTATTTTATACGTTGTAATATGTTTTTTTAAGTTTAGAATGATTTGTTAGAATTTCGCAGATAAGGAAGGCAAGAAATTAAAATACCGACATGATTGTAATGCGACATTATATGTTTATTTTATATAAATTTTTGGATAAAGTTTTTAATTGAATGCATCAAACGAAATGAATGTTTTATTTCTAGCAAAAATATTTCCGTTACTAAGTTCAAGATAAAAAATTTAATAAATATCGTTTAGTGAGATAACTTTCATTATGCTCCTTTTTCAACTTTAAATAATTGCCTAAACAGCATTGTTCACAGTTAAAAAGTTTTAATTTTTAATCATTTCAACAGAAGAATATCTTTAATTCTTTTTTCTTGTTTTAACTATCATCCTGATATTTTTAGCAAAGTTTAAACAATTATCGAATAATTAAAAGCATATTTATATATCATGAAATATTCTGTAAAAATAAAGCAGTCAAATATTGATTGCTGATAAATAGGTGAATCATTCAAATTTTCATATTAATTACTTTAAATATTCAAATTATTTATTTTTGTATATTTCAAATATATTTAAGATATTAGCAAACCTATATGGAATCATGACGGAAACATAGTAAATTTGAATGCGGTAATATTCAAGCACTGAATGAGGGGGAAAATCGCTTGTTCATATTAAAACGCCTACTACTTATCACAAAAATTAAGATTTATTACATGAAATCAATTTAAATCATATAAATAAATCCAAATATCGCAATTTTATGCTTGAAGATTAATATGGTATATTCTTTTATAGAAATGATAAACAATTTAAAATATGAATAAAATCGTTTGCAGTGAATCATAAGATATTAGAATTAAAAAAAATGCCCATTAGAAATCAGAACATATATTTGTAATATTTAACCGCTTCGTCAGTTATAATAATCTATGCCTGTAGAATTTTGATTGGAGACATTAACAACAAAATCTTTTTAAAATCAGAAATTAGAATTTTCTAAAAAGAAAATTAATGAAATTTGATCTAGGAAGTGTGGATAAATAAATGTCACTAATTCTATGAGTAAACTAACATCACAAAATTTCAATTATAAACATTTTAAGAATTAGAATTTTTATTAATATTTGTTATTTAGAGTTTAAAACTTAGTTTGGTATAAAAAATGCTATATTGCCAAATTTCGAATTCGATTTCATTAATATTCTTATTCAAAGTTTAAAATTTAATTCCTACCGATACTTTCTAAAGTAAAATTTAGTATTTAGTACTTGTTTTTGAAATTTGGAACATATGCTAAAAAGAAGTTTGTATGATTAGAATTCTGCTAGAACAATGCCTATGTAGTACAATTGGAAGCAAATTTTACTATTTATAATGAATTTTTCAAATATCTATTTTTCACATGGCAAAATGTATAAGAAATAGCACGCTATTCTTTGCACTTTCTTGAGCTATGAAAAACAGAATTTGTAAATTATTTTGGAGAGCCTAGTGGCACCGATGAAATTCAGTTGTATTTACAGTTAATTTATTTACTTGGTTATCTGTCCATTTTCCTCTGGATATTTTTGTCTTCGGTGACTACGTTGAAAAGTCGATTTTTTGGGGGAATTTATAAAATTTGTTTCATTTAACATTGTTAATGTTTGAACAGACTTCTTTATAAAACCATTAGAATTATGTTTCTAAGTCTATATTTTGTAAAGTTACACCTATTTTTATATTTGAATTTACATTTTATTTCATTGCTATTTTACATCCTTATCTCAAATTCTAATCTTTGATACAATTTTTTACAAAAAAATCTGATAAATAAAAATCCAATGCTTATTTTTCATTCAAATTTGATATAGTAAATTCTCAATATGTTCTGCAGTTCCTGAATTACATAATCAGTAATTTGTTCATTTAGAAATATCTTATAGTTGTTTTAGTTCTTAAAAATGCGAGAAAAAAATTTAAACTTTCGTGTTATTGTCCAATTGAACCCCAATATTTAATGAATGGATAGAAATACAGCTTATTTTTTAGGTTAGAAACTAGATAATATAATTCTTAAGTTATTTACAAAATTTTACAAAAATCGTTTGATAAACCTCTAAACTAGATTTTTGCTGCATCTTTTTAGATTAAAAAAATCTTTTCCGAATTTATAATAACATTTATCACTTAACTAGCATACTTTGGTATCGTAAATATTTTATCCTTTTTTTTCATATAAATATTCAAAAACATAAGTATTTTCGAACATTTTTCAAAAAATTCCTTCCAAACGTATTCACATGCTTTAATTAAATTAGAGATTTAATTTCAGTTATCTAAATGCAACATTAGTAGAATTTCTACTTGCAAGTGTAAAGCTACCAATGAGCCTCGTGTACATGAATCTTCTAAAACGCTCAAATAGTTAAACGTTTGAAATGACATATTGTGACTGTTTGTTGTTCCGAACCATCTGCTGGCCCTGCCCATCAGGACTAGCTAGTCCTATCTCATCTGCTTTTGTGTCGAGGAAAGGGGGCAGCTGGGATAAAAAAAAAGTTGGGGATAGGGCCAATAGCCTATTCATATTCGCCAGAGCTTAGCTAATCGGTTACGACTTTACACGGATCGGTTGAAGGAAGGGGATTGTGTGACACTCAACCTCGAAGTTAACAAAGTCATCAGAAAAAAAGGAGGCAGATTTTTGCTCTTGTTGGATAACCAGTAGCTGGAAAGTTTTGGGGCCCTTTTACGGCAACCTCCTGAGCATTATGAGAGAATAAAATAAAACGCAGGCATACCTTTCTTCAGAAAAAATTTCAAAAAATATTATTATTGTATTCATGATATAAATGGAAATCTGGATTTTTATATTTTATTTTCTCGTATCTGGAATTTCTGGGTTTGTGACTAGTGGATTAACTTAATTTTTGTTTTATAAAAAAATACAGAAATCTAGAATTAATTTGCACTTATGAAAGTATCTTTGCATTGCTAAGATTTTTATGTTGAAAATTTAAATAATATAAGATTATTTGGTTGGGGGGAGGGGGTTGAAGATTATATTTATTCGTTAGTTGGCAACACTGATAAATTAGGCTTGTTCTTTTAACTTGTATAATAGAAAATCGAAAACATTGAATTTGATTTCAATATTTACCGTTTAAAATTATAGTTGAACAAATTTGTCTTTGGTGAATAAAGTGCAAGAATTCTGTAAAAAGATGCATTTCAGTGTGTAATTTTGTTGCTTTTAATGTCAATTAAAGCTACAGTTTTTTAGAATGGGGAAACTTAAACTCCTTAAAAAGTTATCTTTGCATAATAAAAATTTTTATCTAAATTTTTACCTAATTGTTTTTTAAATTTATTCTTATTTTTAATAATATCAATATATTTTTTTCCCTTTCAAGTATGCCGTGTGTATGAAAAATGAAATGAAGGACTCTTAAATTTATTGATTTCTTTTCAAAAGTATTTTGATCAATTAAATCATTTCACAGAATGGGCGTTCTTTTAGACAGGCAAGAGTTTCCAATTTGTTGCAAAAGAAGGCATACAAGGAAGTCTAGATCATTTTTTTTTCCTTATGAGGAGGAAAAGACTTAGACCTTGGACCATGTAAATGATTTTAGTTTTCTTATCGATACTTTAGATCTTAAAATGATAATAAATGTTTATCTTAATTAGAAAGGTGTGATTAAGTAGATTTATTAATAAATCTCATGTGTAATCTGAACAGAATAATTTCTAAAACAGCATCCTGATTTGGCAGAATATAATGGCGGATTATTGGTTATTATAATATATCGAATTCATATTCAGGTTCAAGCTGATGAAACCATTCGAATGATACCTGTATTCATATTTGCCTTTTGGTGCCCTCTTTCTACTAATAATAAAGAAGGTGCATGTATCTGTATAGGTTGGCGCTCTACAAATCGCACCGTTTGACCTAGAGTCGCCAAATTTCCCACGCATGTATTTCGGAGAATAAAAGAGTGTATGTGGGAACGAGTTTAAAAAATGTACTTAGAATTTTAGCTAATTTAAAATTAAGTGGGATTTTTGAGTTTTTAGTGATAACATTAAAAATTATTGTAACACAAAAATCGCATCACAAAATTAAAAACTATATATCTTTTTAACGATATAAACTTAATATTCGTGTCATATTTTTTTGAGTTTCAGCAATTTTGAAAATATTTTTTGCTTGATTTTCAACTATAGATCACATTGTTGCACAGAAATTCAAACCATTTTCAGTGTTTCATCAAAACATTTAATCTTGCAATATTCTTCCATTGTTGAAAGCTAATGAAGATATATTCTGTGCAATATCCGAGCTGTTTACACGACGGAAGAGAAAATGAAGTTACAGTATGGCGAATGTTTAAAGATAAATAAACCAAATAATTACATTTTTAAGCGCTATGATGCCATGGGACTTATCCCTATTTGGATGAGTCGTGTACACAAGAAAAAGAACAGATGTTAGGCCTTTAAAATAACATGTCTTTAATTTCTGATACTTGGTGCTTAGAAGTGTTTCTCCAAGGGAAATTCTGGACATTAAATCTGGCATAACAGATTTAATTGAAAGTAGACCTATTCAATAGGGCAAACCAGCTGGTCACCAAAGGCAGCTTATATTAAATATCAATTGTAATTTTTCTTTGTTTCTCCTTTGAGAACTTCATTTGGTCTAAAGTATGCTTTTTCAATCTCTATAGAAACTATCTTTGAATTTGGGAATCACATGTTATGATACTTTTGCTACCTTCATTGCATTGGACCATGTGAATTCTTGCTAAGTTACCAATATCTCTAGCTCAGAGTTTCAAGCCTTTAAACATTGTGTTTAGTTTCATTCTTGTCACATTAAGCTTTTCTAGAGACAAGCAGCATTCTCTCTTTAGAATGAACCGCACACAGAAATTTTATTGAAATTGTTTATTGAAATGTGTTAAATAAATTTTGTAAAATAATATTTAATAATATGTGGCTTGATATAGATTTTATTCAACATAATATTTTTACAAATCTTGTAGATGCGCACAGTTTGAGAATCCCTGATGTAGCTTTTAATTTAATTAAATGATTTAATTCAAACATCATACTCAACAACACGGAGCAGTAAATGCATGTCAATCTTTTCTAACTTTTTTCATTAAATATGTTGATATCGAAATATCGTTTGCTACCAAAAACACGCAAGTTTCGATATAATAGACAAGATCTGCGTATTTCAACATTTGAAAAATCGGATTTTTTCTATTATTTGTTTTTTTAAGAAAATAAAATAAATTTATTTTAAACATGATTTCATAGATTTGCAATATCTTTGGATTGTTATGAGAAGTGCATTTAATAAATAAAATCTTTTTATAATTAGTTTGAAAAGTGGTAAAAGGCGTGACGGAAAAATAATTATTTGATACATTAAGCTAGATTTATTATAAATATAAAAGATTTAACGGATATCAGTTTTTGAAAAGCGTATTAAATTGTAAAAAACGTTTCTTAAATATTACTAAGCAAACAAATGAAAGGTGAATGAAGAATTCAGCCATATTTCCCATGAATTATTTTTCTCAAAACATTCATATAGATTAAAATAAACTATGTAAACAATTATATTGAAACAAAATCCTTTTAACAGTTTTTATTCTTTACATAATTTATTATTTTGTGGTTATTTATATTAAGAACAGTGATGAAAAATCTATTTTTCTAATCCAACCTCCAAAATATATATATATATATATATATATATATATATAATTTTTGCAACTAATATGTGTTTTAAAAATAAATGTTGATTTACCGATAAACAAATCTGCTACATTCTAAATATTAAACTACTGAAACAATAGTAAATTATATGAAGGTTATTTGGATTGTAAGGCTTAAGAGTATAAAACTAATCTCTGAAAATCTAGAACATCTTGTTTTGTATTAGCTTAAAGAAGAAATATTTATTGGATTTTTAACTGAAACATAGTTTGTTTTAAATTAAATGTAAGGAATCTATTCAAAAAACATCGCTCTGAAATTCGTAGAAAAAAAGATGCATCTGTTCGAAAAATTGTTTACAATAAAAGGATTATTTTAATGCAAAATAAGCATGCTTTATGATAAAGTATTTTTTCTTTTCTTTTAAACGCCATTTAATATAAAATAAGCCTTGAAATGGGAAAAATGTTTTCTATTTAAAAGGATCCATATTAGATTTATATTTTCCCCAAAGAATTTTTTTTATAATCTTTTGCAACAATTACTGAAATGCAATTAATGTTCCACATATTTAGGAAATATATCCTTTCGTAATGTGCTAAGTTATTTCGAAATGTTCTTCGATTCGGAGAGAAAAAAAATCGATAAAATATGTGAAAAAGTATAATTTTATACGTTTTGATAAAAATTATTTGTTTTTTTTTTGTAATAAATCACAATTGAACCGAAAGAAGTATTTATTTTAAGAACAATGTGATATTTAGCAGATGAAAATATTCAGTGCTCTATTCATTCATCAAAAATTGTTTTCAGTAATTCATTCTAAACATATTTTTTATTTCAGATTGGTATTTTTCTTCATCGTTGTATAGCTACTTTTAATCGGACTTCTTTAAAATTTTTGTGATACACTCATTAATAAAAATTCGCTTTAATAATAAAATTTATCCCAGATTATTATTGGAAGTGTGAATGGGAAAGTAATATATTATACAAAAAGCAAAATTATGTTTAAATGTTCTTTAATTTAAAAGCTACTGAAAAAATAAAATAATTAATAAAGATTCTGAATCAAAAATTTTAATTTGTAACATAAAGTTTTATTCTTGATTCGTCGGTTATTTATATTATTTTTTAAAAATTTAGTAGAAGATTATTTAGTTAGTTTACATTTATAAAATATATTTAAAGATATTTTTAAAAATTATTGAAATTAGATTAAAAAAAACTTACATAGAAATAAAATCAGTATCATTGATAAGTTTTTTAAATGTTAAATTGATGTAAAAATTGTTTATCTGAGAATACCGGGTATTGCACTAGGTATGCAGCGTCTGATTTTTAGAGATTCGGATAGAACACATCATGACGAGTATTTTGATGTATAACATGTGGAGTCCTCGAATACAGCGTCATAGTCTAATTAAAATGTGAAGATTGTGTCGTGAAAACTTCAAGAAATGAGAACAAAACCAAATGAAAATAAATGATTATTGAGAACTTCCGATACAATAGATTTCAGACATGTCGGCCGTTCGAACAAATAAAATAGCAAAGATTGGAATCAAAGTTCTCAATTGTTTTCTGCAAAGCATCTGTTCAAATTTCCTTGACCTCGGTTTCGTTTGCTGCTCTCAAGTCATCCAATGTTGAGGGTTGTATGAGATACACTGTGTCTTTCAAACGTCTCCATAAAAAAAAAAAAAAAAAAAAAAAAAAAAAAACCACACGGTTTAAGATCCGGGTAGGAAGGCGGCCATTCTAATAATGGAATTTAACTCGATCAGTCTATCGTGAAAATGTTCAGCTGAGAGATCGAAATACAGTGAGATCTAGCACTATCTTGCGTAAACCAATAATCGCTTATCTGTTTATGCCATGCAAGAATCGGAAGTCACTGTCATTCAAAAACTTTCACTTTCTGAACATCAGGTTCTATTCTTCCACGTATCTCTTCGCTAGCACACTGTGCAACACAGTACCGGTTTCTTTAAATCTTCCGTACGTTCTTTTGATCGCCGTGTCGTTTATGTTGCGGTGATTGCAGAATTTTTTTTCACCACACTGTGATATGATTGCAATGCATGATAAGTCAGCTCCATGAAAACACGTTCAATCGAATATTTACTCATTTCAGAATCGCAACGAATACGCACATTACACAGAAATATTTTAGCGAAAAAAGCACGACTCATTCTTATCAAGCCTGTTTTCTAGCCTTGTATGTCGCTGCAGGAATTTGCATAGCCACTTGCAGCACACTTTTCCTCTCATTGGTTGCCACGAATTTGCATAATCATCTACGAAAGGTTTCATTGTGGGAAATCGTCTAATGCATCATAATTTGGAATACAAATTCCCGGATTCATATTTAACGTTTTTCGTTTGATTAGACTATGACGCTATATTCGGCAACCCCACTTGTTATATATCAAAATACTCGTCTTAACGTGTTCTATCCGAATTGAATTTGTAAAAAAATAGACGCTGCATACCTTTTGGGACACCCTGTATTTGAATGTTGTTGGGAGAAAATGCTTACATTTCGATCAATTTTTAATTAAAAATCTAATTGAAATTTTGAAAAATATTTCGCAATTTAGAGATATTATTCAGGCAATGAATATCATCGTATTAATATAAATATTAATAAATAATACACAATAAATGAAAGGAAAAGCAAAATGAAATGAAATTAATATCATTCTACGTCTAGCATAAGAAAAAGTTACAAATTTATGAAACTTTCATTTGATGAATAGACAAAATTTTTATGAAAATATTCGAGAAATCAGAATTGTTTTGTTTTCTTTATTATTAGGTGCTTATTTCAATTCTACAAACGTTTTTTTATCTTAAAAATTACTTATTTCTTCTCTGAGGGATTTTGCAGTTTATAGTTAAAGAAATTTCGGCGGTAGAAATAAATTTTTGATTTCTAAGAGACAATTAGTTCAACTCAATGGCAGATTTATATAACATTTTGTCTAATCATCAAATTGTCTATTCATTTGTAATACATTAATAATCTCATGACAAATGTTAATGCGTACTCTGTTTGATACCAAACGGCATGTTCATTTATGTTGTACTCTCATGTCACGCATTTTTTCTTGAAATATGAGCATTTGATTTCAAAATTAAATATGAGTTGTGTATTTTCTGAACTTTAGCTGATTCAGTTTATTTTCAGATTCAATTATTTTGTACTTTTAAAATGAAATTAATATTTTGCAGTAAAAAAATTAACAAATTAAAACAGAGGAATCAACCATTACTAATCCCAAGTGCAAAAAGTTTAAAGAATTTAAGTAATTCGAATTATTATAAAATCGTGAATTCCTTTCTCTTTGTAAACTAATAATGGATTTTTAGTCCTAGCGGACTCCATATATATATATATATATATATATATATATATATAATTAAGACACGATTTTTTCATTCTCACAAAGTGAGGTGAATAAATAAACTTGCACAAAACATGAAGTGAATAAATATTCTAGTTTTTGGAATAATCAGAAAGTGTCTTGCACTGCCTACTCTAACGTTTAGGGTTCGCCGAATAGCAAAACATTGAAAACACCAATGGGGCTAAAGTGATCTGCTTAAACTAGCTTTCATTATGAGCAATCCACGCATAAATATCTCTTGAAGATGGTATGTCCCTTCAGGGACGATAGTCCCGTTAACCAAATTGCAGTATTATTAAATACACTTATCACAGAAAATTTAGAACTTGGCCTTCGGAGGTTAGGGGAACATGGGAGTTGGAATAACAGTAAAATGAAACGTACACTATTATATTTTAATTACACAATGGTGCTTTTCTTAATCCTTTTCTCGATATTTGGTGCGCATGCGTATTTTTGATAATTATAATTTTTGACGATATATATTCGTACGCTTTGATTGTTCGGAGTTACTTTTGACATATATATAATATAATATTATACATTTTTTCTAAAGTTTCTTTCTGAAACATATTACAGCAGTATCGGATTTAAATTTTTTTAATGAAGAAACATTTTAAAATGTAACATACTTAGAAACATACAGCAATCTTTCTCTACCATTTCTTACAAAAATTCAAAACAGAATTAAAACGAATATTTATTGATTCTAAAGATGATGTATAATAGTTATCTTGTAATATTTCGAAAAGCCAGGATTGAGAAAAAAAAATATGAATCTGCTTATTCTGTCCTGATTTAAAGCCAAGATAATCATTCCACCACATTTCTTATATTTTCTTTTAAAAGATATATATATTCACATTTATTGTTGCATATATGAAAAACAATATTCAATTCATTTGATAACCGTAACTATTATGACTTCTCAAACAAGTATTTTCTTCCACCCATTACTTTCGTACCGTGTTTTCAATAAACAACCTTCAAATTTTCAATATGCAGCACAATGATGAATGACTAGAGCAGAATTTCTACTATTGATCAAATACGAGTTACGCATGACTTAGCACTCAACATTCAGATAATTCTTTTAAGAGATTTCATCACCATTAAAAAAAATGCGATCCTAATCATATGCACCCCTCTTACAGAAAAAAATGACAGAATAATAGTGTGAAAAACGTTCTCAAAGTTTTTTTTCCTTTAAAAAATGAGGTTTAAATTCCTTTTTCTAGAGGTTCTTCAACCATGAATTTCCTGCGTGTTTTGCTATTGTGACTTTAATAACTTTGCATAAAAGGTATATTAATCATACACGCGCCGTTACGATTTTTTTAAATTCTGTTGTTTTTTCTCTGGTAAAAAGTGACGAGTGTCACATACCACAGATGTGTAAAGATTTTAAAGTGACTAATTGTTTTCTTCTTTTTTTTGTTTTTAATTTTAAAGTTCGCAGTTAATTTTTTTGTTTCGTACATTTCAGACATTCTGCGTCTGATTTTTGTTACGCTCTCAAATTTGAATGATGAAGTATAGTAAATGTGAAAAAAAAAATGACTTCTAGATTTAAACTTCCCTCCAAAAAAAACCCCATTTTCAAAATGTTTGTATGCTTCTCGATTTGTCTTTGAACTCGTTCATCCAAAAATCGAATGAATAGTTGGATCAAATTTGGTATAGGATCATTTTTACATTGCATATCAAATAAATTGGTGTCAAAAATAGATTAAAGATAAAAAAAATAGATCAGTTTAATAAAGATTTAAATTTTTTTCTTTCAGGTTTTAACATTCTTTGCTTCTCTACAAAATTTCCACATTCTTACAAGCACAAAGTAATCTATCACTTGCTATATGCTTCTCGTCTATAATCATAAATAACAATTTGAAATTTTGGGTATCTCTAGACTTTAAATTCGCTAATAGAAAGTCATCCAAATATTTACAGACAAAATCCAATATTCTTACCATACAAATTCTATTGTTTAACTTTTAATAGCTTTTAGGGGTTGCGTGTTCAAATTACGTCCGGGTCACCAATTAAGGGGTTTGAGATGCGTAAGGATAGAACCTGGGACCTTGTTGTTCGCAGTCTAGTAATATAACCAGGATACAAAAGTATATGCTCGTGTAGCGTAGTTGTTAACTGGCTTATATGCTATTCACCACAAGCTTTATTAATAACACATTAGGGTTGTAGACCTACATCATGGCCTGAAGCTACTTTTTTAGGTTTCAATTTTCATTTTTAATATATAGATGCTATCCAATCTTGTTCACTTTCAATTCAAAGAATTCCAGGATCAATGAAAATGGAAAAGAAGAAATAAAATTGAGAGAAAAGAAAAACTAAAAGAATCAACTGGTAGGAAACAAAAAGCTGATTGCTGTCGCTCTGCGAACAATACTAGAAAGCAGCAAAAAATTGTTCACTGCGTACATTTGAGTGATAGTATGAAAAACCACTCTTAAACAATTTTTGAAGGTGGAAAAACAACAACTTTTTCTCCTTTTTGAGTCAAAAAGTGATAAAGTTGTATTTCCCACATTCCTGGTTTGTTGAGCTCCAACTAATGTTCAAAGAGGGAGTATAACTAATGTACTTGCATCATGTCATAAAGCTTCAATGCATGCATAGTGAATTTTTAAAACTCTAGAGGCAAAGGTGTAGGCAAGTAGGTGCTCATTGCGAAGATAGCCACAATCAGTAATACAAGTATATTTCTGCTCTCGGCACAGACACACGTTGGTACAGACAGCACGTAATTAGCGGTCGCCAAGTTAAAATATTGGCTCCACTTCTATTCATGTATGCTGAATAAAGCATTGTACCAAAAACCAGAGGTAACGTGCAAACATAGGAACAAAATACTGGCAAATCTTTCCGTTACCTTGGCACGCTAGCGCCCCGTGCTAATGGACAAATGTTGTAATTCTTTACGAGATTAAAAGCAGGCAATGTTTTTAAAATAAACTTCTAAATGCAATTACATATTTACTAGCGCATTTATACACTAGCCTATTGCCTCTGGTGTGTCCTTTACAGTTATTAATTTAGTGGTATTTCAGTCATTTCTTACTGTTTAATCACTTCCACATAAATTCAGCATGACACAATTAATCCTAAATACTTTTCCCGCGAGAGAAACGTTTATGTGAGAAACCATTTTGTCTCAAATCTCATAATCATAAAGTATCTAATATCTCAGGAAAAACAGTTACTTTAATTGGCACAGAGTGGTATTACTGTCTTCAGTGAAAAACACAAGCTGTGTGAAAAAATATACTTTATGAACTGGGTTGCATTCATAAAGAAAGCCTCGAAGTGAACAATCTTTTCTATTTATGACCAAATGTTAATAAAAACGACTGGAAGGTTGTAAAATATGATTAAGACGTGGAAAAGAAAGCACTAGAGGATGATTTTTAGATGAAATTTTTACGTCTGGACAACAATTATAAAACATTCAATAGCGAAATTTAATTTTTGGAGGCTTTCTTAATGCATAAAAAATTTCCTTTCTAGCAATTAAAATTTAACGGAAATTTATAAAGATATCTAGTTTATTCCAAGAATAATTTACTATTCTAGAAATAAATATTATTAGTAAATGTGATGAAGTTTTGCTATCTTTTTATATAAAACTTTAAAAAAAAAATTCTGCAATTAAGGTTTTTTTCCCCACAGTTTTTTGCTGACACGATGTCTTTGTTCTGTTTGAACTATTTCATATTTGCGTTTAAATCTAATAAAAATCAATGTTTTCTTAAAATATATAAATGCATGCGCAATTCATATATAGCTGACATAAAAATTTAAACGATTATAATATTTTTTTATATAACGTTCCTGCAATAATATCATTTTGACAGCAATTATTCTAACAATTATTATTCAAGCAATTATTCTTAATATGAGCTTTCCTGATTTTACACGATAAAATACTTATTAAATTTTCTTTCTTTTTATTATAAACAGATTTTAATAAAAATGCTATATTATTAGAATAAAAACCGGGCATGGAAGACTTTTTGAATAGAAATTTCGCCAAAATGGCATCAACAAATGTAAAACATTGTATAATAAAACTTTTTTTTCACGTAATATATTTTCACATGTATTTTCTGTTGCCTTTGAATTTCCATTTCTTAATGAATAAAATTCGATATGCATTAAAAAATATTGAATTATTATTACTTTGAATATATAAATAAGAAAGATAATGCTTTCGACATTTTTATCAGAAAATAGTTTAAAATATATAAAGCATTCAATCAAGAAATTAAGATTAATAAAAAAATGTGATTTAATAAAAAAAAAAGCAACATTAACATTTCTTTCTTTTTTTTTTTTTTTTGAAAAAGTGATGCCTTTTGTGTAAAACTAAATCAAGTTTACGCAATACGTTTTGTCGCAAAATCGAAAAAAATCAAAAAGAAAAACGTGTGTTGTCTCCCCAAAGCTTTCTCGCATACTCTAATAAAGGCGTTAGTCCAGAGAACGCTTTGCATGGCATTGGTCGACAATAGTTACGAAATATTTGGCATAAATTTATCATTTTTACTGAATCTGTTCGGTGATCCTTGGGGAGTTTTTTTCCGATTAATTCCTGGCATGCGGTTAATGATCCAAAAATTGAATTTGGAATTTGGGCGTATTTTTTACCAACCAATTGATACAAAAATACTACATAGAACTACAGTTGCAGTCACAAAATATAAATTTTGATATAGTTAAGTTTCTTTGTTTTGAGTTTACATGTTCCTGAAAGTATAGACAGACACACAGACGTTCATTCCCTTGTTGAATTTGGCTCAAAATTTGATAAATGCCTGTGCTTTAGATGTCAAACATGTGTATTAAATCTTATCTATCTAGCTAATCATCTATTTATAGTTATTACGTTAGTTTATATTCGAATAGCCGGACTACACAGTTACACTTAATAGATTTTGTTAAAAATTTGATAGAAATCTACAAATTCAGTGTAAAGACTTTATACCAAATTTCATCCAACCGGCTCAAAGCATTTTTGAGTTATCTTTATCATAGGCAGACGGATAGTTTGACATATTCCAAAACTGTGTTTATTGAACTCATTAAGGTCTAAAAAGTGGAAATTCGTCAAAATCAAAAGTTCAGTTTTTTTTTTTTTTTTTAAGGTTTACAACACTTCTTCTATACTATGTGTACTAGAAAGTAAAAATGACATGCTGAAATGAATGCAATATTGAAAATAAATTTCTAGCGATATTTGATTTAGAATAATTAAGTTTACGGCAACTTTACTGACAGTACAAAAAAAAATTTATACTATTTTAAATACTTACTTTTTAAAAAAAAAAAAATGCTTTGGAAATTTATTTCAAAATCACGAGTTCTTGAAAATAGGCAGGAGTGATTTGAAAATATTAGCGTTATTCTTTCCTCACATGTATGGTATATTTACATATAAAAATGCAATTTATTAAGTGTTTTCAAAAATTAATTTATCATACATTTTATTTAAAACACTTATTATTTAACTTCTGAAAATTACACCACCCTTAAAACCCAGCTTTAAAAGTAATCGCTTTCTTTAAACATCGGGAACACATGGGTTAATTTGGAAGCTTTTCTATGGCCAGCTGTGAAAACAAATAAGCGCTTGCTCAGAAATTAAACAACTGTTGGGAAAAAATGTCACTCTTCATAATTAAAATTTTTTTTAAATCTACCCCCCCCCCTCTGACTCGGAAAGTGCAACAGCAAACCGCACATGGTGTTTCAAAAAATAATTAAACATGGCGGAGTTGGCATGATTACTCTAGAAGTAACAGCTGCTTTTCGCCCTAATCCTCTTAACCCTTTACTCTCCAAAGCATCTGCCGCCAACTTACGTATTTTAATCTACGAAAAATGGTTATTATATTTTTTTGTGTGTTTTTGTTTTGTTTCCGTTATGGCAACTGTTGGGCTACTGTGACTGGGTGTGTTTTTCATTTAAACTCGCTTTAAACAATTAAGTGATGAAATATTTTATATGCTTTATAGGGAATTTATTATTTTATTTGGAAGTTATTTAATTTTTTATGGCAAAAATTTAAATGATATGTTAACGCCGGGATTTTCTTTTTTCTTATTTGCAAAATAAAATAGAGTTAAAAGGAGTTTTTATGTTTATTTTTGGCAAATATGAAGGCCTTTCTAAAACTTTCTCAAAATTGCTAGGTTATTTTGAATTCATGTGATTTCACATTGACTTGTCACATGTAACTACGGATGCCATTAATCATCTAATGGCACTTTTTATTACGTTCAGCTGTGATATAATTCTACAAACAGCAAATAGAATTAAATCTGTGAATTTCAAAATTATATAGGCTCATTGAATTTATAGTGGGTATATATTATTTTCATGCCTGGTTATTTATTTTTTCTGCCTTGGAAAACGTTTAATGCATATGTTCATTCTGTTTTTTAATTAGGATTTTTCTGGGATAACTTCATTAAAAAATATTCTAGAATCAGTCAAATCACTCAGGTTTAAACCTTTATAAAACGGATGTCTGCATTTGTATGTATGTATATTGCAATATATCAATAGTCTCTACAAATCGATTTTTCGATTAAAGCCTCCACAGTTACAACGAAAGTAAACTGTTTTGCAAATGTTTTTTTTTTTGGGGGGGGGGAGAGCCCGATAGCATGGCTTCGGAACTGGAGGATTTCAGGTTTGGGACCCAATTACACCGAATAACCGATGTGTAAGCGGGTCTGGTGAACATTAAATCCGTTGGGGCTAAACAAACTTCCTTTGCTATGGTGTAGAAGCTTGGAGAGGGGGGTGCCAGCTCAGTTGTTGTCTTCGACATTTGACTGCGGTTCAAAATTACGAGGTCCATTCCAAAGAAGCCCTAGTGTAGCTTTAAAGCGAGGCGCTTATATAACTAAACTATTTTTTTTCTATTTTTTGGAATTATTAAAGTTTATAATAACAAATTCTTTAGAGCTTTCTGATTGAATACTACAGCTATTCTTTACCATTAGCTGGAAGCATCAGTTCTTACACATGCCACCAAAAAAAACCGTTCCATTTAACTCCCACACTTCGAAGGCAAAAAATGGTTATGAAAAAATTTTAAAAGCACTTTTTGACAATCTCATATGCAAAGAAAAAGTGTTATAATAGTCAAAAAATTTGTCTTTGGTGCTTTGATGAATCTCATTGTTTCAGTTCACCTTAAAATCAAAAACACCATGTATGGGATTTGTCTACCTATCCACTGCTCGTCTCAGTGTACGGAGACGACCACTTTTCGGTGATTCTATCACACCATGGGGTAAGACGCGGAAGGATGAGCACATTTCCGGAATTCTTCATCGTTTTTGGACCTTGATTCCCTCCCTAATAGATACTTTTTCATTCAATTTTTCTTTCATCTGTATGTGAGTATCGTGTCGTTTCTGGTGTTATTTTTTATCTTAATTTAGTCTGCGAGTAATCCGAATTTACCTTATTGATAAATGCAAACATCTCCTTTCATTTTCCCTCTAACCCCTATTTTGACGAATTAAACCCATCCTAACGCATGCATAAAAGCATGGGTTAGAGGGTTTTAGAATCCGTTGGCAAACAATATTTGTCAAATAGCAAATGCTATTTAAATACAGAAGGTCCTAGTAACAAGGTTATATGGCCTTGATTCCCCCCCCCCCCGATCAACTATACTGATTAAACTCATGCAATTTCCATAGTTGGTAATCAGACATTAGGATAAAATACTAATTTTACATGGATGCGGGGGAGTGATTAGTGGATGCATGAATGTGATGATTGTAACTATGTATTTCATAAAAAGAAAAATGTGTTTACTCGTGCATTTGAAAGCGATAACTCGAAAACACAGCAAGCTAAAAATCTTAATCGGTTACTCCGACCTGCCCGAAGACACCGGAGAAACTTGAATGACCAGATTGCCACAACAGCAACACTGGTGGGGACTGTGGTTGAGAACTAAGGGCTATCATCGGCCACGGTACAACCCTTCCCGAAGGAAGTACGTGCCGTCAGCAATGGGGGGGGGGAGCTAGATTCCAGCCTTTTTGTGTACCCACAAGGATGGCGAGAACCAACCATCATGCCGGGAATTACGTGGTGTGTCCCCCCTCCCCCGTGAGACACAGCAAGCTAGAAAAATGAAAAAATAACCTTGGCATCGAATTATTATATATATCAAATTTCGGACTATACATTGATGCTAAATATAAAACGCGCAATACTAAATTAATATACGAGTGAGTCGGCTGAAATTCTTGATTGAAATAAAAGTCTGAGAAGTGTAATTGAAAAATCTGAAATTTTCATGTCTAAAACTTAAGACCATATATACGCATATCTGTCTTGCATTTTTATACAGGATCCATGCTTATCAATAGAACTTTTCATTCCCCCCAATTCTTTAAAGAAAATGAAGTGCATCCTGTCTCCCATAAATCCAAAAGCCCCATAATCGAAGGTAGTGGATTTCACCTTTATATGACCTCCTTCCCGGTCCCCCAAACCCTTTTCCCTCCGACTGAATTTAGAACTCCATAAATGGCTATCCATTATTCTGAGATGAAAATTGTTTTTGGAACTCTTTTACTTTTCTTTCATTTCAAGGGCTGAAAGTGGCAATTTAATTCAGAATTTTTCCTACAACTATTTTAAAATTCCTTTTTTCTTCTTTTTTTTTCTTTCGTTCAAACTGTGACTGTGCGATTATGAGCTTCGTTTCGCTAGCGCAGTTTTTCGGTCATGTCTTTGATAAGACTTGATCCGGTGTACTTTATTGAAATAAAAACTTCAAAGAAAGTAAGGGCAAGAACAATTTTTTTTGTTTATTAAGCCGAATTTCTAATTTTATGGGTGGCAATGCATTAAAAATGTCTAAGTGATAAAATGTTCTGATACAAATGAAATTTGCATTTAATAAGAAATTTCAAAACTTATTATTATACAGATGTCAAATCTATTTGTAGTCTAATAGCTAATTTTAAAATCATTTTCGCGATTGACATATTTTTCATTGCAAAAAGGTTCTTAATAATATTTAGAATTTTATATCGTGTTGCATGAGTTATTTATTATTTTCTAAAAATACGTGAGCCGAATTTTCTTGCGGTTTCCCGGTGTTTTCAGTAAAATATTTTTGCCATTCTAATACTTTAACAAGTAAAAGTTTACATTTAAAACTGGCTTAGTTGTGAGTCTTGGAATATCACTATTTTGGACCATTTTAAGCCATTTCATTGGCTGTTTAAAAAAAGGTCTGTCAATCAAAGCATGACGTTTCCTGGAAGTGCACGTTGATTGGTCTAAAATAATAGAATTCAAAGATTCATAACTCGGTCAGTTTTAGCTGCAGATTTTTGGAATCGTTTTCGCTTAGTATATTCATACATCAAGAATATTTTACAAAATAAATCGGGGATTGTGCAAAAATGCAGACATTGCAATTTTCTCAGCAGTACATGTTCAAAGAATTCTATATCATTTTCATATTGCTAAAAAATAACTAAAGAAAGAAATTGTTTCTGCTGCATTATTCTCATCTAATGAATAGTTCGCATATAGCTTTTCAAAAACAATTTAGTATTAAAAAATGTATGGAAAATAACAATGTCGTCAAATATGTTGTCAAATATAACATGTCGTCAAATTAAAGAAAAATCCTCTACATACTTGGAAGATTAGAGTACGATGTTTACTTTGTGCAATAATAGGTTTGTATGGGATGTTTTTTGCGGAGTAATGTCTCAAAATCATCATTGACTAGAATCGGTAACTTGTTGAATAATTGCTGGAAAAGATTACATTGAAGGGGTGTGGAAATTGTCTGTTTATGTGTATTAAAGAATTTGCTGATTTTGGAAATAATTTCGAATTATTGGAGATGCTTACAGAAAATCAGGTCATAGTCTTTTACACTTAAAAACAAAATCGGAGCGATTATCATTATTTGTTCAAAACAAAAAGTTGAAACAGAACAAGAAATACCACTTATTTGTAAAAGATTTACTTCTATTTCACATGAATCTAAAGAGATAAAGTCGTAATGATTCTAGATATAAGGGAATAAAATTTTTCTTAGATTTCCAACTAGGTTCTTGCCTAGGGTCGCTAAATTTAGATGGGGGCACAACTTGATCGATTAAAATACATCTTCCTGATGGCTACTTAAAATAAACTTGTAACAAATCCAAAATTCTATGAATTATAAAGTACTAAGATAATATGTTATAAAATATTATTGGTCAGGTTCTTGTGCTTCAATTTTACGTAGATGCAAGAACATTTATAAATATCGAATGATTGCTTCAATAATTTTGTGTACAAACATGGATGATGGAGAATAAATTAATAGGAACAAATGTATTTCCACAAATTTATGAAAATTAAAAAGGTAACCCAAAAAATAAATCCTTAACAAGTAAAAAATGTATTGAAATGTGAAATTAAATTTACGAGTTTCTTAAAAGAAGAACCAGCTAATTTTAGACTGTGAGGATTGTATCCCCAAATCCTTCATTACATGACGTAATATTGTATCTACAAACATAATTTCTTCCTGTGTACAGGACAAGATATGTTCCAAAAAACAGCGTGAAAACGCCTTGAACAATATGATTTATATATATGTAGACCTTTTGCTACAGTTATTCCCTTAACTGTAAGACAATGTGGAGTGCGGATACTGTTATTGGGTTAAAACAGAGTGTCATCAAGTATTCTTAAAAAGGTGTTTCAGGATATTGTTAAAATCAGTGAAGAGTTGTATATTCCAGAAAGATAATATTATGAAGAAAACCCATGGTTCTGAATCTATAGGTCACAAAATGGAGACTGTAGAAAAATAGTTTGGCGGTAAGAAGTGCTAGTGGACTTACAAATATATATATTGTGCATAATTGTAATTTGATGGCAATTGCTATCCAGTTCCAGGAAGAGACCATGGAACCTTTAGTTTTAGATTTCTTGAAATTAATGAATGCTAATTTCAATAGACCACAACGTTCGATGTCACATAACACGTCTTAATGGAGATAAGTTTTCGAAGCTCAGTGCGGAATTTATGAAGTGATCATACGATTAGAATCAATAGAGCATGTTTAAAAGGCTTTAAGAATAAGGGTTTCTAGTCCTTCTCTGATAATCTGAGTCTAGAGAATGTTCTTCTAGAGAAACTGGGAAGAGAGCGTCCGAATTTGTAATGCCACTTCATAAATTGCTAGGCAAATCAATTATCAACCATTTCGGACATTCGTGAAAGTCACAGGCTCTGTTCTGTCGATACTTCATAAAATTCAAAGTAAAGCGATTTTTTTCAGTTTTTACTTCGAAATAAATATAAATGAGATAGACTCTTAGGCATTGAAAAGAAAAAAAAATGTAAATCAATTTTCTAACATCATAAAAACACCTATTCTAATTTTTTACTAAAAAATATTCCTGGAACGTATTTTGTTCTTCAAATAAATGCGCGATCTTTTAAATTTTGTGCAATGTAGCATCGCTCTTGCATCTTTCATATGTTAGTGCAATGAGCACGAGGTCACAATATAGCCAGCTGATAACAAATCAGCCTTAAACTAAGAATGCCCAAGTTGTTATTAATTGTAGCTCTGTGTTTTAATTTCAATTTGGTTGTAAAAAAAACCTAAACAATGGCATATTATTTCTTAGTTTAAAATTGTTAAAAAATGTTTTAAATTCTTGTGCTTCATAAAGATTTCCATTAGAGTCGTATTAACTTCTTGATTATGGTAAAATTCTAAGTAAAATAACTAAATTTATAAAACAACAACACTATATAACGTAGCAGTGTGCATATATGCATTAAATGGGAATAATTTTTTAGTCCTTGCGCTATTTTTTTCTATTAATTCACCATATTTTCAATGAGCAAAAAGTATTCATTTGTCTTCTGCATAAAATAAATTCCTTTTCAAGATAATACATAAATATTGTAACATCAACGAAAATGTAGCAGACATCTCATAATGCTCCTTTTATTAGTAAATTATAAAAATTATTCCCTTTTCAAATATGCTTTGAAATCCAGAGGAAAATAAATACTTTATTGCAATTTCCTTCATTTCTAAAACCTTAGAAAGATTTACTTACGAATTTGTGCTCCATAAGGTTTCAAATTTCCATCCTAAAAGGTCTTTTTGCTTTTAAAAGAAGGGCATTTTATTATTTGGTACTTTCAGCAGACGATATTATAGAAACTCGCAGCATATTTTCGCAGTCGCCATTAGTTAAATCGATGGCCACAAACAAATAAGTAGCATAATAAACATATACTTGTTTTTAAATTGAAATGATACCGTCTGAACGCAGACGATATTTGTGCATTTTTATTCTCTGGAGTACTAGAAAATGAAGTAGACGCCATTACTGCTTCCATATTTTGCTGTCTTTTATATAAGGAAGAAATATTTATAAGATCGTACATATTTTTGAATGTTTTTGTAAGAAAAATTCTTTATTAATACTGAATGTGGATTTTAAAATTGAAATATTGATATAACTCAAGTTTCTAGATATGTTTTTCTTCTTCTTGTTATCAATAAATATTGAGTTAGTTGCAGATGAAATGGCGCAAATATTTTGTATGAGATAAAGAATTTGTTTTATTGAAACAGGATACTTATAATAAAAAAGTATTACTTATTTCCACATTCATGCTTTACAAAACATTTAAATTTATCGAATAATAAGACTCGGATCTTTTTCAGTAACTTCAGTTTTTTTATTGGTTTTTGTTGATATTAATTTTAAAACATTCCTGACTGCTTTTTTATAACTTGAATTGCTATATTTTAAAATAAACACTGAATGTGCTTGTTTTTTGCTATATTTGTATCACAATCATGATATTTTGTTAAAATAAAACTTAGTCATATGAAGTATTCTTTCAATAATAAACTGACATACTGCTATGATAATTTTTTTTATTCTGGCATATTTCTGTAAATTAGTATATTGCAAAAAATTACATAAAACTCTATTTGATCTTTTTTGTCCGATTTTGGAATAAAAAATACCAAATATAGCATGTGGCCTTTTCTTAAGAAGTAAATATTTATTAAGAATTTTTTTTCCAAAATTAGAATTTCCATTAATTTTTTTTTAGTTATTTAAAACTTTTTTCCTCATAATAAACTCGAAGTATACTACTAGATAAAAAAACAATTTTAGATCATTTTAAAGTTTAAAATGTTAGATTTCTAGAGATACAATTTTTTATAGTCATGATATACTTACTTAATATTTTTTAATGAATTGTATTTTATCATTTATTTGTTATTAAAATTCTCAATCTATTTAATCTTGGAATCTAATTTCATATTACAATTTTTCAATGAAAAGAATATTTAAATTAATCTTTTAAAAATAAATTTTAAATTTTTAGGATTTCCTTATTATATTCGTTTTAAGTTAAAGTATATCGCATTTTGTATTATTTCTATAAAATTTTATGAACTTATAAATTTTATTTAGAAAGAATTTCGAAACATTATTCAATATAGCACAGACGATAAAATAAGATTCTTTTAACATATTAAGATATACAATTTTACAAAATTGTCAACTAGATTTTTAAAAACAGCTGCCAAATAAAAGCATAAAATTGCAGAGAATAAAAGAGAAACGCTTTAAAATAAAAAAATAAAGCAATCATTGTTTTTAATTTATAATTTGATTTGTACCGAGAATAATTTTGTAAATTATGTCATATAAAATTTTTCATCTAATGCAGCATACCGTCTAAAGCAACAGATTAACGCATTATCATGTTTAATGTGTTTAACTGGGAATCTAATTTTGTATTATAACGTTTAAATTAAAAGAATATAACACAGAAGATAAAATAAAAGTTGTTTTTAACATATGATACACAAATTGTAAACTAGATTTTTAGAAACAGCGGTGAAATAAAATCATAAAAATGCAGAGTATATAAAACAGAAACGTTTTAAAATTAAAATAAAACAGTCATGTTTATTTTTTAATTTGATAATGTATTCGCACCGAGAACAATTTCTAAATTGTGTTATATAAAATTTTTCATGTGCAGAATACAATCATTAATGCAATCAAGCAAGTAATACATTATTATGTTACAATGTTTTGTAACAGAAGAACGAATTTCTTTATTTTCTAAACTTAGCTTATTTAGACTATATTGATACTTTCATAAATTAAAAAAATATATTACTTTTAATTAAACAACTTTTTAACATATATTTAAAGTTTAGATATTCATTTTTTTTAAATGCCATTCTTTTCGTGAATATTTATTGTAGCAATACA
Source organism: Argiope bruennichi (assembly GCF_947563725.1). Lineage (NCBI taxonomy): Eukaryota > Metazoa > Arthropoda > Arachnida > Araneae > Araneidae > Argiope > Argiope bruennichi. Next base: position 66,666,147 of record NC_079159.1, read on the forward strand.
AACTTAATGAGATTTAAATTATTTAGCAACCTAACTGTTTATAATTATAAGAAATTCGAGACGAGTTAAAAACTTTTATTTTCTGAATTAAAATTAAAACATGCCTTTGAGTTTTAATTTCACTCATTTTATATATAATGCAGAATTTATTTAGTGAACAAAATAAAAACAATTATATTTTTAAAGATAATAAATAACTTGGAACTTAATTAAGTCTTAACCGCTTGAATTTTTTAAAAACGGACACATATCTTCTCTTCGCTTAAGCCACCAAGCAACGAAACTCAATTTCGAATTTTCCAGCATTCTAAATTTTATTTTTTTCCCTTTATTTCGTTCCATTTTTACCGAAAAGATAAATGAAATATTTTCGTCAAATTAAGAGACACATCTAACTGTGCAAAATGAAGTTCTGACGGGCTAATTTTCCATGAATCTTATAAAGATTGCGTTCCATTGCCAGGTTCCATTTTTATTTTTCCACTCTATGACTTCCCCCAAAAGGATAAAGTACGACTGGAGAACTATTTTCCAGAATCACGGAGAAAATATTTTCTTGCGTGATTAATTCGAGAACCTACTTGAAGCACTGGTTGTTAAAAGCGAAAACATTCATTACGTAGCAAAAAAAAAAAAGAAAAAAAAAGCCGAGTTTTCTAAAAGAGAGGAAATTTTGCAACACTCTGTCTTAAGTCTAGCGTAGTTTATTACATCGAGTATAAACATCATTTCTCTCGAAAATCTCCAGTCACGATAGTATTATAAGTATATTTAATGCTCCTTCTTCACAATGGAGAAGAGTCAATTTTACTCTTTTATCTAATCCCCCTTCTCGCTGATTTCTGAAGTTTCTAGAAAATTGTGCTGCTTTTCTTTTATTTTTCATTTTATTCGCAACTTTAAAAATATTTCAGCGATGGAAAATATTTTATAATTCTCATTTAAGATTGTTAGATTATTTGGAACACAGCTTGCTTTAATAACGCAGCTGAAAGAATGAGTGGTTATTTTACTTTAATGAATAACAATGCTTGCATTTTTTTTTTTTTTTGATACAGTAGCATTACTAGAATTTTTGTTCTTTTAAAATAACAAAATTGAAGCTGTTTTAGATATTGTTATGGATCTGTGAAACATGGAATGTTCCATTTTACAAACTGTGTAGTTTTAATTTCTTTTTAAGAAAAATGTTGATTTGATGATTTTTAAAAAGGTTTATTTACTGATTTATTTAAAGAAGAAATGAAGTGGAAAAAAATAATTTGACTAATTTAATTTTTTGAAATTGCATACATTAATCATATTAACTTGGAGACTGCTTTAATTTTTTTTGGAAAACTTTGCTTTATTTGGGGTTTTGCAAATCCATATAATAAGTTTCATTATTAATTCTGATTTTCTACGATAAAATGTATCTTTTAAAAGAAATTAGTAAAATTCGTTTTTTTTAAAAGTTATATTAAAAAGATTTTTTTAAAAATAGTTTAACATTGATACTTGTGCCCGTTACGAATTTATATGATCTATCTAGCTGCCTTGGGAGACCAGCTTATTTTTCAGTACATTTCATTGCGATTTGCTTTTAATGCTATATTTTTCATTTTTAAATAAAAATATTTTTGTATTGAAAAAAAAACATCTAGATGAAATGTTTTATAAAACAATTTATATTGAAGCCCCATTCATGATTTAACTTCCTTGCAAGCGTTTTATAATTTGATTATCAAATTATTTCCATAGCAAAGAATTATAAAACATACCGAATTTGATTATCTCAGAGAAAATTAAACTAAAAATTCAAATTTCAAAGATTACGTTTGTAAAATGTAAGGAGAATTCTATTACAGCAGTCGTTTTTAGTATTAGTATGAATTCATTAGTTTAATTGCTTTATAATTAATTTTTCACAAAAATTTTGCAAATCTTCCCTTTGCATAATCTAGAAAATTCACATTAAAATTCATTTTTAAGCATGAATTAAATGAAAGCCGTTTGATTAAATTTTCAGCACAAAAAATCTTACTTCAAACTGAATGTGAAAAGACTTCGAATAGTAATAGATTTGATAATGATAAAACACTAATTTGCATTCAAAGATTTGATTTTTGTATTAGGATAAAAACTAATTATTTTTTTAAATTTTAAGATCTCAACGCGTACAGTGCAAGACAGCAAATTACATTTTACGAGACTATGTCTAGACATCAATTATCTTAAATAGCAATAATCACAACAGTGTTGGGTTGTTGATGTCGTAATTGGCCTGTTAAAAATTTCCCATTTAAATTGAGTTCTATTTGAAGAGACGATTCGAATTTTAAGTCATTAGAGAATAACGTTTTGTAATTTAACTCTCCCCAATTTGCCTTAAAAAAGGAAAATCGACTTTTTTTGTAATGTTAGCTTATTATAAAGGGAATCGTATTTTTTTATTTTAGAATATATCTGAACTTTTGCTGATAATTCTTAGTTCTTTTGTTATTATTACATGATTAATGCCTTTTTAAATAATATATAATACATTAAAATTGCAAGAACTAGTTTTTCATCAACGTAACTGAAAGAGTTCACGTTGACATTGTGACCGATGGATTAGAGGACAATTTAGCGAAATTTGATGTTATTGTTTATAAATTCATCCAATGAAAGTATAGTATAAAAATTCCAACAAGTCTGGTAATAGAAATCAAGACTTTTTCTTTAAGAAAATTCATAGCACATGTAGGAAAAAATACATTTGAGAGCAGAACTTGTATAACCTCTCAATGCCTGCAAACAGAACTCAGCAATAACGCCCAGAGTACAGTTAGACAATTCCTTCCATGGTCAACATTAGCGGAAAGAATGTGGAATTAAATTTTGAAATAACATTTCAATGCATCTTGGTTTTCAATTCAATTTATATTTGAAACTGAACGGAATATTTCCCTTAAATTTCCACCTATTCAAACACAAAAATAATACAAAATTGCTATATGTTGCCAAACTGCAATTTACAAATTTGGCAGGATTTTTCTTTCACATAAACGTTTTTTTAAATAAATTTTCATGATTCTTTATTTCCTGGGTTTGATTTGGTAATATGCTAAATCATTCTTGCTGTAGAAGTTTTTTCTTCCTTGACTAGATCGTCGGAGGAAAAAAACGTCCAATCCAGCTAAAAAAGTTAATAAAAAAATCAATCAATGATATTATTTTGGTCGATATTTTTTTGAATTAGAAAAGATGTTCGAATAATTACCTGAAGAAACTTGAAAAAAGATAATAAAAACTAACGGATGCCAAAATTTTATTTTTAAATGCTAAATTTTTCTAGAAAAGTATTTATGAAAATTTTCCTAAAATTCAATAAATTATAATAGGGGTCCGAAATATTCAGCGTTTCAGTTTATTCTTTTAGATGGTGCAAACAGTAGTTACTTGATTGTATCCCTGCTTGTGATAAATTATCGACTAAGCAAATTAAGCAGCTGCCTATCACCGCTAGGCAGAGAGGGGGAGTCGCAAGTAAATCGTTTAAAAAATCTTTATTTTTCTAATTCAAAATAAATAAATCTGTAAAATATACAAATTCAATTGATAAAAAAATATTATTAATATTTTTCAACTATAATTGGTCATATTTGTATGTTTTATGTTCGTGTTATTAAATTATTTATAAATATCAAATCTATGCTTTAATAAAATTGTATGCAAACTTGAATATAGGACAATCGGGAGATCTAGACAAAAAAGAAAACAAGAAAAAGTTTAATAAAAATAAACCATGTATATATTAAAAATGGGTTGAAATGTGAGAATGAATTATTGAAAGATGTCTCTTAAAAATGTTAAGATGTCCCTAGGGCCTCAAAATATCTAAACCCACCATTGATCGCTTGCCGCATTTGGCTAATATATCCCAAAAGATCATATGTCCAGCCATTCCGTCGTGATGTGATTAGCTGCATAAGCAGCTGCGTACGGCTGAAAACGGCTTCAGAGTTTTGTCCATTGGAATAAACATATTCAACTAAAAGCACAATTATACTTCACTTTGTGCGGGCTTTGTATGTGAAACTGTAATAATTGCTATCAGATTAATTTCAAAACCACATGCACGCAACCCAAAACGCAACATGAGGTTGCAGTTTGCCATTCCGTTGTTTTTACAATATCAATAACATTACTTTACCATAAAAAAAATATCGTGATTCTAATGAAACAGAAAACCTGCCAAAACATAATAACCAGCAATACAAAATCTCCTAAAAGAAATTTGATACTAAGTTGAAACCACTTTAATCATAAAACCGCATTAACTCGGAAGTATCTCTTATATATATATAAGAAAGAAAGAAAGAAACAAGGAGGAAAAAAAGTTTTTTCTCTACGCTTCCCGAAAAATGTAGTTAGAAAAAGATAACAAATGATTTTTTAAGTGATTCTCCCTTTATTATAAATGGCATGGGAGGGTCTGGCATGAAGATCCCCCCACCATCTTTCGAATATACTACTTTTGTAAATGGATCCCGCAAAGATTATCTCTAATGAATCGTTTGCAAAACGTACACTACGGTTGCGGGGAAATTTATTATGAGGAAGAGTGATTTGCTTTTATTTCTGTTGCATATCGTTTGGCGTTCTTTTTTTTAGTTGTACCGTTTCAATTTGTGATAGATATAGCGGTGAATTAAAGGTCTTTTTCGTAGAATGCCATTATTCATTTGATTCATAAATATAGGGATGCATTGTTTAATGGAATTGTTTTGATATACTGTTGGAATATGTAACGAATAATTTGAAAGCATTTATCTTGTGGTTTTATGTTGGTTTTTTTTAGTTTTGTAGTTTTAAAGTATATAAAATTTATTTTAGTAAATACAAAACATTATTCAATCTCATTAATATTTTTTTCTAAAGGGAGCCGTTTGAAATGTAATTATTAAAAAGTTATATTTATACAAAAGGGTATATTATGGTTATTTGAAAATTAAAACAATTTTTTAATTTGTGGCACATCTTTAGTATCATATTAGATTATCCATGTTAAAGAAAGGCTAAATGAATGTAAAATGAAATTTTTTTTAGTACGGTGAATCCATGATTCGAATATTCTTTTTCTGTTCTCGAAATATCATTATAAAGTTATTATATTTTGCATAATTCGAATTTATTTTGATTATTTTAAAGTCAAATTTTTATATAAAAATCTTATATATTCTGAAATATAACATAACATAACATATATAACATATATAACAATTCTGAAATACAAACAGTTTATATATAAAAACTGTTTGTATTTCAGAATTGTTTCTTTAGTTAAATGTTTTCGTATATATTTTTGTCGTATCTTTAGCGATCGTAAATGCATGATTTTTTAAGGTCCTTATTTCATTCAAAAGATTGATTGCTGTAGAATGTATTCTCTCAAAAATGCTAAAAAAATCCCTTACAATTATTTGAATATGTTGGATATGCTTTGCCTTGCTTATTTTGACGTTTCAATGTCCTGCTTATTTTAATTGCTTCTTTACATATTGATTTTTAAATAACAATTACATGTTTCTTAATAAAAGTTACGTATTATAATAATTTAATAATGATTTCTTAATATTATTTAATAAAATTATTTAATATGAAAAATGTATTTTTTTGTTATTTTTAATTTAGAAACTGCTGTTTTCTATTGTTGTATTCATTTTTAGGCACAAGTGTGGGACACAAAAAAATTTTAATTATTTCTTTGAAAATTAAATTAGTCAAATTCTCTATAGTTTAATAAGAGGATTTTAAATAAATATGAAATTTATATATCAAATAAATAAGTGTACAGCTGACATTCCATGAATTGTTTCAACTTTAAAATACTATATCATCTTGCATTTAACTAAAATATTATATTCTGCAAAAGATTTTGAACACAAAAATACCAAACAAACTTCAGCACAATGCTATGATCTCAAATGGCAATATTTGAAGCAATAATCGTTTAAAATAGTTAAATGTGCAGAAAAGTAACCAAGAAAATCTATTTTTAGAGTAACTAGCGCAATTAAATCTGAAAAAGCTTCGCTGGCATGAATTTGAAACTTGTCTCATGCCTTTTTCTTAAATTAGTTTCGCAAGAAAGAAACGAGAATCTGAGACCAAACTGATTAGATCCGCTTTCCCCGTTGCATCTATTTTCTATTTTCTTAACACATTTGTTATGGTTGCATTATATCATTTCACATCTGACGTTGTCATTTTTGAACGAATGTTGAGTAATAACTCTAGAGTGTGGAAATATTAGTCAAAATTGAAACATGTGTAACGAATTAGATATTTTTGTCTTTGAAAAAACAAATATCTGCAAGGTTTTAAGCTTTTGAGTTTCGCTCGAAGATTAAAGACATTTAAAGAGAAATTTTCGATGGATTGTTTATAGATTAAATGAAAAAATAAATGAAATTTTCAAAATGGAAAGTTATGTATGTTATAATACCGCAGTATATGTACCCGAATCTCTCTTGTCGAAGTGTTATATTCTTTGCGAGATCTGCAGTCGTTGAGATATTTTATTCTAATAGCGTCATATTTTAGAAGAAAAAAAATCCTCTCGGCAAGTTAGAAGGCAAAGGTTAATTTCTTTACATTTGAGTTACTATATGGCAATAAAAAATATTAGAAATACAGTATACTTCCGAGTATTTGGCTTTCGAATACCCGACTTCCGTACTATCCGGCATAAATTTCTTTTGTCTTAATTAAACGAGGAAGGCAAGACGTTGCATTGGCAGCATTGCCAAGGTATTCGAAGTGGGTGTCTGCTATGATCCACCTATGTGTAATAGTGTGCAAAGTACCAATTGTGAAAGGGAAAGAGCAGAATTTTGATCGTTGTTCATTGTTTCGCCAATGTGTAACGGACCTCAATCATTGCCGATTTCCTGATTATATCTGCACAGTACATTCAGTATTATTAAATTGTTCTTAGGGTATGCTTAATGTTTTTTAAATGTACCACAGTGAAGATTTCAAAATGTTGATAACAGAAAGAAAGTTATAGTGACTATGGAGGAGAAATTACGCACTTTACAGAGACTAGATTCAAGTGTAACAGCAAAAACTCTGGCAACTGCTTCTATAATTTACATTCTACTTGGCTTGAAATAAATGGAAGGTTCAGTACTCAATAAGAATTGACAAAATACGACAATTATAACAGTGAATTTTGGTATAAAAACTTTGTTTTCTGGTATTGATGGGCAAAGAAATAAGTTCATAGAAATTTGGCTTATCCTGCATTTTTGTTATCTCTCCTGCCCTTCCGCCACAATAGGCCGGATACTCGGGAGTGTACTGTAGTCAAATGTAGGACGTGAAAATCACTTTTCAGCCCCTAAATTCTAAGATGTTGCAATTATAGAAAAATTTTAAATATAAAAGTTGTCCGTCTTAATGAGGCGCTAATTGGATTTATTTTTCTATCTTCAATATTAAGAAAGTTATAGAGAAATGAATTCCACATCCTTTGAATTAAATGGGCCATTTACGAACTCGTCCGAGAGTTTTGAATTTCTGACAACATATTCCGAGCCAATTAAAATCCAAATTTACTCTAATTATCCTGTTTACAAGATAACACGGGCAAAGCGTTAATTATATATAATATAATGTTCTAAGGACCATCATCGGTGAAGAACTGAAGAAATTTTCCCGAAGATTTGCCATGCGACTGTTGCAATAGGTATTCTTCCTATAGGAATCTACCTAAAACTAGTTATCTCCAAGATTCTGTTTCAGATACATAAGTAAAAAAAAAAAAAAAAAAAAAAAAAAATTAAACTCAAATTATCGAATATGAAATATATATAAACAGATCTGAATCTACCACTGCACAAAATTCTAGAAAACGTTCGCATGAAATCGTATCTTATTCCTTTCGTCATCTAAATTGTCTGTAAGCACAAAACCCCAGAACCACAACTTCATTTAGACCTTTGGCAGCCCTTTACCGTGTTTCTAACCTTTGACTCGAAGGCTGTCTCATCTGACATAACCCGTGACTTCAGAGTAGTGAGCCCCAGACATTTCAGAGCACTATTCTGCGAAATCTCGAATGAGAGTTTAATTGCGAGACAAGTAAGACACATAATTTCCTGCAACTGAGACGGGAATGTTTGCAATTGCTGCGGATTCAAGTCCTTCTAACAGAAGGAATGATATCCTGTTTAAAGTGAAGAAGGCTTCGGGCTTTTATTTCCCATATTTATGATCTTAATTTGATTACTTTTTAAAGAATGTAATTTTGGGTGAATTTTTAATTTTTTTTAAAAAATGGAAACGAATGATAATAAAAAACGATCGTAAATAAAAGAAGAAATACAATTAAGTATATTTCCATTGGAATACAATTTTCTGTTGCTTTCCATTTCTATAATTACAAACAGAATTCACTAATTTCGTTTTTATTTAATAAATGTGCAAGTGAAGATGTTAAAAAGTTTTTTTAGCTTCAAAAGAAAAATTTTAATCGTTTGATACTTATTTTTATAACTTCACATGGGGAAAAAACTATTTTCTTATGATTTATTAACTTAAGCTAAATATTTTACGCTTTATTTTTCTAACTTCAAATGAAAATATTAAGTACATTGACATTACATTTATAAAGTAAGATGAAAATATTGGCCTTTCACCATTTTTTACAGATAAAAATATTTAATAATTTGATCAGTTTTCATCTTGATTTATTTTGGACTTTAGAGTTTTTTTTTGTACATCTTCATTAAGAATTTTATTATATTTAAAAAAAAGAGAAAGCGCGTTTTATGAATTCCATAGCTTAAATTTTCATTGACTCCAAAAATAATTCCTACAAATTGCCTCTGATTTTAAACTCGATTGACGCCAAATTTTCAAGTCGATGTTTTAGCTAAAGCTTGGGAAGAGTAAAAGACCATCTCTTAAAAATTAATATATGTTATGATTTATTTGTAAGAAATTTATTAAATTGATTACGAAGAGGAATTGGCTTAGATGAATATTCAAGATTTGTGAAAGTAATCTGTTACAGCAAACTGATTGGAGCAAATTTTGCTCCAAAAGAAAATTATATTTAATCAGAACTGAAAAAAAATCAATGAAAATAATATTTAGAGATAACACCACATTTGGTTCGTATTTAAACAAAGAGAAGCAATAAAATAGTGAATATATAAATATCGCAAGCCTTGAAGAACGTCATAAGTACAAAGTATTAGAATATTTGACTTGAGGTATTTATTTTGAAATGTGAAGAAAGAAAAAGAAAGATAATACTGTGCACCTACAACATTTGCTTTTACTACTTTTCAATATTTACATATTTCTATTATTATTTTAATTTTTTTATTATTCAGGTTTTATTTACTATTCTAATCTTCTATTGCTTTCGTTTATTAATTTGAAAATATATGAAATAATATTTCCTTTCACCTGCTGATCGATGTTATAGCAAATTTATATCTGCTAGTAAAACTTTTATATTTCTGCGTGTGAATAAAGAGTTTAAAAAATTTAATTTGAAATTGAATCTCTAATTAGAAATAATTCTCTTAATTATACAGTTGGCATAACCACGCCACTGTATAATTAATCGCGCGCTCACACACACACACACACACACACACACACACACACACACACACACACACACACACACACACACACACACACACACACACACACACACACACACACACACACACACACACACACACACACACACACACACACACACACTGTATTGAATATCGCTACAATATGTTTGAGTATGAATCTATTAACTAAAACAGGGAAAAGCTGTTGTTAAATATTTATAAATGTTGTTAAAAGTATTTTAATATTAGAGAAAAAAGTTATACGGGAATAAAATTGGTTCCACTGAATGCTAATTTTTTGTGATTCAGTGCGATATATAAATAGTTTCTTGTTCTTAAACTGAAATGAAGTAAAACAATAAAATTTTGATTTAAAAATTCCATTAAAATTTTATAACTCTCATCATATTGAGAATTTACTACCTAAGAAGTAACTATGTGTCAAATTTGGTAGTTCTAGGTCAAATGATCTTCCTCGAACAGAGTTTTGAATAACATTTTTCATCACACATGTCTCCAATGGCGGATTTCCGACTGCATGCAGATTGATTTTTTTAAAAAGATTATTTATTTAGAAATTAGAAAATGGTTTGTAAAAGAACATTCTATTAATGATAAAATATTAAAATAATATTAACTCTTTGCACACGGAAAAGTAATTCGATGATTAATAATTCATCTAATACTAGGACTTGCTTACTGTTCCGAAAAATAGATATATATAATCGTTTTAGTTTGAATTTCCCTGAAAAAAGATGAATCGACATCCTTTCACCATTCTGTAGATATTTTTAATCAAAATTGAAATATAAGTAAATAAGATATCAAAATGATGCACCGTCTTGAATGGTGACTGAGAGGTACCAACAAAGGGTTAACACATAATCAAATATATTACTTCTTATGATTTATTCTCATCCTTTATTTTCTATGTTATTTTATTTATTTCTTATCTTTATCTATCTTTTAATCTTATCATATCTATCCTTTCTTTATATTCTTTATCACGATCACTTAATTATTAGAATAGTTAGAAAAGTAATATCTGATCCAGTAATAAAATCTGCTTCACTAATATTATCTACAGTCATGGGGTCTGAAGTCATAATGTCTAAATGAAAAATAGATACATATGTACGAAGTTAATAAAAAAAATATGTTGAAAATGTGTTATAATATAAAAGGGGTTTCATGATATGCACTGCATAGGGCAGAAAGATACTTAAATTCTGCATGTTCTAATTTAGAAACAATATGCCAGCCTATAAATATTGTGTTAACATGCCAAATTTTTGAAAAACAACAAGAGAAAATCATCTTCTGGGAGCAATCATTACTATTAAGGATAACTAGTAAAATTTTTGTTTTCTTTCTATATTTATCTCCTTTCTGTTTGTGCTTGATAATAAATTTCTCGCCCTTGCTTTTTTGCATTATACAAAGAATAAACAGCAGGTAAAACTTTCCACCAAGTTCTCTTTGATACCAAAGTTTCGAAAACCATTATTTTCTTTTCAATTCGACGAAGTGAGTTTTATCTTTTATTTTCCTTTTAACAAGAAATGAGAAGGAACTGCATCGGTCGGGTGAGGAAAATATCGTCTGCTCAGTCGCTTGTTGCCACGTCATGTTTGCTAAAAGCCGCATCAAAAATAAGGATTTGGTGTTTGAATATTCAACCTAGCTTAGTCGTGCGATATGAAAGGAGCGAAAAAAAATGTAGAATCAATATGTTTTTGATGGAGGGGAAAAGAACAATTTCAAAACATCAGAACTTTCTATGCGAATTTAATAAAATATTTCTTTGCTTTTTGAAATGTGAAGCCGTGTTTTGTGTACGACAAGAAGCACTGTACGCTGTTTGTATGAAAAAAAAAGTTTTTACAAAAATGGAACATGTTAAGGAGTTTTACTCATGCAAATAGAAGGCAGATATTATGGAATGTTTGCATTTCGTAAAATTCGAAGATCTGAAAGGTGGGTTTATTTCTAAGAAAAAAACGCCTTAAAACATCTGTATGCTGTTTTTTCAATATTTTCCATCTTGAATGAATACTGAATCATGAAAAAGACATACACAATATATTTTTTTTGGAAATTCAATGAAATGAAGAAAAGGCAAAAGCAAATAAACGTTTTTGAGGTATGTATTAGAAAATTTAGAATTTTATGGATCTATATTAAAAATAAATTGGAACTAAAAAACATGCTTTTATTCGTTTACTAAAAACACAAAATATCTCTTAATCAAAAATAAATAAATAAAAGTAAAATAAATTACTCGTTGAAATACTCTAGAGTAATTCGAAATGTAATCAACAATTCGAGATCTTGATATTATAGCCTAATCTTTTCTATTTCGATATATCCTCCCAAGGTACCCTTATTGATGGTATATCATTTTGATATCTCATGATTTGATAGTTGAAAAGAAATGTCTACTGTCAAAAAAATATTTCCTGTTAATAAAATGTCGTTGATTAATTTTCCAGAAAAAAAATCAACTTTCACAGATATTGCATCTTAAAGAATCAAATGAATCTTTGTTTAGAAATACTAGTTATGTATTTAATTACTTTTCTAAGAGCTTAGTGTATGTTTAAGAATTTTCATATATTTTGTTGCATAATTCCTTCATGGGATTGATATTAGTATATCGAATTTTTAAGATTTCGCTTTGACATTACAGTTTCGATTAAAAAATGTTTTTCTTTTTGGTACTCTTTCGTAAAGACCTGTTGTGCTTATTTTTTTACGATTTATTCTTTAACGTATTTCATAATTCGCTATAATTCACTACCAGACGGCGCTATTTGTTTATGGAATGAAAAATTAATTGAATTAATTGATTAACTAGTAATTAAATTCTAACAATTTTGAAATAATGGATTGACTTTTCAAATGCATGTATTCTAGAATAATCTAGAGTTGAGAATAAAAACTTGACGTAAATTTCAGCAACTCGAGTACATCAAAACTGAGTGGCAAATTGATTATGAAAACTCCATTTTTAAGAACATAAAACAAATAAAAATACATTTAGTTAAAAATAATTTTTTAGAACGCACTTTTAGTAATAAATTAAAATGTAGAAATTATTAATTTTAATTACTTCTTTAATTAATTCTTCTTCACTTACTTACCTCTAGTTATTTAAATAATATATATAATAAGGAATCTTGAGATTTTTTTTTTCTCAAATTCATAATCAGATGGAATTATTTGAATGGAAAATCGAAATTTAATTAAATTAACAGATTTATAATTATATTCTTAAAATAATGTATTTTTTCTAACAACACATAACTCCGAAGAATTTTCCGAATTCTATATTTTTACCCACAACACATAACTTCGAAGGATTTTCTGAATTCTAATTCATCAGAAAGTGATTGATAATTCAGTTATAAATTTTTATCTCTATAAAGAAGTTGACAAATCAAAATTAAAAGCATTTTCAAATGTGCTGCCACGGAAAGAATCGTTTCAGCATAAGAAAAATGCCTTTAAGGGACTACTAACTAGGTATTTTAACTAGGTGCCAGTGCGAAACACGTTAATTCTCCACAATTCTCCATCACTTCAGAGTGATTAAGTCCTTCGTGTTAAATGGAAGCATCTGTTCAAAACAAAGTCACGAAAAACGGATCAGCGTAAAAATCACACCTAAAATTATCCTCTTGAAGTGATAAGTATCTGAGTGCAAGTCCGATTTATTTCTCGGTTTAATGATAATCTTTGCAGATTAACTGGAACCGTTTTTCGCACCTAAGCCAATCGGAACCGGGAAGTAACGGTACCACAAATAACAGGATTTGAACACCTCAATAATAACAGCTCCAGAAGTCGAGGACCGTTTAAGCCTCCAGGCTGAGTGGAAATAGTTCTGGAAACTAAATTCAGTTCTGTTATTTTTAGGACTATAAAAGAATGTGAGAGATTCTTTGTAGGATTTCTAATACACCTCAGCATTCTAGGATTAGATCAGTAACAATCTGGCTTGACTCAATAAAAAAAGACTTTATTTAAAAAAAAAAATATGCTGTCTGATGTATTAAAATAACCTGCACTTTGTAATAAATTTGTAGTGCCAGAAAACCCTTGAATGGCATTGGCGTACAATAGTTACGAAATATTAGCCTTTGGCGTGAATTTAGCATTTTTACTGAACCTATCGTGTTATCCTTGGCGAGTTATTAATCCTTGGCATGCGGTTAACAGTATCGGAAAATCGAATTTGTGCTTTATTTGTATTTTCACCCAATCGACTGAAATAAAATTTTGGCAAAAAAAAATTGCGTTTGCAGTCACAAAATCGCATATCAGATTTGATATATTTAAGTCATTGCGATTTTGAAATATCGCGTTTACATGTTTCTGAAAGTACAGACTGGTAGACAATCAACCCATAGTTGGATTTTCCTCAACATTTTTGACAGATCTCTACACCAAAGTTGCTAAATTTGTGCACCGAATTTTATTTATCTCTCTTCGTTTTGTAATTTATTCATGTTTACATACATACTTCATTTACACATGTTTTCACTACATTTCTTATCTATACGCAAACATTGTAAGAACAAAGTATTTCATTTTCAAAGTTTGAGTGAAACTAAACTCAAGAGATTCTAGACGTTTTCGCTGTAGAAAACGACAAGAATCTCTTGAGAACACCATTATTTTCGAAGTGTATGCATAGTTTAATACTGATATAAACCGGCGTCCTGGCATATGGGTAGCGCGTCTTTCCTGTGATCTGGGCAAACCAGGTTCCAGTCCCGATTCGGGCATGGTTGTTCTATCTCTGAGGTGTGTGAATGTGCCCCCCCCCCTCTTTCTAGAAAAGGATTGTGCAAGCGAATGTGACGCATGACATAGCCAAGTCGTACTCTTGGCCCTAGTTGGCGTTACTGAAAAAACAGGATCAAAGTCTTAAATCGCTGACAGATCGGTCAGCAGGCTTGTTGTTGTTACTTATGGCACTTCACAATATTAATATGACATTGGAATTATTCATAATAGATGAATTAATGGAAAACAAATGTTTAATGAATTTAATGGAATGATAAAGAAAGAGTATGATAAAGTTATAACATCGTCCTTTAGAGAGATAATGGTTTCCGTTAAAAGAATTTCGAAAGTTTTTAGTCAAAATATTGGGGACAAAATATATTATTCGATTTGTAATGATGTGTCTAATATTCTCATATAATAAGTACGATAGACAAGATTTTTTTTTTATTTATTTAACGAGTCTTGAACAGATATACATAGCAGAAAATAAAAATATATAATTTGTATTCAAGGATATGAAATAAAGGCTTCATTTTTATCACTTTCCCGATAATTGTTTTAAATATTAAAACTATTGTTTTCAATACTTACGAATTCTATCTTTAAAACTTTTCCTCTTTTAAAGGAGTTTTCTTAAGTAAATTCTTTAAAAGCATGAATTCACTTAAAGGAATTTACTTTGTATTTGACTTTTAATGTTTGAAGTTGATTATCAAACTTTTGATTGTAAGTAGTATCAATTATACTTCAATCTCTTGAAAGACGTGCAAACGATGCTTTACTATGTCCATTGGACGAAAACAGCAGCATAGATGGAATGTAAAAGAGATATAAAGGACAATAACGGAAAATGAACGTCAAAATAAATACTAATGAAATATGCTCTAAATATTTTTTAAAAATACAAAAGTGAGTAAAATATGTTCACTAGATATAAAATGGAGATATTTTAAAGACATTTAATATTAAAATTCTGATAAAAAACAAACAACGATCTTTCATCGATTTATTTAGGAGGGGGAGGTTCTATAAAAAATAATGAATGCATAAAATTGAAAAGGGTGAATAAAAAAACTAATTAAATTAAAAATCAACAAACAAAAATGACATTTAAAGGGGGACAGTGGTAATTGAAATAAGCAAAAATCGACAGAAGCATGGAATTTTATTTTTATCGTTTCCTCACAAAAATATGTTTATATTCAACCAAAATAGTGTTATAAGATATATTGTTCAATAAAATGAGTATTTCAAAGGCCGAAGTTAAAAAAACACACCCATTTTAATTACTTTCCACAAAATGATATTGTAATTAGATTTATCTTTCTATAAAACGTTCCAAGTGCTTTAATTTTTAAAGAAATTAAATAGAATTGATAATAAAATTTTTTATTAAACATTAAAGGAAAATAAGATGCATTTTATATTTTGAGGTTTTTCAGATGGTTCAAAGTTAATTTTAATTCCGAAAAACATGAAATTCTTATGAGAATTCAATAAGTGTGGATAAATTATTTTTAAAATATTAGCATTTAATTGGAATTGCAAAATTATTCGCAGTTTTATTTTAAATAAATGTATATTGGGTAATAATGGGAAAAAAATAGAAAAAATTAAAAACTGAGTCGCTTGGAATATTTTGAAATATTAAAAAATTTATATTTTTTAAAAATAATATTTCGTTTCAAATTTTTTAAAAAGAATTTTTTTTATATATTAATACATATGTCAAAAAAAAAAAAACTTCCTAACTCTAAGAGAAAAATTCATAAAAATGCCTAATAGTCCACTGTCCCCTTAAGCATGCAATCTTTAACTAGTCCCCTAAAAATTAGAAATTATCACAAATAAATAAAAAAGGAAGGAACAAAAAAGAGAGAAAAAAAAAAGCAGTAAAACAAGATGTAAGTTCAAAGCAAAGCGAACGGCATGAAGAATTCACAGAAATGCAACGATTACGTTTCGGAAAAAGATTCCGATTGACACTAATCATGACAAACGTTTCCAGAACCGCAACGGAACTTCGGATAAGAGGCGGCCGGACTAGCCAGACCCTGGAACCCCTCACGTTCTTCCCATCTTTCAATCGGAAAAGCAGCCTCTAAATAAAGCGTGAAAATTGGAGCCTGTTTATATTTGGCCACACCCGCTACTTAAGGTTGTCACGCTTTGGAGGGCGAAAGCTTTTATTTTATTTATTTATTTTTGTTTTCAATGTTACGTGAGAAATGGTTTGTAAGTGATAGCACAAAATAAGGCCTCGGGTGGTTTGTTCCCGTTTATAAATGTATTGGAGAAGCTGGATGCTATTTGGGAAAACAGAAGTAAGGTTTATTGAAGTTTGATTCTCTCGCCATTTTTCAATTAAATATTCGTTTTGCAAAGAAATATAGTCTAAATTTGGCATGACCTTATTCTTAACCTGTTAACTGTTTTGATGAGTATACTTGTCATGGAAGAAGTAGACATTTTGCGTTATGACGAGTTTATTCGTCAGGAATAAGTAGTGACAATTTGCAGTTTGAATTGCAATTTTAGTAAAAACTCAAACATATTCGTAAATTTCAAGGTATTTAGAATATTTTGAGGCCAAGTCGAAACCAAAGAAACAAATAAAAGAATATTATTCGTTGCCATTCTTTGCTCAATACCATTCTCTAATATCAAATTCAAATAATAAATTAATTTTTGGTTTCTTTCCGTTAATATGCAAAAAAATTGTATGTTAGTTTAAGTAAATAAATAAATGTGATTGTTGAAACAAAAAAAATCATTCCATTATAACATAATTTCATATTACACATAGTTTGTGTTTGACTCGTCATCGCCAAATTTTTGCTACACAATTTAGAAACGCATTTTCTGAAGAGGTCGAAACAGTTAACTGATTAAACTCATCATCTTATTTTATTTACTACCTTATTAAAATTAAATAGAAATAATTGTATTCTATTTCAATCATTAGATTTTTGCTATGAATTTTCAATTTGTATGAAGAATTAAAAAAAAAAATTTATGTTCGCAAAAAGATGAAAAATTGTTAAAAATAAATTGCACATTATTATTTGCATGTTTATAAAATTTGATGCCAACATTACTTTTAAAAGTATTTATTTTATACGTACGGGAATTAAGTCACGTATAGAGATTAAACCACTGTCGTTGAGAAAAATGTTTTTTACATCCTGCCATTTTAATTACGAATGCAAAGATCTCAAAAATCTTTTTCCCCTAAACTCATCATCGATTTGGTATGATTATATCTGTGAAAGAATAAAAAAAATAAATAAAAAAAATAAAGCATGCACAATAAAAAAATAAACTTCCATTAAAAAAAAGGAACCAACTGGGGAAATGGTCTTTTCAAAAACTCGTACCAGAAACGTCATTCTATAAGAACGCTTGTCATAAACGCGTAGTGCATACTTTTAGTTCAAAAAAGTGCCCAAACGATTTTTCCGACCAATGAACGAATCGCATTTTTTTTTTATACTTTTTTTTTGCCTTTTACATCTCAACTCATCTCTTCATTCTTTTCGCTTCGTGTTGCCACGCGACGTGCGATAATGGGGAAAAGGTTGGGGAGAAAAGAATATTGGACCAAAAAACGTTCGAAATAAAAGTGTAAGGGCGAAAATTTGTGTTTGCTTTAGACATTCGATTTCAGCGATTATGAATAGAAATGCGAATATTGTCAGCAGTTTTTGAGCAGTCCGGAAAAAAATGGAGGAGAAAAAAAAAAAGCGTTACTTCGCTTTTCGGAATGTTCCGATAATCTCTGAAGTCTGGAGATTTTCAGTAAGATGATCTTCCGCATATTAAGCCTTTTTTTAAGTGACTCAAGTCTTATATTACGATGCAATTCGAATTTTTAGAGCGTAATTCCGTTTCTGAAATTACCGTAGAGGATTAAAGAGTTTCGAGCGTCGCTAGGCTTAAAAATTCTTAAATTACAAGACGCAGGGAAAAGTGCATATAAAATTCAGGATTAAAAATATTCAATACTGGATCTAATCGGGTTTCGAATTTCTTTTTTAACAGGTTCTGTTGATCTATGGGAAATAAAGGTTTACTGTTTCAATTTAAAAATCGTCTGAGATGGTAAATGTGAATGACAATTTTTTTTTTATCAGTAATACTATCTCGTAAGCATAAGCTCGATGGTTTTGAAGAATTTTTGGATTATTTAAGGAATAAAATAATTTCCTTACATTGTATGGAAAGAAATAAGTCTTTTGTAATTTTTTATAAAGTCTTGATGTATTCATTGGCTACACAATCTTTTTTTAGTGTCAAAAAACAATTTCTATGAAGTAATAATCTTGTATAAAGAATAGTGAAATCGTTCCATTAAAGAGTTGTTAAGTTTTTCATTAAAATAAGGGCGTCGTAATTTCGAATAAATTAACATTTAAAAAATTAATTTTATCTTTTAAAAACAGTATAGAAATTCGTAAGAAAATTTGAAGTTACTTTTTAAATGACATGCACAATAGTAAGACATGAACTAAATCCATCATTTTTGCTGTTTAATGTTGCCACCTGATATTTTCCAAAGAAAAATACTTAGTTTAAAAATTCTGTAGATGGTAGAATAAAATCGCGATTTTAAACAACATATATGAACATAAATTTTTAAAATTCCTTCAGGTATTTATTTTTGGTACTGTTAAAAAATCAAATTCAAAATAATCAGTTTGATTCCTGTTTTGTTTGCGTAAGTTTTGCAAAAAAATTTTTGGATTTTCTAGCAAACCGGGGGAAATTATTATTTTTAAAAATAAAGTAATTACTATACATAGATTTGCAGATTTCTATGGAAACGCTTCTAAATGTAAGTTGATAGGATTTTCAGCAATTAACGGTACAAAAATATTAAATGTAAATCACATTGCTTTCAGACAGGGAAATTAATCATATTCAAACTGATGTTTCATCTTTTCAAGAGATGTTCGCTATTTCTTTGCCATTATATAGTTGAAAAAGGGAAAGAAATTAAAGAAACAATGCTCCTATATTAAACAGTTATTTCTTAAAAATACAGCTTTGTCTTCTGCAAGCTTAATTTATCATTGAGATGTCAGGAACATAATTCCTTCACTGCAACCGTCGTAGCTTCTTGTTTGAAATACTTTTTCTCTAATGACCCATATGATTTCTCTATTTTGCATTTGTTTCTAGAACATTAACAGCAGGTGGCGTTGATTTCGGATCTGCTTCTTCAGTTATCTCCTTGATGATTTTATGATTATAATGCCTCTGTTACTAAGAGCTGTCCTGGCATTTGGAAATATTTTTCTGAATTCCCCCTCCTACCAAGAAAAAGCAAGTATGTCCGATATGATGTAGATCTTGATACTTGATTGATAAATCAAGAAATATTTCATAACTCCTTATTTTTTTCGCCATTGTGGAATTTTTAATTTAATGTCTTAATGTTTCCTTCTAATTAGATGGCAGATTATTCGTATTATTTGGGACATGATTGCTTATTTCATTCCAATAAGAAGGCAAAAGACAGTCGAGATATTAAGTATTTCTAAAGATTTTTTTTGTCTTTTAAATTATTTTTTATATAGACCATTATTGATTTAAACGTCAAACTTTCTGTAAATTATTGCAGAAAATCAAATGAATTTAAGACTCTAATGAAGGCGCTTTATATATTCGCGATTTCCCCAAAGAACCGTTCTACGGACTGTAATTTTATCATACTTTGACTGTTTCATGCTTTTTTAAGTGTTTATATAACATTGAATTTTTCATTTTCTGTTTTGTTCTGTACACCTGCACATCTTTGATGAAAATGAATTATTTTGTCATTTTCAGAATTTTATTGTTGGTCACTTGACTGATTGATTTAAATTTTGGTTCAGCACATATAGCGCCACCTATACTGATTTTCAGAAAAATTGATTTAAGAAGTCTTAAGATATTTATTTGAAAGATTATAAACTGAAAGGTAAAAAGTAGGAAATAATTAAAACAGGATATATATTGTTCAGGTTTTTAGTTCCGTAATAAAAACGTATTTTTAAAATCTGCTTAAGCACTTTTTTTATTTTATTAATTTTTTTTATTTAATGAGTTTGTTGACTTGAATTACAAGATGTATAATACAATCCAAGTGTTTCATGCAGGTGTTTATTCATGGGTTCAGATTTTAAATAAGTAATGAAGAGGTAATTTACCTCATTTCAAGTTTTGCGGGCCTCAATTTTCTCATTTTTCATTTACTCGACAGAAGGGAAATGAATGGTATTCAAAAAAGAGGCGAATGGCTGTTACATTAATTCATTTTGTATCTTTTTCTTTCCATTTAATCGGTTTCGTAATTTCTCTTGCCTGTTTTTTATATAGGTATCAAATTTGTATAAAACATTGGTTTTTCTGGCTCCTCAAAAGTGAGAGTAAAATACGGACAAAAGATAGTCTTATTTCAGAAATTTAATAGAGAGCAGCAAGGAATTATTTAGGGTGCCTGCTGCTGTTCATCTAATCAACAACCGAAACTGAATTTCCCTGCTAAAATAGTATTCACGTGTCTTCAAAAAGAGAAGATTAATCTAACTGAATGAAACTAAGAATTATCTCAAGAATGTTCTTACAATTTCAAGAATGCTGTTTATTTGCATCATAAATATCCAAAGTAGATTATGTGATGATGCTTCCGTTGGTCACATAATCTAAATCAAGCAGTGTGTTTTTTAATTACAATTTGTTGTGATGGCAACACATCACGCGTTAAATGAATCATATCAGAACAACAAAAGCAATGCTGTTTCCAGAAAAAAAAGATAGAATGCCTTTGTTGAGTCAACAACTGTCTATAATTAAAAAAAAACATATTATTATTATTATGCTTATTTAACAACAATTCAATTACCACCCTATGACAGTTAGCACACTTTAAATATAACACCATTAGGACGGGTGTTTATTAGATTGTTTAGGAAGAGGATAACTGATTATGCTGATGGTTATTTTTATAAAAGATAATTGCTGGGATGAGTGGTGGAGGAAAATTAATTCAGTTCAAATTTTTAGTTAAATGTGAGAGACGCCAGATCGGCTTTAATTCTATCTCGTAATGAGTAGTTGTTTTTGTTTTTTAAAGTGGTATGTTACTTGTGTGTTATCAAACAACTTTCGTGATATTTGTATGCACGACTGAGGGCCTTTCAATTGTAGTCCTTTATTATTTATTCAGATAATACATCTGAAGATGGTAGGATTAGACATAAAAATCATGTGAACGTTATAAGGAAAATTAATCGAATATATTAAAATCCAATTATATTTGTTTTATTTAATGAAGAAACACAAGGACTATTTTAGGGATAACCTAGAATCAGAATTATTGTCAAATGGCTAGTAAGCTAGCTACTTACGTAAACCACCCACCCTTTCCTCCAATCTGTAGAGAAATGTTTGATCTTTGATGATAAATGTAACGTGTTTCAGGGTCACATACATAATGAATCTTTAATGGAATCGGGTATCGAACCTGGGTCACTCTGTTTGCCTATTGCATCTCAAGTCACAATAAAAAAAATAAACGGATAACAAATTATATATAGTATTGAGTAAAACAAATCTGCTTTCTTTAAGTCCTGCAGTTAGTAAAAGAGAAAAAATAACTATGCAAAAATATTTTTAATACAAATTTTTAATCTGTACGAAGATATTATAAAAAAAAACCACAAATTATTTAGTTAATTTTATTTTACCCAAACATAATATCTACTATGTACTTCCTCTAACTGGTTTTTGAAATATAAAGAGTTGGCTTATTTATATGCTTTAATATTTTATATTTGATTCGTATTTTTTATATAATATTTTTTTTTATATATATTTGATCTCCTTATACATTTTGAAAAAGTATATGGCATCTAGAGGATTCAAATCAATTCCTGGCCAATAAACTTTCTGAAAACTTTAACTATTTAGTCGTTATTCTCTTTCTGTCTGATGTAAATATTCATTTGTTAATTATAAACACATGTTAATGTGCGCTTTATCATCATCAGCAGCAGCATATATAGATATCTTTTATTATAATTCTTCAGTCTTCGTCCTATGACAGAATAAGGAAATACTGTATATGACTTAGTATACGTCTCCCATACTTACAAAAACTCTTATAAAATAGTCAGAGCTTAGTAACTTAACATGAGTACTTGAAGGTGAATATTTATCTACAAGTAAATTTAGGCTTTAAAATTAAATATTTCCAAAGGAATTTTTAATTTATTTTTTTGTAAAGATGTTTTTTTTTTGCCCATTTTCTTTGCTTTTATTGTTTCGTATCTTTAAATTTTATCAGAGTTCTTCCTATTAATCATTCAAAAAAAAATTTTTTTTTTCGTTAATCAGAAATTGATTATAACTTCAAACTGAAAAATGTTTATTAAAGATTTAAAAAAAAAAAAAAAAAAAAAACACTAAGTGTAAGCAAATTTTTGCTAATATAAAGCCATTTTCATATTTTTATACGCAAGGTATCTTTCTCAAGAAGTTCTAATTAAATTCTATTCTAATTAAAATACAAATTCAGACTCTCCAGAACTAATTAGCTGAAATAGGTAGAGGCAATTTAAACCTGTCGGATCTAAACTTCAGTGAGTTTTTCTGGAAGAAACAACTTAAAAAATAGATTGATTATTCTATAATGTAAACAGAACTGATCAGAACTTTGCTTCTGGTAATATCTTTCCATCCTTTAAGGTATCTGCATATACTTGGAATTTCCTGAATAGATGGAATGAATGATGTTCCTATATTACCGAGTGTTATAGGGGGACAAGTTGATCGTTTTCGTGAGACATCCATCTATCAAGCTACTTCCTCTGAGGGCCGGCATCAGGTCTCCAACGCTTCTGTTTCAGGGCCGACAACAAAGCGTTTCTGCGTAGATGAGCAAGCACACAAGATGGCCCTGCAACTATGAGAGTTTAATTCCTGCCTCCGGGGAATGCTGGCCAGGTTGTAAATCTTCCATGCCACGCCCCTCTCATGCAACAGGGATTACCTTTCTCGTCAAATTTTAGCACGCCAATCAGGACCTCCAATAGTCGCCAGTGTTCTCGCCAAGATGACCAGTGGACGGGCTAAAATTTGAAGAATTGATGTCTTTGTCTGCGTAAAATGGAACAGTTTGTTTATAGAGATGGGTAATTTGTATTGTGCTTTGCCATTTTAATTAAATAGTAATTGGTTGGTTTAGCATTTAAGGCATGGTCAAATATGTGTTCATCATATATATGTTATATAAAATATTAAATGAAAATTATATATACGAGGAAATGAAATTCTGTTATAGGTCTAAAAGCTATGCAATGATGAGATATTAAGGATATGAATATATAATCATATCTCTTAATATAATTTAAATCCATCCTAATTTCCTAATTTTTATTTTAATTTAGCTCATATTAACTTTATTCTAAAATGGTTTCTTATTTCCTGATCCAATTCCACCTTTTATTTGATTACTTTTAACACTTGTCTATAAAACTGCAAGTCTCAGCATTTTCTCACGCTCCAAAATAAAGAGATAAAAATCCTTAATGCTGTGCACATTCTTTTAAAGATACCTAAATTCCCCTTTTCTAATACTATGTGTATAAAAGAAAACCCTATGAAAATCTTATTGTAAAACGAATGAAGCGAAAAATGTTGACCGCTTTTAAAAATTCCCTTTCCTAAATTTCCCTTTTCTAAGACTACATGTGTAAAAGAAATCTCTATCAAAATCTCATTTTAAAACCAGTGAAAGGAAAAATTTTGATCTCTTGCTTTTCTGCTCTTGTATCACAATGTAAACGGACGTCAGCTTTATCATCGCTTCTTTTTTGTTCATAGCGTGCATCCCGTAATGGAAAAAATCAAAGTTTGAAAATTTCAAGTCTCTTCCATTCGGCCGCGCAACTGCTCAAATATGTTTACATACATGCATCCAAAGTAGCAGTCATAGGTAGAGTGCTATAGAAACAAAGTTCTAGATCAGCTTTGTCACTTTTTAAAGTAAAAACATGTAGATGCGGATAGGGAGTGGTGGTTATAATACAATATTCTACTCGTATTTTCTTTTGATACATTTTACACATGTAAAAAAAAAAGGAAAAAATTGCTTTACAAATATGTATGAAACAGTTTAGCTACATTAAATACGTATATCATTGGTTTTACTTTACAACAGTGATACACTCTAACTATGCTAACTATGCTCTAACGCAAGTTTACAATCTAACACTTTAACTATGCTTTAATTTTAACGCATGCTTACGCTCTAACTTTAAAAGTAGTTTCAAATTGTATGTAATATTATCTTCAATAAATTAAAAATTTACGAAAATTCATAATACACGGTTTAAAAAAAAAAAAACGCCAACTTTCCAATTGTTAATCAATCTGGAAGCTTTATAATCACCCATTTATCTCTAAATGCCGTCAGCTAGTAAATATCATAAAAAGCGTTTAAGAAAGATAATTTTATCGCATTGATTTGCAGATTATTCTGATTTTTTAAATGAAATTTTAAAATTTCGATGGCTGATAGAAAATTGGATTTATTATTTTATAAATGGTGGTGCGTTATCCCTACAAAAATAAAAGGGAAAGTATGTGTGCTTCGAGTTTGAGTGTGTTATCGCTTATTTATAAGGAATCCCATCACTTACTCTATTGTATAACGGCTTTCAACCAACAAGAGAGGTTTTGCACTCTTCAGTTCTTAATATGGCAAGCTTGATGGCTGCATTTTTACCATTTACAAATTGATTATGCATTTTAGGACTGAAATTTGTACTGATTAAAACGTGGATAAAGAATCCCCCCCCCCGCAATCCTTGATCCTTTATGCTTCGGTTACTTCGTCTTTGTGGTAAGGCTCAAAATTTGATAAAGATTTAATAACTATATGAAGTTCTCCATTCTATGTTTGATGATCTAAGTACATATATAAACAAACTTATAGACAGTCAACCAGAGAAAAATTGTTTGCACGGGGCAGTTGAATTTCTTCAACTTTTTATTACCATAGAGTCATAAAATGTTGCTCATATATATTGCATGTATATTAAATCAAATATATACGCAGAAATATTAGAATAAATTATATTAGAATATTCTAAATACATCAAACATCTTTTTTAAAAAAATCTTTTAAATCTAAATCCATTACTTAAAAGTTATTTTGGGAAATCTATTTATTTAGTATTTAAAAATTCTCCAGGCTCTTTGATTTTTAATTTTTTTTCGTTGTTATCAAATAAAACTATATTTGAAACTAATCTGGTGATTATATTTAAAGGTTCATTGGTTTGACATTTTAAAGTTAATTTAGAGAATTATTTTTATGCATACGCTGTGAGCTTTCACAAGAATTTTCAGCTTTTCTGAAGTGACTTTTCATTTATTCAAACATAAATACAGTAAAAATTTATCCAGATTTATTTTATTATGTAGCAGATGTGAATATTTTCAATTTTACTTCAATTAAGTATGATTAAAAGTATTAAATTCTGAAATAAAGAATGTTGTGATAGAAAAACTCATTAAAATATGCTTGCGGTTCATTCATTTTGTATAATGATACATGTTTTAATGCTGTTTTATTCGCATATGAGCAAATAGTTTGAAGATAAAATATTATCAAAATATTTCTTGTTCTGGTTATTTTTTATTAATATTAAAGTCCACCAGGATATTAAAATTTGATACAGATGTTGAATTCCAAAATATATGCTAATAATAAAATCTGTTGTCTATTTCCGTTTCAATTTAGCTATCGAATTTTTATGAAAACAGTTGGACCGACAAAAAGATTTCGCGCTGACGAGTTTCCTCAAACATTTTATGGGAATTTATCATTTTAGCTTAAAGACTGAGTACAAATTTCATCTTTCTTAATTATGGCATCCTTTTTGATGCCCAAATATTTAAGTTCCTAAACAAATACATCAGTAAATAGAAAAAAATTCTAAATATTACATCTAATTCGATGAACCCTGTAAAGCAAGCTCATTGAAATTCGAAATAGAATTCTTTCTCGTTGAATACAATAGTTTTTCTTTGTTTTCTTAACATTCTAGAAAATAATTAACACTAAGGCAAATGCAATCCATTTCCAGAAAATGTGACTCAATATTTTTTATTCATATTAAGATTTACTCTGCTAATTCACCTTTCTTCGTTATAAATTTTATTAGCTAGGTAACTTGTTGTGTCAAAGATCGTCCAATTATTTAAAATGAATTACATGTCTGAATACTGCGCTTATTTACCTTAAAACATAGATAAAACGCCAAAATGGGGAAACCTGACAGACTGCAACCTCACCTGATTAAAGCCGAAGTTAGGATAATTGCAGTGTTCATCGGGCCATCGATACTAATCAAATTAACGCCAAAATCTCTCTCGGATACTCATGGACGAAGTTGCGCCAAATGCAGCGATTTCTCTTTATTTTTTGTGTGCCATCATTATTCTTTTAATATCAGGTAGGATTAAGAGTCCATGCCACCAACACTTAACGATGGAAACGAGTGATAAAAGATTGGCGCTTGTAATTACCGTAATTGTAGATCTTTCTTTCTCACAACGGTTTTATTTACTTATTTTTGTGAGCAATTTCGACAAATGATTGCTGGAAGATTCTTGTTTAAAGTAATATTGGGGGATTTTGGGTGTGTTTTAATAACATTAAATTGGGGGGAATTGATGGCATAAATAGTATAGTTTTTCGAGGAAATCATTATAAATTGTGGTACAGTTTGGCTTCAGAATGATTTAACAAAAAAAAAAAAAAAAAAAAAAAACCTTCCTTCATCTTAAAAGAGCAATTGTAACCTTAACGAGTGGACTTAGCAAAGCATAAATTAAAGTAATTGACCAGGAATTTTATGCAGGATGTGGTTGACAATGGCACCAAATAAAAAGAATTTAAAAAAATGAGGAAATAGTATTTCATTTTCTTGCAGAACTAGTTATACGAACATAAAGTACTTTAAGCATTGCGCAAAATATGAACTCGAGGTTTTCTTGACCCTTCAAGTTTTAAAATTATCTTTTTTCATTTTCCCCTCTTGAATTATATTTTTAAGACTGGTTCGTATCAAGTAAAAAAGCGTTTCGGTGATTCTCTTTTAAAGTGAAACAAATCTACGACTAAACCAAATTCATGCCATGCTTAACACATAAACTATAAAAGTCAATTTCGGAACACTTCTGTTAAAAAAAAAAGAAAAAAGAAGGCAACATTATATGTCTATCTATTTTACCGCATAATATGTTATGAACATTGTGAAATCATGTCAATCATGTATCTTTTTTACTCAAATATATAATTTTCAAATTCTTCAAATTTTCTCTTTAAATGAAAAAGCAGTAGACAGTTACAATCAAACAAAAAGAAAATGGAAGTGAAATCTATCACTATTACAGATTTATTGATTCAAATTTGTTAAAAAAATTATCCAATCAGATTCGCCATTTCAAATAAAAGAAGGTACATTTCGAATACCTACTAAAATTCGAACAATTTTACTGTTATGTAGAATTCAGTTTAATACTGATGTTGAAGATATTTTGAAGACGAGAATCTCCATTGCCTTCATAATAATTTGACTTCATTGTCAAGGTTCACCTATAAAAGTCAATGAATTAAATTTTTCGATATGAAATCAGATGATGATTCTTCCATGACTTTAATACACAATCAAATCATCAAAATGAAGGAAAAATGTAATGAAATAAAATGTAATAAAATAATATTTTATTACATTTGTACATTATGTTTTATTACATAATGTAATAAAACATTTAATTTTTTAAACTTTAGAATAGAAGTTTTCCTATTTACTGGTATGCTATAGGTTACAAATCACTGGTTTAACATTTGTAAAGAAGTCACAAAATTAACTAAATTTTAATCGTGACTACCGGCAATTGAATGCCAGTAGTCACAGTGAGGAGAAAAGATCTTGAAGACAGTTTATTTTGCATCGAAATAGTACAACAGGAAAAATGTGTATCATGCTATGTTTATATGCCTTTGCTTTAAAGCTTCCCTCACTTTCTGCCAATTCCCATTGTTATTTTTATACAAACATTAAATATTAGGCAGGGTGAATGACCAATTGCATTGCATAATATGCTCTTTTAATATGAAAATCGGATTCTAAAGTCTTTGAAATTTTAAATACTTTCAATCTGTCTGTCGATTTTTGATTATCTTCTTATATTTAAATTCTCAATATGACAGACAGTCGAGGACTACAGTCTTGTAGGTAAATCCCTGAACAGGCATGCTGTTGATGACTACATCAACTCTTGAAGGCTGCCACTGATTGAATTGTCATGTTTCGACTTGGCTGGCGTTCCGTCAAGGCCAATACTGCAGAACCCGGGGCCCTTAACACTTTTGTCGACCGAAATCCCCGTGGCACCCAATCACTGTTTGCGGCGGAGGCAATATCCATGATGAATTAAGCTCAATATTTGCACGAGGAATTCCAGCTTTCTAAGAGGTATGAGTCAGTGGTAAAGCAGCACGTGCCATTGGCTAACCCCTTTTGCGCTTCAAAGAGAAACATATGCAAAGTGTTTCGAGATGCAAGAGGGGTTGGAAAGCGAGGCCGTCGACTTGTACCGTCCCCACCTCCATGATGCCATCCCCTTCCTCCCTCGCGGGATGCTTCAACCCTTTCGGTTTGGAGAAAAGGGTTAAACGGTCGAGAGGGGTGGAGGGAATGTGCAGCGCGTTTTAAGAACTTCTGGCTTAATGAATGAAGCATTTGTAATACCTCTTCTGTTTAATATAACGCAGGAATATTAATTTCGAATGTTTCGGTTGGGGTTCCAGATGAAAAATATCAATAATCATTCTGCAATTATTAAATTATGTTTTGGAGTTTTTGGCATCCGTCTACATTTCTGGAACAACTTTCGGTAATTATGTTACGATGATGCAAATATTTTTAAATAAATTTTTGGGTACAGTGCTTTTTAAATTTGTTCCAGGGATCCAGAATAAAGAAATGACAACTCCTTTATTTTCAAGCAATTTTTCCCTTATCTCAGGTATAAATAAAATAAGTCATTTAATATAAATTAATAATTAAAAATATTTGAATGTACTATTTCGCATATTTAGGACAAATTCTGATAATTATTTTACATAAGTAATTTAAATAATTAAAACTGCTATATGGACTTTTTTTAAACGTGTAACAGCGACGACACATTGTCTGCAAATAATTTGTTGACACCCACTTTAAAGACTCAACTTTTTGCACAAATATATTAGATTGCATCTAAATAGCGGAAATGGGAAATTGAGGTATATTTAAGCGATAAAAACTTTAATTGCATGTATTTTGTGCAATTTCTAAAGAGTTTTTAAAACCTAGAGAATTTTTTAAACATTCTACATTGTAAATAAACAACAAATGCTCACTTGCAGTTTTATTAATCCTTAAATTTATGCAAACTATACCATTTAGGTTCGGCATTCAAAGTTTAAAAATTATTAAGAATTATTAGAAGTCAGTGCTATTATGAATTTACAAAACTTTGCTTTAATATAAAAAAAAAATTCATATTTAAAGGATTTCTTTGAATTCTCATTTAAAAAGTTAACTATTATTTTTGAGTATAAGTAATTAAAAATTGTAATTTGGGTATTCTGATACTGTTTCTATGTACCTTTTAACATTATGCATATACATTAAATGAAATATTTTAACATAAATAATAGCAACATTGGTTTTCGGAGAAAAATTAACAACTCAGAAATTTTCTCGCGTAGTTATGCCAATTTCAGCACTGCCAAAGTTAATAATGTATAATGTTGCCACTTGTTGGAGGATATTACTTGCCTTAAAATTAAAGATAGAGATCTCCACCCTTCTGAAACTTCAGGCAATCCCTTCCCTCGAGTTAGATTCGCACGCAAATTTATCATTACACAATTTTTGCTTTTTCGTATATGAAATACATAAAGAGAAAATATTGTAAACGGTAAAATTGGAATGTCTGTCTGGAAATGGATACTTCAAAATCATAAAAATATAAGCTTGTCAAATATTACTTTCTCTTCTCTTATTTTTAAGTATCTTTCAGATTTTGAATGAAATTTTTGTTAGAAGTGAATCTGACAGTCATTCTACATAGGAATAAGATATTTCAAATACACAATGAAATCTGTATATGAAATTTGGCAAATGATTTTATTACCCGAATATTCAGATCTATCTCGTATATTGCGTCACATTATCTATTATTGATACAACATCTATCTAATTTTATTCAAAGGTAAAGGAAGAATGTAGAGATTCAATTTCAATATTCGATATTTGCAACGATATAATGATCTATATTTAATTTAAAGCTCAATCGTTGAGCAAACTATGTTTAGTTTTTAATTTTTATTCTTTTTGGTAGACTTTGAAATAGAACAGTAATGTATATTATGAAATATACAATATATATCAATAATATATATCTTATGTAATATAGAATATATATCAATAATATATATCTTATGTAATATAGAATATATATCAATAATATATACCTTATGTAATATAGAATATATATCACGAAGTATAATTATTCTATATTACGAAGCTAAACAGCATTTATAGTTATTCAGTTATTCTATAATTTAAATGCTGCCTAATTCAAAGTATACACATTCTGTATACAAAGTTCAAAGGAAATATATATATATATATGAAATAAAATGAAATATTGTATATTATGTAATGAAATATTGCCTATAATTCGAAGTATAATTATTCTATACTACTAATCTAAATACTTTGTAGCATAGAATAGCTAAAATTTTTAAAGACAATTCCGTGCAATTAACGATAATCTATACTGTGAAGTTATTTTATAATGCAAAACAAAGATTTTTATTTATTTCAAAAATAATTCTATAATATGTATTTTTTACTACGAAGCTAAGCAGTAATTACACTCCATATTGTGTAATTGAACTAGAAATGATAGAAACGATAATGTTTATTACAACTATCTATTTGATAGCAGAAAAAAATCCCTATTAAAATAATAATTTCTTTAAAAAAAGTTTTAAAAAAAACCGAACTTCTTGTTACTGTATATTGATTACTACTATTTATTGATTAATTAAAGTTACATATTTAAAATATAGGTAATTTTGCAGGTAAATTTGAATATATTTTTAAAAAAATCGAAATGTTTTTCAGTAATTTTTTTTCATTTAAAATGTTAAAGAATCTCAGGAATTGGAAACTTGTGAAAATTTCGTTGACATCAAATTATCATTCTGTAAGAAACTTCTTTGGATCATAACCATAATTTAACACGAGCGGTTTGAAACACTATTTTTCGAGAAATGTTTTTTGCAGTACTCACATTAATAAACGCCACTGCTCATATGAAATTAGATATAGCGTAAATAAATTGTGAATTTTTTTTTCTCCTTCAAGAAATAGTGAAAACATTATAGACATCCGAATTAAGAGCCTCCATGAGTTCAAATTAATTATTTTTTGGAATTACATAATTACATTTGTCTCTATGGACTTCGACTGAAATACGCAATGAGATCGATGGATGGAATTTTGTCTATGATTATATGATCAGAATTCTAGATTTGTAATCTAATTTTGAACTAGTTGGATAGTTAATTGGTAGTCTGTGTCTATGTGCATATATATATATATTTGTGTATATGCATGAAATAATTCAAAAATGTTATAAAATAAGTTTATATTTAGTTTTATATTCATTAGTTCAGCAAGAATAAACTAAAATGCATATTCATCTGTCTACATATTATGAAAAAATTAAATACCATATTATTTATTACAGTTAGAACTATGAAAGTATGTCTTATATCCAACAATATTCATTACTTTACATATCAAATTTTAAAATTTCTTTGTATACATGTAAAATACATTTATTTTTATAATGTAGCGAAATCAAATGATATCATAAATAAGTAAACGTATTTTGTATCATGCAATCATCAATCAACAAACAACATTAAAATTTAGTCATATTTTAAATGGCAAACAACTCTGCAACATTGAAAAATCACTTCACACTAATAACCTCTTTTAACCTAATTCCTGTATTAATATCGTTCTATAATGTCATTATTTTCTTTTCTGCAATTATGCCTCAATTCAGTTCCGAGCAAACGATTTTTAGAATTAGTTGCCAGCTGTCATTAAAGCTTCCTGAAAATCCTCGCACAAAAGGGAACTAACGCCTCTCATGCAAGGCGGGCAGGGACACAGGAATGGCAAGCAGACGAATCTCTCCCAAATCCCTACTAAGTTCTCTTTCCGACTCTTGCAAATGAAGGAGGATTACGAATTTCAAAAAGAAAACGCTCAACCCTTTTACACCCCGCGTTTAGAACAGGGACTAAAGGGGTGGCTGGAGGATTATTTGGAGTTGTTTGACGTCTGCCGCTACGTTATTAAAATCTGTGCGACGTTTCGACATGCGAAAATTCTCGAAAGGAATTTTAAAAAAAAGATTACATTGTGAGTTAAAACCGAATAATTAGTCAATTCCAATTTCTTTCACTTTTTTTTTTTTTATCGAAAGGGGAAGGACGTTGTGACACTCGGTCTTGGAGGTTACGGTTCTAAAAGCTGAGTGCTTATTAATTTATTTAATTTGTATTTAAAAATCTGGATAAAGTTTCAATGCAGTTGTAAATGATTTTCCACCTTAAGTTAAAACTGAAACGTTGAAGCATCATTCTTTTTTTAAAAAATAAATTCTTTTATTGCGGAATAAAATAACCTTAGTTATTTGAGATTCGTTAAAGACATTTTTATTTTGCTTACTACTTGAAAAATAAAACATGTATTCGGAGATAAAAAAAATATCAAGTTATAGAATCCATAATTAATATCTTAAGAAACAAATGAAAATGAAATTTTCTTTTCCGTTCTTTTTTTGGATCTTTAATTCTACTCCAAATATCTTTCGCCAAGACGCTGGAAATAGTATCGAATCAACTGATGGAAATTTGCTATAAAATGACGTATATGGGTTCATTTATTAGATTAAAGGACCTTAGTATCTAGTCAACTGATGCAGAACTGCTATAAAATGATGTATATGCTTCATTTATTAGATTAAAGGACCTTAGTATCGAGTCAACTGATGCAAATTTGCTATAAAATGATGTAAATGGCTTCATTCGTTAGATTAATAGCCTTATTTCTAAACTTCTTAAGATTTATGGAGTTTAAACCAAGAACACTATTTTTTCCGGATATAAAATAGAAATTACCTATTTTATTTGAATTTGAAATTAAAATATTTTATTAAAATATACTTTTCTTTTGGAGTGGACAATAATAGTAGTGTATTCATGAAATCTTAATATGGCTAGCTGAAGTTACTTAGCATTTAGTTATTATGTTGGAGAAAGGAAACAACAGTCTGTAAATCCCTGAATTCATTGTGTTAAGATAGAATTTTTAACAACCAATTGAGATCAATGATTAAACGACAACAAAACTGAATTGATTTTTACATTCTTCAAATCTCCGACTTACTCCAATGATTTTGCTTAAAATTAAACTTTATGTGTATCAATTCAAATCTTGAATAGAATAGAAATTTGAATTAAACTTTCTCTTATAATACGAAGTCTACAGTAATTATAGTTTTATTGAATCCTATAACATAAAAATCATATCATAACAATTCAAACAGCTAGTGAATTATATTATTATAAAGTTTCATATAAATGCCGAATGAAAATATCCTGCGATTTTATGAAGAACAAAGTATAAAATATGAATTAAAATATTAAATATTAGACTGGGTTTCTTATATTCTTTTAAATTTGAAGGTATGTTTCTTTTATTTTATTATTATTAAAATAAGAATACATGCCTGATTTTTACCTTATAATATATCCAAAACATTTTCTATATATTTTTTTCAATTTATTTTCATTCAAAACAGTAAAAAGAAGTTGCGATGCAGGATCCGTTCAATGAAAACGGTTTGCATTTCAATATAACAAGCAAACTTATCACTGTAAATTATGCAAAAAATATTTTTTTAAGAAAACCTGGTAATTTTTGTAGATTAGTTAAAATGGCATAATTAAAAATAAATTTTAAAATGGCATGAAATTATTTTTTTGTGCAGTCATATTTTCGGAATTTATAAAAAAAACCCATCGAAATTTCATTTTATTTTTATTATACTAATATATATATAATATAGTATAATTAAAATAATATATTATTCATATATATAAACTCTGAAATGCACATTCTCACTTTCCAAAGTATCCAAAGTATATCTGTGCAAAATTTGGTAGATGCATAGTTAACAATCAGTTCTGCACAGAAACAGCATGTGCGTTTCTACCTATGCTATTAATATATGTAATGTTTTAAAGTGATGGTAACAGTTTTGATCATCATTAGATTGCAATTCTCTGTCTTATCTGAAGTAGAAAATGCACCAATTCATTAAATTATGCTCTTCTGATTATTCAAAATTGAGGAAACGGCTTCAGAAAGTGAACCAGTGATTAATAAAGTGACTGTAAACCAACGCCAGAAAATCTCGAATCGATTCCAAGAAAATTGCGAGTGGGAATGCTGTTGTGGCATTAACTTATTTCTCGTTTATTGGCTATCGTATTTGTCATATGCTTGTATAGCGTTTGTGATATTGAAAAGAAGGTTCTAGAAAGATCAGGAAAACTCGCGTCCTAAATGAGCTCTCACCAACATTCTTGTTGTTTCTGGAATTTTCTACATTGTCTCCAAAGTCATTAAATTATTGCTTTGTCACCAAGGATCTTTGACTCAGCATCCATTCTTCCTTCATCAGAGTTGTCTGCAAAACTGTGTTCCTTTTCAAAATAACAATTGTGCTAGGAAGCATTATTGCATATTTGTAACAATATATATAATATGTATTTTTCTTTATACATTTAGTTAATAAGGAACTAAATCTTTTTTACACTATAGGCGGTCGGAATAACCAAATCGTCTAGGAACCGTCATACTAGACTAAAGGTGATTAGAATCATCATTGATATTTAATACGGCACAGTTAATGAACTTCGAATGACACCCTCTCCCCATGCCATTCCAAGAAATAAGAGCGATAGTAGAAGTCATTGGTTCAGGTAATCAATAATAAATTAATAATTTTTCTCTGTAATAACTCTTTTTTTTTTGTAACTTATATTAGAAAAAAGATCCCCCTTCTTTAAGAGTCCAAAAATATATCAATGTAACCATAATATAGTTTTTTTCGCTTGTCAGCTTTTGAGTCTTATAAGCTTGATTTATGAAAGTAATGATCAAACGTGTTCATGATGGTAATTATGTTCATAATGTAAGATGATATCGAATAGGACTTGGCAACAGGAGATGTTTAAAAGATAATTGCAGTTATTTTTATAACTAATAAATCTGAGTTCTATTAAATAAATATTCTCGAAATGGTAAAGAAAACAACCTTTTCTTTCTGGAGTGAAACAAAATTTCATAAAATATAACATATCCGATTTTAGAAAGAAAAAAAATCATTCTTTAACATAAATAAAATAAAAAGCAAAAACTCGAAGCTTCAGAAAAGAATTCATAAAGATATTTTAATTCGAAGATGAAAATAAAAGAAGTAAGAGATCTGAAACATTTTTTTTTACTAAGACTATCAAATTTCACTCCTTTTTAAAATGTTCTTAATGAACCGAAACGCCGAGTAAGAAATTTTTTAAACTTCTCATTAACTGCTACAATACTCGCATGCATGGAAAAAAAATAAAAAGCAAAATAAGATTTAAAACATTATCAGATTTAGAATATCACTTTTAATTTAAAGTAACAACATTCTTGATATTAAGCTCAAAGAAAAATAAATAAATAAGATGAAAAAAAAGAAAAGAAAAGCGAAAGCATAACATTTCCAAACTTCAAAACTTCCTTTTGATGATATTAAAAAGTAAATATAAGCAAATGCGACGTTCCATAAACTGCATAGAAAGTCGGTTTGATTAATTACATGCATTGGTGCGATTAATTTAAATTCCCTGCAGGGAAAAAAGAAAAGGGAAAAAGGCAAAATCAGCCACGCCCCTTTTCATTCGAACTACCCAATTATGAAGCTCGCAGCTTACCATCATGTGCAAGATTTAATATCTTTTAAATTAAACTGAGCCGAGCTGTTGATACATAGTTTTTTAAAAGGCTTACTGAGGAATAAAATAAAGATATATGTTGCGGTAACACAAATATCGTAAATTAGCTGGAGATATTAATTGTGAGCAATTAATTATTTCTCTCCGGCGATGAATACGATTCAGAAATGGGAATCAAATGGTGGTTAAAAATGAATTAGTTGAAAAAGAGGTTTGCGTTGGGGGAGATTCAATCTTTCTCCTCAAGTGTATCAATAAGGAAAATTTTTATGGAAGAAAAATGCACCTTGGTAATTTATTATACACTTTAATTCAGTTCGGGTATTTTTTATTTACGTTAGTGCTTCTCAACAATTTAACATATGGGATCTAGACACCTAAATCATTTTTAATTGTTAGCCCTCCCTCCAATGAGTTTGTTTTTCTCTTGCAATAGAATCCGTATCTTTTGAATAATTCATTTCATGGCATTTTCTGTTATTTATAGATGAGTATTTCAAAGAATGGATAATTTAAAAAAAATTTCGTACATTAAGAAGAACAATGAGAAAATATTAAAAATGTTATAAATTTGATCGCGAAATTTTGACGAATCTTTCTAATTTAAATATTAAAAAGGCTAAAAAAAATGTTATAGTGTTAATTTTTCTGTGAATTTGTTGACTGGAAAACAGAATAAACTAAAGTAATGAATTTTGGTACGGGTTCTCCAAACTAAAGCTGTATATCTGTAACAAATTTTCTGCTAAGCCCGATAATGAAACAGCTGGTGTGGTCTCCTTAAAACTTTCTAGCATATCTGTAATAAACTTGTCGTACCAGAGAACACATGGCATTGCATGGCATCGGCGTGTAATAGTTAAGAAATATTAACATTTGGTCCAAATATAGCATTTTTACTGAATCTATCGTGTCATCCTTGGCGAGTTATTTGGCGATTAGTCCTTGGTATGCAGTTAATAATACCCAAAAATCGAAATTGTGTTTTAAATACGTTTTCCCCAACTGATTGGAACAAAGATTTGACATAAAATTGTACTCGCAGACAAAAAATCCCATGCCAAATTTGATACATTTAATTCATTTCGTTTTCGAATTATGTCTACATGTTTCTGAAAATACAGACAGACAGGAAATCGTTGGATTTAGTTCAAAATTTGACAAGCGCTCATACTATAAATGCTAAATCTGTGCACCGAATCATATATCTCTAGTTCTCTTCGTTTTGTAGTTACGTGTTAACTAATATTCAAACAACTGGACAGACAAAATTCTTTTAAACAGATTTTACTGAAAATTTGATAGAAATTTGCAAATTTGGTGTAAATACCGTATACTAAATTTCTACCGTCTAGCTGAAAGCACTTTGTTGCAGATAGACAGACATTTTCCAAAAATGTGTTTTTCGAACTCAAAGAGGTCAAAAACGTGGAGATTCATCAAAATCTTGAGTTCCAGTTTTTTTTAGTTTCTCTATATTATATCTATGAGAAACTGAAACTATGCTTACCTCGTACATCTTGTAGGAACACAATGATTAAAAAAAGGGCGATTTAACAGCTGAACTTTATCTGCTTTTATTACAAGAATAATTGATCTGTATCAAATTTTGGACCCGCTCATGCTAATGGGAAGAATTCCAAAATGGATACCAATTCTTTTTTGTTATACACAAAGTACAAAATGAGTTGTATAAACGCTTCTTAAGTATACTAGAATCGCTACAAACGAAGGAAGTGTATTTCTGTCCATTTATATTTGTAGCACAAACATGCTACCACATGATGTAATTCGAAGCATAAGAATGAAATCGCACTTGTAAAGATTATTCATTGAAAATTGAAACTTTTTTCTGTGACGAATTACCCAGAAATCATCTATGTAAATAATATCAGAAACAAGAAAATTATAGGCCTAGAAACCATGATCCTCGTATAACCTGGTTTCTTTCTAACCCTTTGGTTAAGGAATTTTACAAATATTTTTCTCTCTATTTTCTATGCAAATATCTTTACTTGCATCTAAATGAAGAGAAAGCGGGTTCTAAGTAAGAGAAATTATTTCGATTGTTTTTTCGAAACGTTTTCTTAAGCCAGAGACTGGGACTTAAATATCAAACTACCTCCACTCCACCCAAAAAACTATTTTATTAAGAACTATAAACTAATTTTAAATTATTAGCGAGATGTATATGTTATGTTAGCAGTCCAAAGGTTAAGAAATCATTGCGATATTATTTTGTAGATGCTGAAGGAGTATGCTAAATCTCACCTTTATCTCTCAGTATGCTAAATATCATCTTTATCTCACAACGCATGCAGCATACTCTGTTGCGTGTGCATCAGCAATGCCCAATACTGCTACAAATTTATAATATTTCTTCCCTGTTTAGTAAGTTTCCTGCCAGAAGAAACATATGCAGTTATGATTTGAGTTAGACGGTTGAAATTTGGTATACGATCTTTAAACCAAATTTTCAGATTTCTATCAAATTTTGAATTCAGAGAAAATTTGTCTGTCCGGCTGTTCGAATAGGAATTAACATGATAATTACAAAAGGTTCAGTTACAGATTTAACAACTGCAGTGTAGATACCTGTCAAAGATGGAACCAAATCCAACTGCGGGTTGACTGTCTGTCGGTCTGTACTTTCAGAAACATGTAAACGCGATAACTCAAAAACGAAATGACTTAAGTATATTAAATTTGGTATGGGATGTTGTGATTTGTATAGTTTTGTGTTGTTTCAATAAGTTGGGAAAAACGAATCTGAAACTCAATTTCGACTTTTGGATGCTTTTAACCGCATGCTAAAGATTTATCTCCAAATAATTCGCCAAAGATGTGATGGGATCGCACGAGAAATTTAGTAAAAATGTTAAATTCACTCTAGAGGTTACTATTTCTTAATATTGTTCACTAATGGTGATTTCTCTAGAGCAGCATCTTCATTGGAGAGTATGCGCCAAAGTTTCAGGAAAATCCCTTCCTTGGTATTAATGCCTACTCTGAAAATTATGTTAAAATTTATTTAAGATTACAGACTTTTGATTACTTTTGAAAAGCAAATTGCAATTTCTCTTCTTTTGAAAAGCAAATTGCTATTTTTCTCAAATTTAAAAATACATTGCTGTATCTAAATTTATCTCCTCAAACTATCTGACTGCTTGTCAATGATGAAAATTTCAAATTCCAAAATTAATTGGCTTTACTGAAGGATTGATGTGTTTGAAACAAGTTCAAAAAGCGATAGCCAAATAGTCTTCATAAGTGAATTCGGCGTAATTTTCAAGGCTGGAAGCTCTTCCCAAAATTTTTGCGATATCTCTGAACTTTTTAGGGGCTCATATGACCAGTGATGACGTATCTCAAGATCAAAAGCTTTTATATCAAATAAAATTTTTTAAATTTGGCACAGTGGTTGTAATTGGGTTACTTTGTCGACGCTTTTCGCCGTGGAGAGTGTACAGTCAAATACTGTTTTTGAAATTTCTTCGAAAATAAAAGGGGGTGATCATTGATGACGTATCATGGAGTCATGAGCATTTTTATGAAATAAAATAATTTCAAAAGCGGCACTGTAGCTGGGGAATTGAGACACAGATTTCCCTATAGAAAATTTACAGTAAAATAAAAATTTCTTTCGAAAATGAAGGGTGATGGAATGCGGGAGATCATTGATTACGTATTAGGAGCGTGACTTTTCATGTGAAAAAACAATATGCGAAATTAGACCAAGAGTTGAAAAGGCACAGTGACCCTTTTACTTTCTTTTATATTTTAAATATGTAGATGTTACCGGCAAAGTATGAAACAGCGGCATTTTATAGAATGCCTAAGCATTGTATATAATGTCGGGCGTTTTTAGGCAAAGTATGAAATTAGAGAATTATTGCACACATTCCCTAGGCATTGTATATAATACCTAGACATTCTACAGAATGACGAATGCTATTTAGGCAAAATACAAAAATAGATTCTTATAAGGCTATTATATAAATAATGTGCATTCTTCAAAAATACGAATGTTATTCGGAAAAAATAATCAGAATGCCATTTAAAAAATTATTCAAAATACGTAAAGAAAAATTAAAGTTGCTCAAAACAAAATTTATGCCTTCTTAAGGAACAAAATTTTTATTAAAAAAATAAGAAATTAAAATTAACCTATTTGTTGCTACATGGTAGACTTAAATGGCATTTTGAATTATATTTTATTACATTTTTCAAGCAATGACACTTCATATTTTCACACATACATTTGACGAGTCCTTGACCACTTCCATTGGTCTGAGCAATTGCAATGAACATAGAGGAATTTCGTAGCTCAGGAATATCTTCAATTCTGCGTAAGTTCTTAGGGCATGGAGTAAATTGTGATCTCTCGCATATACTTGTTTCTTGTTTGCTTCAGAAGTTTCAAGCCGGTAGAAACCGCCCTCTGTCACACTTATTAAGACTGCCAATACATTGCTGGAATCAACTCGCCCTTGTTGACTTCAGGAATAGGAACTCGTGCAGTAGTTCAAAAAGAAGCAGAGGTATTCGAAACGAATAAGAGATGTATTTTATACTTTGCGATTTCTAATTTGGCGTTCTATAGAATGCCTAGGAAATGTGTGAAATATGAATCGTGTCATACATTACCGGCTGGTTTTAGGCATTAAATACAATGTCTAAGCATTCTATAGAATGCCGGATTTCCTACTTTACTGGCAACATAGATAATAAATCTCAAATATTAAAATGATGAGGAGCGCTGCTATGAGATATTTAATTTTCTTGGCAGTGCAAATAATATATTTATAGATACTCATTCTTCCGAATATAAAATAAAAGAGAACAATCCCTAAGCCCAGCAAACATAGCATTGTCACATGTCTAATTAAGACTTAAAAGAAATATCCCCCATTCTTCTTTTGAAGGCAATCTTTTCCAGCTCTCTATCCTTCTAATAAAAGCGCTTCACTGTTACTTTGTGGTCGACAGATTGACAGATCACATCCATCTTGTAATAAATTACACCGTGCATCGCTTTCTGCAACCCTTTTGGAGAGCGTATAACACGAAGAAACCCTTTACCGTCAAATCTAAAGCAGACACGAGACGAGTCTTGTCAAAGCGTAGTACTAATTTTTTTCCCTACCTTTCTCCCCCTCTGCATTTTAATTGGCCCGCGGTAGCCCTTTTGCTCTGACTTTCCTTAATAACGAAGGATTTAGACGGGATGTTCCATTTATAATTCATAGAAGGGGGGATGGAAAAGTGTGAAATGATTGACTGGATATGGGTTTCCTCAATGTAAAGCTGTCGCGGAACTTTAGAATTATTGATGAATTTGAGGAGGAGGGATGCTAGTAATTAGGGAATACTGCTGATGGTGTTTCCGGGAGTGTGTTCTATGACACTTCTACTTTCCCTGTCCCCTTTTTTTACTTCTAGCTTCAGCAAACGACTTTTTTTTTTTATTGCGTGAGAGGTATTGAGAGTTTCGGAGTGAAGAGGAAGAAAAGAAGTGAATGAGAAGAGATTGAGTTAAATGTATGAGTAATAATAGGAAGCAAGCTTAATATTTAGTGGTGGTTGCACGTCATGTTAACGAAGATCAGACAGTGCTTAAAATGATTGAAAAAATATGTAACAGCTTTTTTTTTATTGTTCTAAATTAATGTTGATAGATAATGAATTAAAAAAACACAATTAAAATCTTATCGTTTTTACATTGCGTTGGATGATATATATATATTTTTTTTCGTGGTAAGTTCATCTTATTAAAAATCTAATATGAGAATATTTAAGAAATTCAAATTCGAATGAATTTTAGTTCTCACCTTTTATAAATTAGATAAATTTAAAAGTTTAGATCAAAGCGTTTTGTGATACATCTCAATTTTAAAAGTAAAAAAGGATTAATGAAGTTTTAATTAAAATATATTATAATCTCAGCTTTCTACTCAAATTAAGAGTAGTGGAACCAGTCTTCGTAAAATCAGTACTTATTTTAGAAGCTATTAATTACTGTCATAAATTTATATTTTTATATTTTAAATTATTAGTTATATTTTTATTATTTAATTAATTTTGATTTATATTATAAATGATATATTCTGAATCATAATTTTTTTTCAGAAATATAGGAAGCTATTTTAACTTAACTTTCCAGTATTTTAAGTACGTTATCTTTAATTGATAAAGAATTTCAGATTTTAACTTCAAATTATAAATACTTTCAGATTTCAAATGAAATCGATATCATTAATAAGGTAATTTTTTAAGTCTTGTGATAATATAAAGATAATTTTTTGTAAATTAATTATTTTGAATATATGAACATTAATATTCATAGGCAAGCTACGTAGATTTAACTTTACTTTATGATAGCTTAAACTTTCCTATTTAAGGTTGTTTTCTCTGTTATATTCTATGACTGAATTTTTGACGACCCGGCGAACCCTCTCCAGAACATTTCTAATAATATTTTTTAACATCCTTAATTAACTACGTTAAGCATTGAATTCAATGCAGTTGTAAAAACGTTCAAAGAAGCAGCCTGCAATTCAGACGATGGTTTGTTTACATTTGACGTTGCCATATAGCAATAAGTAATAAGAGTGATTTATTAATTTCTTTTTAGAAAAGTAGCCATTTGAAAAAATTAGTTATTGAAAATTATCTAATACACAGATTTTTGTCTCATATTACTGTAAATTTATTTAAGTGAATTTATTTTTAATAAGAATAAAAATTAAATTTGTATGGTAAAACAATAAATGTCTTACAAATTATTTAAATGTTACTTTTACATAAATATCTTTTTCAAATATTGAAATGATTCAATATCTCTCCAATTTCTTTAATTCCAGAAAAAGCAAACCATAAAAAACAACACGACACAAAATATAACAAACCGCCCTCTAGTGTCACTTCCATCGTTACATCCACTCTGTCGCGAACAGATTTATTTGTCTACTTCACTACTCTTTCCCTCTTTTTTTTCCCCTCTAACTGTCCCGGAACAGAAAATCGGGATAATTCTGCAATTCCGCTCCTGACAAACATAGATAAGGACCGGA
Source organism: Argiope bruennichi (assembly GCF_947563725.1). Classification (NCBI taxonomy): domain Eukaryota; kingdom Metazoa; phylum Arthropoda; class Arachnida; order Araneae; family Araneidae; genus Argiope; species Argiope bruennichi. The sequence goes on from NC_079159.1 coordinate 66,709,823, forward strand.
AATGGAAATCAATTGCCACTTTTTTCCGTTTTCCTTCGCTGAACATGATCGTGGAACGTGCCAAGGCGAGAGAAAAAAAAGAGAGGCGTTAAACGCTTTTGTCAAAAAGAACCCAGGGACAGCAGTGCATTGCACTATTGTTCCGTAGCGGAAAAGACCAGTTTCCGGTGAAATAGGGTGTTGAGTGTTACCGATTAGTTTACTCGCGTGACGGTATATTGTAGAGATTAATTGTATCGGGTATTTAGAACGGAGAGGGGAAAAAATTCTGGTTTGGAAGAGATTGATTCGGAATTGGATAGTTGTGAGTTATCTCTTCCAAACCATGCAGGACTTTAGGTAGATTATTCGGGAAAAAATCCCTCTGTATTTTGCTAAAAGAAATAATATAGTTTCTTTTTTCTTCGAATATATCTTTAAAAGAGTAATTATGATTATTTAAATGTCGTCGAGTTTGATAGTTTTATAAGGTACTAATTAAAACACCGAAAATATTTCAAAGTTTCTGATTGATAAAAAAATGTTAACATCAGTCTCTAGAATAGATAAACTTCTTTGATTTTCCTAACTAGAAGATAACTTCTGTTTTGGGAATTCATTTTTTTTATTTTAATTTTTATGAGAACCTAAAAGGTATATGAAGTGTTCAGCTACTGCTATATGATTTTTGACATTTAATGTAAAAAATGGCATCTGAATTTGTTAATAGGGTGAAAGTTACATATTGCATAGTTAATTAACAAGTCTAGACAAATTATAAGTTAACAAATCTACAATTTGACTTAAACAAAATTCAACGCTTGTTTTTTTTTTTTTTTTTTTTTTTTGTTTTAATAGAATTTAGAACAGGATCTTAATTTTTAAAACAGCGGTGTGAAACGTGGAATGGGAAACAATCCTCCGATGTAAAGTTGGTAAAATTCTTGGATGTAAACGTTTTTAGAAAGATTTAATAATAACAGAGGGACTACAGTAAGATATTTTTCGTGTCATTTGGCAAGTTCGTATATTGAATGACGGAAATGTAACTGTAAAATTGCAAATATCTATGTAAATATTTTTAATGTAGAAAAAAAAATACAAGCAATTGAAATTAATTTTTTAGTTTAGTTAGTTATATTAATGTTAAAGCAACACTAGAGCTATTTTGGGAGGGACCTCGTAATTTTGAACTATGGTCAGATGACGAGGACGAATGTGGGGTTACACCTGAGCTGTAACCCCACTTTGTCGCGTACGGATTTACTGTGCGATGACTTCAGTGAAATCGGATATCAAACATGAAACCCTAACTGACCCTTACACCAGGCCACCGCGGCCCTGCAAATGAAATGAAAGTAATATTTTTAGGATCTCCCCCCCCCCCACTATGATTAAAGAACGATGAAAATGTTTAAAACCCTTGTCTTTGACCTAACTTTTAAAATGAGATTTACGACGTATTTTAAACGTCAAACCACACCTCGTTTGTAGAATTGTTGTGAGCCTTATCCGGTATGATATAGGTGTAGGTGAAGGTTATTAAAAATGCCTAAAAATAATAGAAATATGATTATATATAAAATTCACAACAATGATAAAAACTTAAATGGTGTATGTTTGGGACACAATAATACTGAATGAATAATGTGCTATATGTGAAACGAGAAGAGCTGCATATTTTCTTTCACAAAGTAAATTTTCATAAAGAAATTTTTATAAAGTATTACAAGTATTCATATTTTCTTTCACAAAATAAAATAGAAAAAAAATGTTGCGTTGTATTCTGAATTCAAAGATAAGAGAGAAAGCAGTTATGGTATAAAATTGAGGTACGAATGAAGGATTAAAAGAAGTGCTATGAGCAAAGTGCTTAGTTAATCAATTTGTGAATAATTGGTTTAATATAATGCGTATAAAAAAGACAAAATTGAAATTTAAACAAAATAATTAAAAAGACCTTAACATAATTTTTACCATACTTAACAATAGGAACGTGCATTTTTTAAAAGTATAAAGCATCAAACTTTCTAAAATTGAAAAAAAAATATGTGGGGATTGAGATCTGTCAAGGGCATTAAGGTCTAGACCTTGGGCAGGGATCTTAATAATACTAGGACAAAGGTAGAGGGCCCATTTCTTGCAAATATCAGTAATGGATCATCTATCTTTCGCGTCATTATCTTGGTACAATTTAAAATGTCTTTAGATTTCCAGCTCGTTCGCACTTTGTTTAAATTTCGCTTGAGAATGAAAGATAGACATATTTATTCATCATACAACCAATAAAATGTAAGTTCCCGACATCAGTACTTGACATACAACCCCAGACTATTTGATTGCCACCTCCATATTTAAAGCTAAGCAGTAAATTTTTGACATGCATAGCTGTATTTGGTTTCCGCCAAACGTTTTGCTTGGCTTCCGATCTGAAAATGTTATATTTGCTTTCATCAACAAAAATTATATTTTCCTAGAATTCTTTGGGCTGCTTTACAAACATTTTAGCAAATTCCAGCCTAGCTTGTCAATTTACTTTGCTTATGTAGGGATTTCTTTGAGGTACTCTACCACGATATTTGTTTACTTAAAACATTTCTGACAATTTCAGGATTTACAAATTTTCTTTTACATTGCAGAGTCAATTTCACTGCTCTAGTTTTTGGATTAAAGTGAACTTATTTCACAATCCACCTCTTTTCACGTTCATCAAATGTCCTTGGACGCCCTGATTTTTTCTTGTTTTGAACACTATTTGTTTTCTTGAACCTGTGAATAATATTAAAAGCAGTAAACTTACTCAGTTTCAAGATATATCCTGTACAGCGAAATGATTTTAAAATTTTTCAATGACTTATTATAAGATTTCGAACATCAACCGACATATTTTTCTTTCTCACCAATTTTTCTATAACTAATCTTATCTATTGAAAATTTTATGTTTCAGGTTATAGTCTAAAAATGTGGTAATAAATTCATTGTAGTCTAAAAATGTGGTAATAAATTCATTCTAGTCTAAAAATGTGGTAATAAATTCATTCTAGTCTAAAAATGTGGTAATAAATTCATTCTAGTCTAAAAATGTGGTAATAAATTCATTCTAGTCTAAAAATGTGGTAATAAATTCATTCTAGTCTAAAAATGTGGTAATAAATTCAGTTCTTTTGATGTGCTATATATTTGTTGAATTTCTCATTTTAAAAGTATCCCAATACTTTTTGGACTCCTATTTGCTTTTGAATTATATTTAAAAAGGTAGATCAAATTATAATTCTGAAATACCAATAAAATTTTCCTTACAAATTGTACATGTTAAAATATTTCTTGATTCATTTTTTTATTTTAATGTGATAAATAATTTTATAAATAGACTTGTAGTTATTCAAGCCAAGTATCCCAATACTTTTTTGAAAGAATGTACGTTCTTTAAACCTTCATCACTATGTACGATTCACTGAACCTCTAATAACTTACCTGAATGAGAAAGCATTTAAGATTCTTTATTCTGATCAGCTACTTTATAACATCAAATTTATTTGCTGTACACATAGCGTGCCTGTCATGTTCCGATTCTTCATAATACTTAATAGCAGCTGAGGAGTTACGTGATTAAGTATGACAGCAAAGAATAAACGCTAAACCAAAGTAGAGGCAGAAGGGGAAATTAGCTAGATCCACCCCCATCCCCCTCAATTTCTGCAGTCTTGCTTCCCTCCCTTCCAAACCTTTGGTTACCCATACTGCACCTCGCTGTAATGATGGATTAGTTCAATTTTCTCGGCTAAACTGTTTGTAAATTCTAAATTTTAGAATAAGGCGTATTGTGCAGTAGGAAGTACGCCTAGTTTTAGCACCACCACCACGGTGTGTGCAAGTTAAGCCATCTGTAAAAGTCCTTGAAAGGTGTCTTTGTAGTTTTTCTGTTTGAAAAATGATGTCATTCTTTTAAAGCGGAAAATTCGGATAAGCAGGATTCAGACGTTGTTCTGACTGATTTGATGTCTTTATAAAAGCAGGTGATGAAGCGCGTTCAGTTTTTATTTATAATTTTTTTGTACTATGTCAATTGCAGCTGCAGAACTTTATAAATGGCAGTCGATGATCTAATGATTCGTCTCTTTAATATCTTGTGAGTATCAAAATGCACGGCTGAATTATTTTATACAATTGATATTTTGTTGACTTCATATTGATTTTTATTTTAAGAATGCAATATGATTTATTTCAAAATAAACTTCCATGAAATGTCACTTTTCTTGAAAAACAAATACTGTTTGTACATTTTTCATAAGTTAATTAGTTAAAATTTGTTTTTGAAATCGCATGTATTACTACCATCATGATAATTTCAACCATAGAATAGAAAAGTCAGTGTTGAAATTCTTCAGTGGAAGCATTAATTATTTTTTTATTGCTTAAAAATCAACATACAGTCAGAATTTAAAAAAAAAAGAATGTGTTTTTTATACTGACTAGAAATAAACTTATTTTCTTGTATATTGTCTTATCTTTACATATTTGAGGCTAGGATTTCTTTACTGTAGGTTGCGACCACAAGTCCCTTAGATAAATGTAGAAATCACATAAATTTTTAAAAGATCTTCATTCTTTTAAATTTTTTGACATTTTTAGTAAATGTTAAAAAATTTTTTTTCTTCCTAAAGGGGCTATTAAAATTCGTTAAATAATTACTTTTTATTGCATTTTTTCATAAAAACCTTTGATCAGTTTTATTTTCTTATTTATTTCCGATGCTTATGATTGTTGACAATATTTCTGATGGAAATTAAGCAACAAAACATTTTTCACCGTATAAAAAGGAATTAGTTGTTCGATAGAAGAAATTTTTTAAAAGACGAAGAATTTATAATAGAAGAGATGATAGTGGTGGGCCAGTGCTAAAGTTCTAGGCATGAGATCTGAGAATTATAAGTAATTAGCTAGAAAAAAAAAAGACGAAATAAGTCGTTTTGTTTAGGGTAGGGTTGTGTCAAGGTTTTATTTTGCAATATGTCTTGAAAATGGAGGACATAGAAGAGGTGGCGATCATTCATCCAGACTTTGTCAGTTTACAAAGGAAATATAAAATGGCGAATGATTAAAGCTGAGGCTTTCTATTGTGCCCCCCCCTCCCTTCACACAAAAAATGGAATTGGACCAGCTGTAGGGAATGATAATTGCTCTTTGGTTTTCACAATTATTTTAAATACATTGAAAATAATAACGGAATCCAATGTTTTTTTTTAATATTTTCAAATTTTTGTAAGCAGTGTAATAGTTTAAAAAATGTTTCTAGTCTTTTTTTTTTTTTTGTTAATTAATTATAAAAGGGAATAAGCGAAATATTGAAGATTGGAAAGTGGAACTTTTTTAAAAAAATAAAATCAACATTCTTGCCTAAACACATATTCGAATTAATCATACTGGCTATCACAATGACATTAAATTCTATAGAGAAAGCGATTTTTTTTGTTTTTGTTTTTTGCTACTATAACCTTATCTTAAGCTCTATGTTAATTTCTCCTTTTTTTTTTTTTTCATAATACAGAAATAATATTTAAATTTTTAAAAGGTACATTTTTATTTCTTGTAACGGAGTATTGTTTTGTTATTGCAAACATTAAATCAGTCATACATGAAACCCCAAACCTTTTTCAAACGCGACTCAAGCCCTTCTTTCAACGATCCCGGTACAGAGCCTGTAACCTTGGATGCAAGGCACGGGTGCATTCAGTAAATATCGTTTGAGCCACGTTCAATGTTTGACGAGTCAGGGGTGATGAGGGTTGTTAGAAATTTACCAAAGGGAGTGATCACGTGCCGAGGGTAGGGGTGGTGCTTTCAGAAAGGCTTCAATTAAATCCGGACGGCGTTTCATGTTTTACGGTCAGGTGGTCAGTTGTGTGTCGTATCCACGGCATACACTAAATAATGAGATATATATTAATGGAAAGCAGAGCAGGTTGTTTGTGGTCCCTAAATAACTGAAAATGGAATTAAAAATAGTAATTGGTATGAATATTATGTCTGTCTTTCGTGAGAAATTTAGAAAACATCGATTTCTAAGCGATTTTTTTTATCAGTGTAATTTAAAAGCTTGAAGAATTTATGGAACAGGGTGGTAAAAACTAAAATGTTCAGAGAAATACAGAGAAAAATCACGTGTTCATAAGAATACCAAATATTTATGGCATGCAATTGAGAACCTTGGAAACAAATTGATAAAAAGAAGAAAATTTAAGAAAGGAGACATTTAATGAAAATAAGGAAATAATTAATAGATTAAGTCGATTAATTGCACAATTAAATTCTGACTTCATACCAATGGCGAATAATTTTTCTGACATTTTTCACCATATTTTGTTGCACTTACGTAGCAGTGTGATTTCATGAAATTACAGTGAACATTTCACTTTCTTGCTTTCTCGTGTGCCTATAGTCTGTGTATTTTCTGTAGGCGGTTAAAGGTCACATTTTTCAACCTCGTTATTAAATATCTGGTACCAGCAACGCGGTAGAAAATATGACCTTGAACTGCCTACAGAAAATACACAGACTATAGTATAGAGAAAGTGTAGTGAAGAAATTCGAACTGGAGATTTTGACGAATCTCCACTTTTAAATCACCATGAGTTCGTAAAACACATTTTTGAAAATATCCGTCCGCCCATCTGTTTGTCTATGAGAAGGACAATACGCGGATGAAATTTGGTGCGCAGTCTTTATACCATATTTGCAGATTTCTATTAAAGTTTGAGCAAGATTCGGTAGAAGGAAGCCTGTCTGTCCGGCTATTCAAATATAATTTAACACGATAACTACAAAAGGGAAGGACTAGATAGATAAAATTTGATGCACAGAATTAATATCTTAAATGTAGACATTTATCAAATTTTGAGCCAATCTATCATGAGATTAAATGTCTGTTCGTCAGTATTTTCAGAAACAGATAAACGCGATAACTTAAAAATGTAAAGGCTTAAATATATCAAATTTGGTATGTGATTTCTTTTGTCTACAAATATAGTTTTTATGGCAAATTTTCATTTTAGTCGGTTGGGAAAACGAGTCTAAAACACAAATTCGATTTTTTGGATATTATTTACAGCATGCCAAGGGATTAATCGCCAAATAACTCGCCAAGGATCACACGATAGATTCAGTAAAAATACTAAATCACGTCAAAAGTTAACATTGCCGTACAATATTTAAAAAATATTATATGGTGCACCGCCTTTATTACAGTGTATGCTAGAAAGTTTTGAGGAGACAATTCTTGATGGTTTTCAGCGTTTTACACATCCGTACAGGAATAAAAGTTCAGAAATTAGTGAATAATAGTGAATTTAATTTTACGCTTCGGCTATTTATCTACTTTAAGTTAGATTAATCTTGTTTTGCTATATCAGATACAGGTTGATACTCATATTCGATATTACATGATACTTTTGTACCCGATACAAACAGTAACAGATTTTTCTCATCCGAATGAAACTGGATGCACTGTGGGAATCGGTTCTTGCCCTTGCGGCAAGACAGTGACTGATACTGATACGAATATAATTCCGAAATGGAATTACGCTTCTTCGGTTGATTATTGAGGATTATATGCCATTAACCTTGGTTTTGACAGTGATTGACACGTAAGTTAGAAAAGAAAAGGAAGGAAAGGATAGGCTTCACTAATGTAGTCAGTATAGAGGAAAGTTCTTGTATAGTACTCACCGTACTATGTAGATTCTTCAGTAGTATTCACCGTTTTATGAAATAAAGGACAGTAGTAGCTGAGAATGAAGTATATTTAGTTAAAAGCGAAACAACACGCTTGTTTTTAGGGTTATCGGAGCAGGGCGGTGAAATAGTATCGACCTAATACTTTCTTACCTAACTGATTTAATATCAGTCGACTGAACTCGAATCGGGTCGAAGGGATTACCAATCAGTATCAATCCAGTCGAAAAATTGATACCTAGTGTTTACTTTTGATTTGTATCAGTTCTGTATATATGATACGAAGTATCAGTTGATACTTTTATCACTCAATCGCAATCCGCTGACTTTGTATAAGTATGAAATTATGATTGCCGCCAAATTAAAGTACTGAAAAAGAAACAAAGTGCTGAGAATTCCAACAGGATTAATTTCTTAAGAAATTCTAGTACCCACTTATATAAATTGAATGACATATCGAATCCAGAATTTAAAAAAAAAAAAATGTCTTTTGCTACTACAGATAGAAAATATATCACACTACGTAACGAACAAAATATAACATCTATAAACTATAGAAACACTTATTACCCTTTATACAAGGGGTGTTCAAATGAAAAGGTACGAAACGTCGAAACAGCGTAACCGTTAACATATTTGCTTATGCCGCTATGGGAGAACGTAGCGAGACATCTAGGGATGATTGGAGTCTCCGACGTAAATCGGAGTATGTGCGGACGCCGGCATGAGCAGGAAAGAGCAGAGGCTGGAGAGCAGAGCACCGTCCAATTGACATGGCGGTGCATGTGAAGACGGGATGGAAATGGACAGAAAAACTATTAACTCCGATGTATACTGTGAGACACTCTGAAGACTACGCAGGTCCATCAAGAACAAAAGATCGGGGCTACTCAAGGTGGGTGTGGTTCTACTCCATGATAACGCGCATCCACACGTCTCCAAGGTCACACACGCGGAAATGGCCAAATTCAAATGGGAGCAGATCGACCATCCACCTTACAGCCCGGACATGTCGCCCTGTGATTTTCATGTCATTGGTCTCCTGAAAAAATATCTGAAAGAGAAGCTTTTCAACTCAGGAGGGGAACTCAAGGACGCTGTGAAGGATTGGGTTTCGTCACAGTCGCGGAAATTCTGGGAACAAGGAATCCTTCGGCTCGTTAATCAGTGGGATCGTTGTACTCAGGCCTATGGTGTATACTTTGAATAAAGTCTTCATTCATACCCACAGTGTCGTTTCGTACCTATTTGAATAACCTTGTAATTAAAATGTTTTGTTGGATTTATATTTGTAGAGATCCATAGTCAAAGGAATTTTGAAAAATTCTTTTATCTATCCAAACCAGCAAAATTAAATTTTTTATTCATCTGCATTTAATATCCATAAAAGCCTCTTTAAAAGTTAAAAGTACTGTGGCAAGCAGATATTAAAAAAAAACTGTTTAATACGAAACCAAATTCAGTAGAATAGGTTTCAGTATTTCTAGCGTCAAAAAATGTAAATTTAATTTTCAATTAAAAAAAATCAAATTTTTAAATACTATTTATATATTTTAGAATAAAGTTTACTATGGCTGTTAACTTATGAGGCAGAGAGACAAGTGAGGAAAAAGATAGATTTCAATAACTTCAAATCGAATTTGAAAACATTAAAAAAATCATACGAATGATATTTTGAATTTTAAACGATACTTGATTTAATTTGACAATGAATCATTCGAATATTCAGATAACTGATGTAAAAAAGGCAATTTCTTAAGACCCCCTCCCCTTTGTCTGAAATTTGTACCGACTGTATTCCTTTAATGCCTATGAAAACCATGGTATTTACATTTTATACACAATATTAAAGTATCACTTCATGAATACACCGGTCAAAATCGGCTGTTTCGCTATTTTTACTCCAAAAGATCTGGTTTATGGATTTGCTTTCTGTATTAATATTATTTTGTTCAAAGATGAGCTCGAATATTTGGGACCATGTAATATAGACCTTATAATTAATAATATTCACAAATTATTCATTTATAAAGTTATTCAACTTAATTACGCCTTTCCAGTATGTATCAAACTGTAAACTATGGTAAAATATTATTTATATTACATCAGTCTAGTAAATAGATTTCGTCTTTTTTTAATCGGTTATTGATACAGTTCAATAGATATTTCCTTTTTCAACACTACTTTTTGCAGGCGGTTCCTCGTTTTAAAACAGGGGTACTTTTAAAAAAAATCGAAGGCTTTATTTATTAAGGGGTGGGGATTATCCCCAGGGTCACTGGGGAGCATGAATCGCAGCGGAATGAGGGGGAAGTCTAGGATGAATAGAGTACTAATATCCAAGATGTGCTGCAGGGCCAATTAAATATCATTCTCTAGTGCTTCTGTTTTATATGATCTCATTAGCTATACTAAAAACAAGATGAAAAAAAAGGGGATAGGGCTACGAAAGAGATTCCGTCGTCCCTTTTTTTCATGAAGGATTTTAAAGCATACTTTTTGCAGCAAACGAATTTGTAAAATTTAAAATTCGGATTACATAGGGATTTTTCATCGAAAAAAAAAAGAATAAGACAAAAGATCAAAACAAATCTGAAAACTAAAGATGTACCTACTTTGCCTTCCCTTTTTAAAACCAGATCAATGCGGATTTGCAAAAAATAGAAGAAATATAAAAATGAAAAAAAAAAAAAATAAAGGGGGAAAAAGAGTACCTTTTATTTTCGTATTTATAGCGTGAGAAACTGGCAGCTGCCGAAAGACGTCAAAATCGTCTGAAAAATTTTGTTTTCCGCTGAATTTAAGAGAGACGATCAGTTTTAAAGAAGTTTTTTTCGCTAGAATAATATTTTTTTTTATTTCTTTGCTCTCATCTTGGTCGTAAATACTGAGGAACATCGTTGTAAACAAGGATTACTGAAACGTCTTTCCGATGCCAAAAAAAAAAAAACGTTAGAAGCATGATAAAGTTCTCAGCCTACCTGTAGATTATGTTTAGAACGAAAAATATATTTCCATCGTCTGCTGGAGCAAAATTTTGAAGTTTCTAAAAGGATTAAACGTCGTGATTTCTTTATTTAATGATAACACTAAAGGAGAAAGTGTAAATTGACATTTAGATTAAATTCGATGTTTAATACCATCTGTAATATCTCACGAAAGTTTTTTTTTAATGTTTTATGCAAGGCTTTGTTTTATTATGACAAGAATTTCTACGTCAACAAACTTAAGTTCTCTTTTTTTTATTTCACAATTATTTGTTTTAGTCTTAGCACTAATTAATATGAAGTTTATTACTTCATTTTAAACTTATTTTTTGATAGGGAATCATGGTGAATCATTCACTTCCAAAACTTAAAATACTTATTTTCAATTTAAGACAGAATAAATATTTTTTTAATGTTTGTTTTAATTTTTTAAAATTTAATTGGAGATTTATACTTATTTAAATATTACAGATACACATTTCATAATCAGTTACTTACATATATATTTTAATTAAAACTTGTGAGAAAATAAAGCATTGTATTTGAATTTTAGCAGAGGAGTTGCAATTGTTTTATTTAATAAAGTTGTCCATTAATTAATGACAGTAAAAACCCAAATAAAACAATAGAAATTTTAAAACAGAGTTAAAGGGTTTCTGTGAAGATTTTATTATTTATTTTGGAATAGAATATTCTAAAAGACGACACTTTGATCTAAAAGTTTAATCTTTAGATTAAGAATGAGTGCGATTTCAAAATAATCTGTTTAAGTTGGAATTCTCGAAAACAACATGTTGTCTTTTCTTGTTTGCTATAAATCTAGGCAACAAACATATGATTTTACAATATGATTCTCTGTTTAATAATAAGAAGACATACAGATTAATTCAACGAGAAGATAGAAAACAAGTAGTTTGCACTAAATTTTACATAGAGGAGAATCATACGGCTCTATGACAAATTTGAAGCCTTATATTAATAAATATGCGAATCTACAGTTTTTAAAATTAGAAAAGATTTTTTTATAAACAAATTCAGAAACAATAACTTTATAATATCCTTTACATTTTAAATGTAAAAAAAGCAAAATTATGCAAAATTTTTATACTAATCATTGTGTTTTAAAATGCCATATTTATAATTACAATTTATAAACAAAATTATTAACTCTATGACAAATTTTAAGTTGCATGTCAATAAATATGGGAAACTACAGTTTTTAAAATTAAAAAGTTCTGTTATAAAATTTTTTTCTGAAATAATGACTTTAATAATAATATCTTTAACATGTAAAAGAAACAATATTATGCAAATTTTTAAAACAGATTATTGCGTTTTATTTAATTTCAGATTTATAGATAACTAAAATTTTTGAAATTATTTGTGCAGACTAAATCTGTATATTTTGCATTAAAGAATATTTTATTAATTATTAAAATGTTTAAAAACATTTGTGTAAACTAAAACAGTATTTTTGAAATAAGAGATATTTTTATTTTGTGAATCGTTATGAAAGAAATCTCATTTTTAAGCAAATTTATGTTTGATTATAGATTAGAAGCGATATTTTTGGTTGGAATTATATGAAAAAGTTTAGGCGACAATGCATTAGTTGTTTTCCTTGTAGAAATTTAAACTTAGAATTTTTCTTCGATATTGCTTCTACGTTTATCTAAAATATGAACCAAGGCAATGAGAAAAACGATTGTTTCTTTTTCTATACTTAATTGCTTAAACTGCTTACATTAATTAATAAGTTAATGATTCAGCATTCAGTTTCATACCCTTTATTCGAATGGATGTCTAAAACTTTTGCCATACGCCCTATAATATCTTATTTTGTGTGCATCGTTTTATTTGTTTCATTATGGTACTTTTGAGTAAATGAAATCTCCGCAAAAACAGCTGAAGAGCGTTTATTTCTAAAATTTAATTAACTAACGTAAAAAGAAGAAATTTCAAATTAGTTTCACGCTTGTGAAGTTCAGACGAATTTTTTGATGAACAGAATGCAATATATTTATTAAATGTATTTATTTATGCTACAAAATTACGCTGATATGTTATTTACACATTTAAGTTTGATACAGATGATATGTCTTTAAACCAATAGGATTTCCTTCATTCCTAGAGGAACTAATCCATCTGTAAATAATTTTATTTCGACCTGTATATTTTCATATTTAGCCTTTATCACTTCTATGTCCAGTCTGACTGCTATTTTGTCGGATATATCATGCAATATTTTTGTTGGCTAATGATTATTATAAAAGCTATGCAATAGCAAAATCTTAGACGATAAATTTTATAATTATTAGGAATTATATTATATGATTATATTATAATTATTTCTGATTTTTCTATGTATTAAAACGAATCCTAATACTCACATAGGTACAATAATGCATTTCATTACTTTTCGGAGTCCAAAAGGTTAATCAGGAAAATGTAAACATATAGTAATATTACTTACTGTAAAGAGAGAACTCGCGTAGCTTGAAAAAAGGGGAAAGTACTTTTCTAATTCTTCGTAAGACTTTTTTAAAAATGAAATTTTTACATATGACTTATCTACTATCTAAAGAATAACCTTCTATAGGATATGATGGTATCGAGAACTATATATTTTCAGGCTGGTGTGGTGTGAAAAATCTGAAAAGGAGATATTTTCGGTTCAGGAATTGTCGTCATTCTTTGACTGTAATTCAAAATTTCGAGATCTCGCCCTAAATTGCCCGCGTGTTGTTTCAAAAACATTAATTTAATTAAGTAGTATTTTTCCTTAGTGAATATGACTCATCGACTAGCGAGTATTACTCTTTTGATTGCTAATTTTTTAAAGTCACTATTTATACGCAACTTTTGCAACTAAATATAAATACTTTAAAAATGAAGTAAACAGTTATTATCTGTATCCTGGTGCTATCATGATAGAATCCAAACCTATAACATGTTAACCTGCAAAATTCAAGGGATGCAGCAGAAAATATTCTGACATCCAATCTGAAGATATCGCGGAATAAGCAAATAGAGGGTAAATTGCAGTTGTTAGATCGAATGCACTTCTGCTTATGTGTGCCCAAAGAGGGTGTATGATTATATTTCAATAATATTTTTTTCTTTCTCTTTAATGCAACTAAAATATCCTAAGATAAATAATTTAGACTTAAAACTACAACTGAACAATATATATATATATATTTTCAAACAGAGATTTAATTGAAGATACCGAAAAAGTGCATTCCCCTTTATATTCAATGGAAGATAAAATCTTTAGTTATTTTCAACTGCCTTTGGAACTATCAGTTCTTATCATTCTTTATTTGAAATATATCAAATCATTCAGTAATATGGAAGACATGGGTAAACTGTCATCGGAAGAATGGTAGATGCCACAGATTGACGCGAAGGGAATGAAATTCTAATGACTTGAGAAAAGCACACACAAAAAGGAAAAACAAATCCCTTGCATTTTTTTTTTCATACGCTGAAATTAAGTTCAAATCGAAATTCTTGATTTTATAGGTACATGGAAGTTTCCTATAAAAACTCCGCTAATCATTTCGTATAAATTCAAGTTTTATTGGAAGTTTGTGACCCCATTTAGTAGAATACAATTTATAAAAAAACATTGTATCTTCAGAATTGTATTTGTAGTTTTCCAAAATTTTACAGGGATAAATATTTTTAGGTTATATATATATAACCTGAATATTATATTATAAAGATATATATTTTATTAACAACTCGTCTTTTTTATTGTTTTTTTTAGTATACAAATCTACGGCTTGCAACTGAATTGTAGAGAAAGGAACGCACCAGTTTACAGAGAACAACAAATTGTGAAACGGGTGAAAATGTGTCCCCCCTTTCCCCTTCACTTGGATGATACGCGTTTCCTTCAGGTCGGTAAGTTGAACAGATAATCTATGAAAGCATTCTTTATTCTTTATAAATGAGGCTAGATAATTTTGCAGAATACGAAAGTGACTTGTCGCATTAGAATTCAATTTGGTGCATTAGTTAATTTTACCCCCGTATTACTCCTATGCTGATTAATTTTAATGTATTATTGTTAATTTTATAAAATCCAGTAAGACTTCTCGTTATAATAAATATTGAAATCATTGTCAGATTTTATGTTTCTGTCAAGTTTGTTACCTTGTCATTACTGTGGTTTTAATCTATACAAGATTTTGCAAAGAGAACCCCAATTCCAATATTTATGAATAAAAGTAAAGAAAGAAAATTGTAGAAGAGTTTAAGATATATACTTCTTATATTTTAACTTGCATTTTATTAGGTTTCTTTCTGAAATGTTTCAGCTGTGGTTATGTATATTAATAATTATATTTAAAAATTTGAAAATTACTTTATTTGATTGATTAGCAATTACTTGAATAAACATTGAATTATTAATTAGCAATAGATTGAAATATTTAGCAAGTACAACTTAAAAATCAATTGCTGATATCTTCATTAATAAATGAGAAATAAAAAAATTATATAAATTTCATGAACACAATTTCATTTAACTTTTCTTACAGACTTTTACATATATTTACAAACTTTAAAACATTAATGTATTGCTGTAAATTATATAGAGCACTTCCATGAAAGAATTTTCAATTTGTGTCGAACGCACAACAAATGATTATAAATATTATCATGAAAGTAATAATTTTCCACAAGATATTACCTTTAAATTGCAATCTAAAGTATATAATTTTTTCCAATGTAAATATAATTAAAATGATTTGATAGGTTTGATATGAATTTAATTCTAATGTTTCCTTTGTTGTAAATACATATCTCGAATTGCTTTTACAAAGAATTTCAACCAAAAAGGGCTTTTATTCCAAGAAATATTAATTGAAATTTCTTTTGATATATGCCGCTCTACATGAAAGAAAATGTTTGTTCTCAACCCAAATATGGGCGTTGAATTTCTGGAATTTCTCTTTCAAGGTAAAATGATTCAATAAACCAAATAACATAATTTAATAATATATTGTGTATTTAAAAATATGGAAAACACGTCACATATAAAGGTGATTCGTCTGTAATAATATAGAAAGAAGATGCCTATATTTGTCTGTTTACTGTTCTGACGGTGGTCCGGGGATTTTAATGCATACCTATATGGGGAAAAAATGAATATCCTCCTTTCAATTTTATTGTATCTTTATTTGTAAAATAAAAGAAAGCGACTGAGTTTGTAAGTGACTCTCCGCGTATAGACAAATTTAAAAGATTTATGTCCATGAAATTTTTCAATGGAATTCAAAGCTTAAAATTTTAAAATGAATTTAGAAAAATTGTATTAATACTTAGTGCTATTTTATTAATTTGTCATGCATATTTGCCTGTAGTATTATTTCTTTTGATGGTATAAAAATCGTTTGCGCAATGGATTGCAAACGATTCGATTGTTTTACTTTAGATTTGGTATGAATATGTTTTCAATTAATAACAAATGTTGCTTAAAATATTTTTTTTTTAATTTCATTTCAAGATAGTAATTGTTTTAATGGCTTCCATGTTTAGCAATTTATTGGCGAATTTGATTAAATTAAAGCTTTTGAGTAATTTTGGCAATATGTATAAAAGAAGATATTTAATTGCAATTTTTTTACATATTGATTACGAGACATTTAATTACCATTTTTCAAAACTCTGATAACAAATATGTTAGTGTAACTTCTGGAATAAATATAAAAGTAAAAATATGTGCAAATAATTCGCATTGAAAAATCATATAAAATTAATAAATAACTTTACAGTTCCATTTAAAAACTTTGCTTGCTTTTTGATTTTGTTTTTAACCGTTCCATTTAATCTTGTTTTTCTATTTTTGTTCATGTGTTTTTCAACGATTTTTCCCAAATGGCTTATGATATAAGAATTTAAAGAAGCTTCTCTATTGTTTATTTAACATTTTTTTGCGTATTAATTACTACAACTTTCACTATTTATAATCTCTTCCTCTAAAAATGTTATGATACTGCCTTCACAACAAACATTTACATTGGCTAAATTTTGAAAGTCTATAATAAAGAGCAGATTTTAGTTAAAAAATGTTTACTATTCATAGAATTTAATATTAATAAAATGAATGAATTAGGATATTTAGCAATAAAGATTGGCATTAATTAATGCCAGAAATTCACCGAACTACTAGCAATAAAAGGAATTAAAAAATGACTACATTCACTTATAAATCTGTCTATAATTGTTAACGTAAATATGTATTCGTGTCAAAGCTACAGTCCAGCTAAGATCGATTTTCAAAATTTTTTTGACATCGAGAGATAAAGATTCAAATCTAGCACAGTAATCTTCTGGAGATTTCATATGGTTTCTGTTTATATATCTGCTGTCCTAAGCATTGTAGCATTTAAACACATCATTTACTGCAATCCATTTCAACGGAAAAGACCAACTTTCCATTTGTTTTTAGTTGCATATTCATTAAGATAGATCGCACGCTTCCATTTTATTTTAATCCTATTATCAGGCTTAGTATTTTATCGTTTCAGTCATCAGTTTAAAAAAAAGGAGCAATTTCATTCCCATTCATTATCTTATAAATGAAATCTTTGTAAAGTGTAATTTTTCATTTTGTTCCGTATTCCATTCCTCCACTCATAAGTGCACAAAGATATCCATTATTATTCATTTAAATGGATTCATTTCAAAAATAATATTCTCCACATTTCTGTAGATTTATTTAGAATAAAAGCTTCTTATTTTTTAAATTACAAGTAGTCGAGAGTTTAAATATTTTTACGACAGATATTTCTTTAGAAACTGGAAAATTCATTATTATTATTTTTTTGCTTTTAAAAATATAGTATGTGCATTTCTTTTGGGATACTTATTCGCATTCTTTTTCTTCAAAAATATCTTTATTCTTTACTATGTAATCAATTTATATTTGCATCAAATGTTAGAAAAAAATAAAGGCATGAAATTTGTGCAATATTTGGTATTGATATCATATCTGAATAAGAGTGATTATTTTTTTCAATGCAATCTTTTTATTTTTTATTTTAGAAAAATAAAGTATAAATAAAATTTGCTGAATATTAGATATTGTGATATTTGAGTAAGAGAGATTATTCTTTTCTATGAAATCTTTATTTTTTTCCTTCTCTGATGTCACCTTCTCTATTAGTCTACTATAAAGGCAGATACAAAATTGGCCTGATTAGTATCTCTTATTGCTAAATTAATCGGCTTTGACAACGAATTGATTCTCCAGAAATATTTGTTGTGTTTAATTTTAATCAAAACTTATGCATAAAGGATGTTCTTGATTGCCACATCAATGTATTTTTGAGCATTAAATTTTAATAATCGAAGTTGAACTATTTTAAAAGCCGTATATTACTTATATTTACTGTGTACATGAATATTCCTAATGGAGCCGAATATCTTTATATCACTGTACTCCCCCTCCCGGGGGGACATCTTAAATATGTGAATAAGAAGCTTCTGACATACTACTTGATTCTCCCTGGCCTTGTGGGTACAGCAATTTTGGGTTACGAATCCCTGCTGTTTACAAGACATTTCTCCTATGGGAAGAGTTGTATCGTGGCCGGTGAAGGCCCTTAGGACTCAATCTTAGACTATAATATTAGAATCCGCCCTGGATTTCAGGATTCTAATATCATATTTATGATAGCCAATCAAAAATTAAAAATAAACGTGGAAGGGTATAATCAAAGTTAAATTATCCGATTACAACTATACTAATAATAAAGAT
This sequence comes from Argiope bruennichi, assembly GCF_947563725.1. Taxonomy (NCBI): domain Eukaryota; kingdom Metazoa; phylum Arthropoda; class Arachnida; order Araneae; family Araneidae; genus Argiope; species Argiope bruennichi. Next base: position 66,728,291 of record NC_079159.1, read on the forward strand.
GAAAGTGTGTGTATTGACGCTCTAGAAAAACAGACCAGATGATTTAGAGCAACGATACTTTTAACATATATATTTTGGATGGTTAGAATGTGCATCTGAGTGCGATATTCTTTTATAAAACATTTTTGCTAGAATTTTAATTAATTAAACATTAAACGATTTTATTTGTTTTTCCGCAGTAACTTTCGCAAATATTAATACACAAAAATTGTTACTCTATTTCAGAATTTAAAAAATTATCTTTTTAATAGTACCAATTTAATAGTCGTGGAAAGTTTTTCTAAATTTTTGAAATCTTTTAAAAATATTTTTTTTTTGTCTAATTTCCAACAATAAATTACATTACTACTATGTTATTCATATTCAAACCATTTTTATTGTTTCATCAAATATTTGTGTGATTTTTCTTCATTATTAAAAGTTTAGGATCTGTAATTTACAAAGGAAAAAAATATATTTATGCTTTTAATATTTATGTTTAGTATTTACGTATTTAATAGCGCTATGATATTATAGGCTTGTCTCTATTTAAAAGAGTCATGAACACAATAAATAAATGCATGTAAGATAATTAAAAGAACATGGCGTTAATGTCAGTCAGCTTGGCGGAATCATAGACACTGAGTAATATCTAGACCCTTTATCTGAAATAAAATATAACCATATTTCTGGCGAACCAGCTGGTCACCTGAGGTGACTAGTTTTAATCAAAACGTAAAAAAATATTATTCAAAATCAATTGAAATACGCAAAAAATTGTATGGCATCTTCATTGTTTTATCATTGAGAAGATAATGTTTCATCAGAAATACCAAGCAAACCTGATAGATTGAAGCGATTAATTTAATACCAGGCAATATTTCGCCAATATAAGCGAATTTTTAAAATTCAGGATTCAAAGAATAAGAGATACAAAATGGATACTTGATTCATTTCTCTCTAAGCCAAAACTAACACAAAATGGATACTTGATTCATTTCTCTTTAAGCCAAAATTAACACAAAATGGATACTTGATTCATTTCTCTCTAAGCCAAAACTAACACAAAGTGGATACTTGATTCATATCTCTCTAACCCAAAACTAACACAAAATGGATACTTGATTCTTTATTCTCTAAGCCAAAACTAACACAAAATGGATACTTGATTCTTTTCTCTCTAAGCCAAAAGCTAATACAAAATCCTCATATTGTAAAAGCTTGCATGAAAGTTCAGTGCTGGCTCTTTCTTTGGTAAAATAAAGAATATGGCTTGATTCATCAACGATGTTTCAGCAAGAAGACTTATGTCTTTAAAATTTTACTTCTGCAGGCAAAAAATGTTAGCTTTTAACAAAAATTAAATCAAACTTTCTGAAATTTTTCGAGCTATATTTAGTTTAATAGATAAATGAAAACTCAATTTGTGCGGTATTAGACACAGATTGAATTGTCTTGAATGCTGACGAAATCATTTACCACTCCGCAATTAAATTTACAATATTCTTTCCATTCTTCTGCAAAAGCCCACCAAGGCACCTCCAGAACATGAAAGCACACATCCAGCCTTTCCTGTTTGTGCTCGAGTTCCTTTTCCACAACAACCCCTTTTCCGCGTCCACCCTTCTCGAAGCCTAACGACCCGGAACCAAAATCTCCCGATTCATAAACACCCCTCCGGGGGATCCCGGACCTAACTTATGAAAGACGGAAGGCCCACATTAAAAGACATTAACCGAGGTAGAGATTTTTAAAACCTACACAGATGGGATTCGTTTTAAAAATTCGCTTCCGTATTTCATCCTAATAAGGTGTGGAGTAGCATATCCTGGGGGTGGATTTAGGCTTAATGTGGCGTGAATGTTGGCAGTAGGTAGTCCATATATTAAGGAAAGTAAGGGGTATGAGCAAAGACTCGATCGAATGCTCGGGTTTTGACGCTAATGGGAACGTACAACACCTATCGAGTCCATTTGGGTGTTTAAGAACTATTAATTTGGAGTAAAAGGGTGGAGAGAACGGGTGAAAGGCATCCCAATTGAATTGAAGTGGGTCCCGCAGTTAGTAAATGTCCGACTTCATCAGATCAAAAAATTATTGTAGATTGGCAGAGATGAGGTTCAGAGGTAGATGTATTGTTGGTTTCGAAAATGAAGACGAATTATTTGATAGAAATAAGTAATTGTTTTGGAAAAAAAATCTTGCAAATAATGAAATATTAAATTTAGTGGTCTTTTTTCCATTGTTTTCGAAAATAGAAACTAGCCGTTTGCAGGAAATAAGGATCTGTTTTCAAAAAAGTATTGTTAATTATAACTGTCTGAATCCATTGTCCAGGTATCATTATTTTTAAAAGTGAAAACGAACGAACTACTTCATAAAAATAAGCGACTGTTTTAAAAACCAACGAGAATGGTCTCCATAAAATTTTCCCGCAAACTCCCTAATAAAGGTATTATATCCTATTCCATTTTCAAAATTGTAGACCTTAACCCTTTGGCCCCACCGGAACGTATATGACTCGCTGATATTTTAAAATCGTCGAAAGGGGTAATTTATTGAAGGACATATCCTAATGATTTTATGTGGTTGCATTCATATGTTAATGTAATTTTTAATTACATTAAGTAGTAATAAAATATTTCTTTATTACTACTTTTTTAAACTACAAATAGTAGTAATGAAGAAATCCGAACTAAAACTGCATATGCCAAGTGTAAAGCAGTTTTCTGCAAAAACTGTTTTGCAATATATCATACATAGAAATGCCATGAATAATGTTGGATATGTAAGTGATAAGTTTTCTTGCAATAATATTGTTTTAAAATATAAAAACTAGAGACTCAACTTTTCATTAAATTTTATATGGTGACCTCAGTTCCCAATGTGACACATACGTCCCATTTAAAAAGACCACTGGGACACATATGACCTACCTCAAAAATTGCACCTATAGTTAATTTTTGTTTTTATTTTAGCAGAATATTATTTTAGCAGAATAGCTATTTATACTTTATTTGACCCATTAGAGCCCTAAATTATCTTAATTTCGGAAAAGAAAGAACTGGTATTGAAAGGGTTAAGTAAGGCCTAAAATGTCTTGTTTAACACTAATTATAAGAGAAGGATCAATTGCTAAACATAGATCTTCGGCGCGAATTTAACATTTTTACTGCATCGTGTGATCCTTTGTGATTTATTTGGCTTTAATTCCTGGATTTAAAAATAAGAATCTGAAAATCAAATATATGTTTTAGAAGCCTTTTTTTAAACTGATTGAAACTAAAATTTGACACATAATTGGGTACTTTTCCGTTAGCCGGGCGCAAATGTCGCCAATTGGGAACCAAGCGCGAATTTGGCGTAAGAATTTGGCAGAATTCTACATTATTTAGCGATTTTTCGCTTGTACCCGGCTAACGGAAAAATACCTATAATTACAATTGCAATAGCAAAATTAAATATCGAATACCATATTTTTAAATCATTGCATTTTCGAGTTATCGTGTTTGCATGCTTGTGAATATAAAGACCTATAAAAAGACAACCCCTTCACGGATTTGGTTCCAGATTTGGTAGATATCTATTATTTAGATGTTAAATTTGTATACCAAATTTTATTCATCTAATTAGTTAGTTTTTTTATTACCATGTTAACTTATATTTAGACAGTTGGACAGACATTTTCTAAATAGTCCAATTTTGATACGTTCAAAATTTGATTAAAATTTACAAATTTGATATAAGACCCATACATCGATTTTCATCTGTCTTACTCAAAGTGTTTTTGAGTCACGAAGATGGACAGACAGACAGACAGGCAGGCAGACAGACATAATGACAAAGATGTGTTATCGAACTGAAGGAAATATAAACCGTGGAGATTCGTCAAAATCTTCTTTTGAATTTTTGAAGATTAGAAGGAAATATAAACCGTGGAGATTCGTCAAAATCTTCTTTTGAATTTTTGAAGATTACAATAATCGTGTACGAGAAGATAAAAATGCTGTAAATAATAAGGAATCCACTTGCTATTACTGTCAAAAGTTTAAACGAACAATTTGTTAGAAATGAAGAATTGTTTAAAAGACACTATTGCAAATAAAACAAAGAAATGAATTTAGATGTAATGTTTCCGTTATTTTCGAGAAATCTACGTGTCAGTTTTTGAAAAAAAACTGGATGTATTTATGCGTTGAATAATGTTGTACGAGAATCAACGTCAAAGCGCAAATTTAAAAGCACAGTTGCTTCCGTGAAGTATATCTGAAAAATTAATATAAATAATAACGATTGATTATAGTAGATTTTTATTCATTATTTTTAAAAATAAAAATGAACCATTTATTGGAAGTAAATAATAGTTTTGAAAAATGTTAGCAAATAATAATGAATTAATACTATTGATTCATTTCCGTTAATACCAAAGGTTTAAAACAGTTTGTTAAAAATTGGAAACTGCTTTTCTTTAAAATTTTTGTTATAAAAAACAACAATTAAATCTAATGGTCAAGTTTTATTGTTTTTTAGAAATTTTAAAGTGTTATTTGTAAGAAAAAGTAACAGTCGAAATCTGGTATTTGCGAATTTCTAGATATAGTTGTTTTCGCAAAATATTACTAAAAAAATAATTCCAATTTTTCCAAATATGAATTAATGCATCAAAAATTGTCTTTTTAGCAGGAAATTGTTGTTTTTTCCACTGTAGATCTTACGCGTATTTAAACTCAGTTTACAAAAATGAACCTATATTTTATGAAACGGTATTGTTTTACCGGTCCCATAACTGAGACTAAAAAACATTTGAAAAACATATCTCAATTTGATTGTCCAAGTTAAAGTATTTCTTAAAATGTACTTGCAATGCTTCGGTTTCAAAATGACTCTTTGCGTCATTTCATTTTCTATTATTGAGAGAGTCGTAAATTATATGTTATATTTTTATTTACCCATTACTAGAAAATTTTAATTGATTAAATGGAGTCAATTTAATAAATTACTTCTTACTCAAGAACAATTATTGTAAATTAAAACAAGTTTTATTGCTGTCCTTAAATAGTGAAAGATGAATATAAATAATGCAAAAAGTATATAAAAACAATAAATCTAGTATTATATAATGAGAATTTGCATATCATAATAATTTATCACAACAGGTATTATATGCTCTTAAATCATACTTCAATTATAATTTAATAATCGATTCCCTAATTAAAAAATCTAGAGTTCATGCATAATTTATGAAAAGACGAACGAATAAATGATTTATGAAATTTCATTAATGCATAGAAATCTTCTTAGAATGATATTAAGGGGGTCTTCATCAAAATGACGTTCATTTTATGAAATGCGATAAACTTATTTTATCTATACAATAGGAAGCGTACATATATGTTATTAAAATATTTCATAATTATTTTAATATATTATAGTTCAGCATAGCATTAATAAAATTTAAATTTGAAATAAATTCCAACCATCTTAAGCAAATGAGCATCAATGATGATTTAATATAATTCTTAAATAACTTTTCCTTCTTTCTTCAATTTTTACCACAGGGCCGCGGTGACTTGGTGGTAAGTTGTCGGCTCGTGAGCCGTAGAGTTTCAGGTTCGAGACCCGATTCCACCAAACACCCGTCGTGTAAGGGGGCGCGTTAAATCCGTCAGGACCAAACGTCCTCCCGCTGGTGTGGAGGGGGGGGGGGTGCCAGCTCAGGTGTCGTCCTTGTTATCTGACCGCGGTTCAAAATTACGAGGTCCATCCCAAAATAGCTTTAGTGTTGCTTAAAACGGGACGTTAATATAACTAAACTAAACTAATCAATTTTTACCACTACGCATCTCTTCTAATAATAAAGATGATGCGGCTATGTGCGTGTGTAGGGGAGCTCTGCATGTCAGACCATTTAACCATACACATATATTTTGGAGAATGGAAATGAACCGCTTGAAGTAAGTCTTTTGAAATTTTAATTAATTAAATGTTAAGACGATTTTTTGCCATTTTTTCTACGATAACCACCAAAAATATTACTACACAGTAATGAATTTCGCATCATTTAAAAAATCAAAAAAGAAAAAAAAATCTTTTTAATTATATCAATTTGATAACCTTTCATTAGTTTGCATTTTGGCAATTTTTTGCCTAATTTCCAACAATAGATTACATTGTTGCTCACAAATTTAAACTATTTTCATTGTATCGTTAATATATTCGATTACTTGATTTTCTTCTACTTTTGGAAGTTAAAGGAAAAAGGAATCTGTTTATTATCTGCATAGTTTACAAGGCAAATGAAAAAGTAAAGTTACAATACAATGTGAGCGATAGGCCGCATTTGACTTCAATACTTAATCTCCATTATAGAAGTTGTGCATAAATACAACGGAATAAATAATAATTGCTCTAATTAAAAAATAACAATAGTGAAAAAGTTCAATAAGTTAACTATTATTGACAACAACAACAATAGTTTAATAGTTAAAAAGTTAACAAAGAAAATAACAATAAATGGTCAACTCAAAATAATTTCCAAATCATGATCATATAACCTGAAAATATTCTAGAAAACATACAAGATGATTCCGCGAACAACTGTGATTGGAAATTGTTGTAAACTGATAGAGGAAGAATCATAGGAAACAGAAGGAAATTGAAGCTAGAATTGGAACCTGAACAGAGACTGGACGTCACAACGGTCTTCTCCAGTTGCTGAAATCGTGAGTTCTTATATAACTGGCTCAGGTGCGTCACTTCATTTTATTTTCTGAAAAATACACGCTCTTGCATGTCGTGAAGTTCAGAAGCTATATCTATTGGACATTTATATTTTTGATAGTGATATTTATCTGGTCTACATTGGTATTTTCATGTACACAATAAATAGAATTTAAGTAAGACAACTGAAACAACACGGCTTTAATGTCATACAATTTGGCCATAAAGTTATATTTAAAGGATTTATCTGAACTCAAATATAAATAATATTCCTGGCGAATCAGCTGGTATCTTGTGACAATTAATAAAATATAATACACAGCATTGGATATTTTGCGATATTTTTTAATCAGGTTATTAGAAATTGAAAATAAATTTACATTTAATATAATATCACTGAACTTTTCTTCGTTTTAGGGCAATTCTATTGTAAAATTGGAAATTTTAATTTTATTTAGAAAAAGTTTTGATATTTTTGATTGTTGTAAACAAAATATACAAAAACATTACATACTGAAAATGTAGAAAATGCAAGTAAATGAACATTTGTATAACAATTTATATGACAGGGTATCTACTTTCTTTATTTATATCATATTTTGTATTATAAACCGAATTTATATCATTACTTTTTCCTATGGTTGTTGGCCAAGTTATACTATATTTTTATTAACACAACAACAGAAATTAATCTAAAAAAAGACTAAAAGCATACTATAGAGATTTTCCTGATCCCTACAAACTTTGTATTACTTTTACTTTTTTTTACTTTCACTTTTTACTGTTGTATCTTTTCTCATTTGTATCTCAATTTTCATGTTGTGTACTTAATTTGTGTATTATTTTATTCATTGTGTTACGTGTGAACAATTAACATCTGACGTTTGAACTCCTAACGTTAGACGTTTGAACAATTAATTCCAAAATTTAAGATCGGTATTTTATTTACTTTTTAAGTAGTATAACCACTTGGATATTGCTTTTGAAAACTGGAGATACGAAATACCTTCTTTTCCCATAAAAGAAAATCAGCAGATGGGCATTTGAGGAGTTGGCAAGAGTGTTCTATTTATCTTTCACTTTATATCCATAAATCCGTTTAAGTAACTATAAAGGTCGCAGTCGCAAGGGTATGAATTAGTGTTGTATATAAGCTTTCACGACATGTTTGTTTATACATATCTCCTTTCTGTATCTGTATTTACCATTTAACTTTAGAAGATCAGACCTAGGTGCTGTTCTCCGAAATTAGTGATCGACCCCTTTCGTGCCCATTCGAGATTCGTTATGTTTTTGTCTTTTTACCTGGGTTCTCCTGATCAAGCTGCTTTCATTCGAACCGAGATTTTTCAATTAGCAGGCAAGAGAAGGCAGAGCGATGTGATCGATATCAAATAGCACAAGCGCAAAAGCGAATATTTCCTTACTCTCTCTCTCTCTTCTCACAGAGCATTTAAAAAGGAAGAACAATTTTCTCCTTTTTCCTTATTTATTTTCCATCGCTTTTATATTTTTATTTATCCTCCAGAAAAGGCGGAAATTTCGTCAAACGTGACGAAATTGACATGGATGCTTATAACGTCGAAGAGACGGGGGGGGGGGGGGGTTGAGGGAAAAAGGGAGGCATTACCCTGTCTCGACGACGAAGGAACGAACGGAAACGAGCACTTTAATTTACTTTCTTAAATTCATTTGAACTCTTTTGTAGAGGCAGACGATAATGTGCCAGCGAAACGAAATGAGTTTGAGATTTTGCCGGGTGGCAACAAGTGAGGACCTGGAAGGAAGACGAAAAAGAATGGAACGTGTGAGTGATCGTGAAGTGTGTCAAATTTGATAAAAGATTTCATTCATTTTGCTCGAGATTATTTTTAGTAAAACTCGAGAATATTTAGGATATTTAAGGATCGGAAATTTATGTTGGTAAATTAGAAATGTTTTTTTTTTTCGAATGTTCGATTATTCCATCAGAAAACAGTGTGATTTCTTTAGTGCGTCATTCGGTAGTGCATTGTTTCGCCTTAATCTCGATTAGGTACGGATTATTAAACAGGCAAAGTAGGAGTATTCTAGGAGACCAGAAATTTCAATATATTTTTGCGATATTTTATGAATATTTCAATTTTATGCTCTCATTTAATTTACAAGAATCGTGCACTTGAATTGGTTTAAATTAAAGTTTCTTTCAATGTTAGGGAAATTATTCTAATATTCCTAATTAATCCTCTTTTACAAACTGTCAAATTCTAAAAAATATGGGGCTTTATTAATTTTAAAAAATATATTCTATAATTAAAAAGTATTTACTTACTTTTTTTATCTATTTCGTTTAAATTGCTAAAATTCAAAAATTGAATTGTTTAAACGAGAAATACAAGAACCTACACTGAGAACAAGTTGAAGAAGGGATCCATATGAAACAAAGGATTCATATCAATGGAACAAGGGATCCATAATAAAATGTTCTCAAACTTATCTGAATTTGTTACATAACACTTCTTGCATAGAGAATCTAAATAATAATAACAAAAAACATCTTTTGCAGAATGCAAGAAAGTGGAAAAGTGTTCCTCCTAAACTTGTACTGTCTAAAGAAGCATAGGGTATTAATCATTCTAATCATTGAATTTTTTTACGTCACAAATATTCAATTGCGAACTGCTTAAAACTTTAAGAATTTTTTTATTGTGATTAATTAATTCACTTTGATTTAACAAGAATCCTAAATCAAATATTAAAACAATTGCAAGCTAAAATTTTTTAATTATAATCAAAATATATGAACATATCTTTGCAAAGTTCCTTAAAGCGAAGAAAGAAGGATTATTGAAACAAAAATAATCCTTTCAATATTTATTTTTTGAAATAAATAATTTTCTAATTAATTTGCAATAAATTTTTAACCTACACAATACAATCGTCCAATATCGTCTGTCACGCTGGGAGGAGTTTAGAAATATTCCCGCACTTTTATTCTACGTCATTATCGGATGCGAAACACCAGCTTCTGTTTTGACGTCTAGCTGCTGAGAAAGTCGTTTTCATGTTTAAATCGACTCATTTATAAGCTTGCAAATAAAATTATCTATAAAAATTAATTATGTGATGGTAAACTTTACATTTATCTACATTTTTATTTTAGATTTTGGCAGCGGTTAATAATCTGGGGAATGTAATTATTTTATTATTTTAAACTAATCCTCCAGGGCAACCAGCTCGCTTGCTTGAATTTCAGGCTTCAGATAAATCGTTAAGATATAACTCCATGTCCATGATTCTACCACATTGTTTGACATTAAAGCTGTATTATTTTCAATGCCTTACTTATGCTATTATCATGCTTATGCCAATACAATGTCTCAACCATTCTTTCGCTTTAACCTATAGTTTATGTCCTTGCGAATATTTGTTGTTAAAACGGAGATGTTATCTTGAAATCGAAAATATTAATTCTTTTTAAACTAATAAAAAATAATATCGCCGATCCTTTTAAACACAGATTGCCGTTTTTATCTTTCCTCGAAAAAATCAAACTCGCGACACACGAAAGTTATACAATAGGGTATAGAAATAAGACTATCTACAGTGTAATTAAGGGGCTAATTGTTTAGTTCAGCTGGTAATGAAAGCCCAGTGATTAAAATTCTTAGAGAAAAGTAATTTATTTTCAACTACATATGCAAAGAATATGTAAAAGGCCATCTTCCACATCAGTCCATCTTCCTACTTCAGTCTATGAACCTGGCAGAGAAATAAATTTAATCCAGCACAGAATTCTTATCAATGATTCGTTTCGAAATGAGGTTTCTGTTAGTGTTAAGTCAACGGGAATATTTCAAATTAAAGCGTCCATCTTTGCCGCAGGACATTCGGACTTTCGTCCGGAGATAATGAAATTATTGGGGGGGGGGCATGGTTGAGATTTTGGGCCTGTCATTCCATAGATGAATGAACTCGCTGCTATAGTTTTAGTTGAATTATTAGAGGGCCGTTCTTTGATTTAGAAGTAAAAGTGTTTATTTCAATATTTGTTGTCAATTTTAAACTTGAGTTAAAAAAAGAACAAGCGGTTTATAAAATTCTGTTCCATCTTACAATGCGTCGTAGTGTAGTTGGCCATTTGATACTAATTTCAGTTATGCTTTGTGATATGATTTTCAAACATTTTCTCTAGTGTATTCAAGAGTTTTTTTTATAAATATCTGAATACTTTTAAAGTACATCTCATTTATAAAAAATCAAATGCTCCCTATTATAAAAAAATTTTTTTTAAACATAATATAATCGTTTTAATAATTCTCTAAAATTTAAGATCGTTTACAATACGGTAATGAAGTTTTTAAGGGGAAAAAATCAGTTCATATATATTCATTGCAATCATTATTATTCGGTAAAACTAATATGATAAATTAAACTGATGAAAATACAAAATAATCATTTGCACGATAATGAATAAAATATTTGAAAACAGTGTTCGAATATATATCAAATAACAAACAATACAGGTTTACTTATCATTACTTAATTCTTGAAATTTAGTGAATAACTTAGCTTCGACAATTATAATTATTATTGTAAGATGCTTTGAATTTTATATATTTAACTGGATAGTAAAAAAAAAAAAAAATGTACTCCAGAGTTTTTTTCAAATTATAAGACAATAAAACCACGCCAACGTTCTTGATCTTTCCAAAATAATTCATTGTGTTAGCTGTTTTGAAGAAGTTTCACAGGAAAATCTTACACTTCTTATGTAATCAAGGCAAGTATACCAATCGTTCTGATACACACTTTTATTTGCAAATATGTGAGACCCACGAATGTAATGTACTTCATATATTACTCAGAATAGAATGTGCTTATTTCTTACCTGAAAATAATGCATTTAGTGTCTTGTCCGGAAATTAATATACTTAAAATCTTACTCCGAATGTAATATATATACTTAAAATCTTACTCCGAATGTAATATATATACTTAAAATCTTACTCCGAATGTAATATATATATACTTAATATCTTACTCCGAATGTAATATATATACTTAAAATCTTACTCCGAATGTAATATATATACTTAAAATCTTACTCCGAATGTAATATATATATACTTAATATCTTACTCCGAATGTAATATATATACTAAATATCTTAGTCCGAATGTAATATACTTAAATCTACATATGATATTTACTGTTTATCCTAACAGAAGATAAATTAATATTTTATTGAAAATATTCCTATGAATGAATTTATTAAAGCAAATATCTAAGAATTCTTAAAAGAGAAACCTATTTCTGAACATTTCGAGCAATTGATCTAATGCAAAGATTAGAAAAGCAGAATTTAGTATTTCATCTTCAATTTTCAAATCGTAAACAAGCTTGCAATCTCCGATAAAATAAATAAACATTTTTATTAGATTTGACAGATTTCATCATTACTCAAACTTCATATTTTCGTCATCTTCTTCTTCTCTCAGTTGAAACTTATAACTTTCCAAAAAGAGTTTCAAACTTATTCCGTTTCGCCAGTGATGTATCGCTTGCTTTACAAAAGAACCCAAATAAATTATTTAAAAAAGTTCATTTAGTAATTTATTTCGTTTTATTCGTTGCAACCGGCAAATTTTCACTTCTTCATTAATTTTATAAGCCCTCATATCAATGGAGTCACGTGCCGTGATGTAATAAGCACATGACAAGCGTAATTAACCACTTATGTCGTCTAACTATTTAACCGCCTTCTTGTATTTATTTATGAGGTCTTCTCCTTTCTGAGTGAGTTCTGCAGTGAGTTCCAAAATCACAATGGTCCCCTTAAGATTATTATTTAGAACTTGGACATCGTCTCCAGCATTATAAATTATTTTTATGTCTCGTCCGATGACATAATTTGCTTCAGTGTTAGTACTAAGTAAGCAAATATGACTTCTCTGAATGTATTCATGTTGTTATAAATACTACAAGTACTAAATACCAGTATTTATCTAATTGTAGCTCGATAGTTACTTTCTAAATCGCTACAGATAGACATATGCTTTCAGTTGGAAATGTATGCCTTCTTCTTGTGTACAGCTGACCACTCCGCCACCACTGAACGAAGCAGTATCGATAGGATTTGTTGTGTCTAACATAAGTGTCATTAACATTGCTGTCGTTAGCTTAATCCATTCATATTACTGACAAATTCTCCGAACTGGCATCTTCTTCGAAGCGGTTGGTCTTAAGCCACAGGTGGTCAATTTCTGACTTTCCTCCTGATTTCCTCCTACATTTGTCATTTTGTTTTAAGAGCAGCAGGTCAATATTTTGAGAAACCCTTCTCAAGATTTTTTGTATTCCTCCAAATGTGCGTCCTATAACAGAAGAAAGGCAAACACTTTAAAACTTTAAATTTTTTGGCAAAAAAAAAAAAAATGTCAATTTTTAACATCATGTTTTTCAGTATTTTACATGGTAAACCGCATTAACTCCTCCACAGATGCATGTATTTTCCTGGAAAGGTATGCTTGTTGGAAAATGTGTTAAATGACATAAAAAATTATTTTACGTTGTTTCAGCTAGTAAGCATGCTTCTGAAAAATTTAAGAAATATAAAGTTTTATACTATTCCCCGATGCCTATTTGGCAATACTTCTTTAAATGTTTACATTTTTCTCTTCCATATAAAACTCACCGAGGTATGAAACTTTAAATTTCATCATTTTATGTGTCCAAGGCTACTTCGATCTGACCTTTCATTGGTTGATATTCTTTAAAGCAGCCACCAAAATAATTTAAAATCCTTATAAAATAGTGACAATCAAAGTTTCATAACTAGGTTAGTTTTGTTTTCAATAGAGTGGGTCTTTTTTGTTTAAAATGTTAGGGTGCGTATTATATTCTACTAAATATGATTTTTAAAGGAGTTAGGGGATATAAACATTATATTTCCTTATTTTTCTAGCAATACATATAATGACTGTAACAACATAAAGTATAATTCCATAACTGATTTAAAGTTGTTTTTCTTTTGGAACTATATGCATCTCTGAGGATTTGAAAATTATTTAGTTACCTGAGATTAAAGGAGACTTCCTCTATAAATCATAGCGCATTTATCAAGGATTTATTATTTCTTATCAAAAAGTTTGTTTATTTTCTTTAGGACTTCTTTATGTATTTATTAAATTTTCTATTGAGGAATTTGTCTAGATATATTACTACTGAAGGGTAAATCACTTACTTACCGTACGAAAATGATTAAATCAGTGATACTTCAGTGTTAGTTAATTGAAATAATGATGCTGACTTAAAATTTATATCGATTTACAATGAAGAATCTTTTGATAATATAGTATTTTTAAATCTTATACAGTCGTTTTTTTCGATGGTCTGTTTAGTTTCCAATTATTATTTTATTATAAATGAATCCGGCTGCGATTATAATTATAAATGAATTATACTTCACTGATTCATTGTCGTTCTAAAAAATTAAACCTTAAAATATAATCTTCATAACATTCGTAAAAAAAAAGGAAAAAAATTACACAATCTTTGCTAATATTTACTATTTAGTGTTTATTTTTTTAACCCTTTAAAAGGCCATTTTTTTCTAGTCATATTATATTAAAATATTTTTAGGCTTGAAATTAGAATAAGAAAAGGCATTCATTTAGCTTATTAGATAAATTTAATTTGATTAATTAATTAATTTGGTTAATTAATAATCAAGTAACATATCAAGACACATCATTTTGTGTGAGATAAAGAACTAAAGCATGTAAGTTTCTGTCTTTCTAAAAACATTTGTCAGAACTTATGCCAACCTACATAAATTCATACAAAGATTGATAAATTTGGTGGGAAGCATACTTCCCATGGCCATAGAAAGGGTTAAAGAATATGAATTTTTTTGTTCCAAATACATTCTTTCTATGTTTTTAATTTAAACGTACGACATACACTTAATATATAAAAATGTAATGAATTTCAATAATTATAATCAGAGGAGAAGTTAATTTTCCTATATGAATATTATAAAATAGAAATTTATAATACACATAAAAAAAGAAGACTTTTGCAACAGTATCTTCTTGAAAATATTTTAAGAAATAGTAGATACGAAGATCTGTAATAGCTACACTTCATGGAAATGAAGATTTAAACAGAAAGACATTTTTACAACTAATTTGATTTTCTCTCAACGTAATAAGAAAACCAGCAAGAATGGTCTCCAAAAGTTTTTTCTCATACTCTACAATAAAGATCTCCTCCCCAGCACATAAAATTGTGGACCTTAAGTCACTCAGCGAATGTCTTACGTTACATTGGCGAACAATAGCCAAGAAATGGCGCATTTTTTCTGAATTTATGTGTGAATATGTATCTTGGACGTTTTTCCTCCCGGTAGATTGAAATCAATATTTAACACAATACTATAGTTGTTGCCATAAGATCACATATCGTATTTTATTGATTTATGTCACTGCACCCATTAACTTATTGCGTTTATAGGCATATAAATGTACAAACCGTTAGACAGACAATTCTTAACACGTAAACATTTTAGACGCTAAGCTTCTTTATTAAATTTTGTCTCTCTAGTTGTTTACAGTTTGCAAATACCGAGCTTATTTGTTCTCGAACAACAAGACAGACAAACTTTCTCTCGATTTCGTTTTAAATTTTATAGAACTCTACAGTTTGGAATTTTATATATCAAATTTCAGTTTACAGATAGACATAATTCCCAAAATACGTTTTTTGAACTCATAGAAGTCTGGAACTTGAATCATCAAAATCTTGAGTTAGAATTTTTGACAATTACTTACATTACTTCACAGTACTTTCTTCATATTTTGCATACGAGAAAGCAGAATTTCATAATTATGTAAAAAAAAGAAAGAGAATCTTTTTTTTTAAGTCTAAACTTTAAGAAACCAAATTTAAAACAGATATGATTGAAAGAAATCATTCATCCATTACGTCTATCTGAAATATAATTCACCGCATGCATATGTATACGGAAAAATCTAAACACCAAAACATTTCTTTGAATTATAATTAATTTATATGCGAAAACACAGCTTCATCAAACAGTCAAACAACCATGCACCATTATTAGCAATACATCATTGCACGTGAAACTTTCGTCACCGATTTTTATTTAAATCAAATCAATATCCTCCCCTAACTTCGCAGGAACATTTTGACAACCTTACTTGAAGTTTTCGCGTAATAATCTGAAGAATCCCACTGAGTTAGATGAACTTCGACTCCGGAGAGCGATTTATTGGAGAAAGTCAAATAAAGCAAGTATGCGGGTAATTATCCGCATCATAACGCATAATTTACCAATCAAATTAATGCGCGGGAGTGATTGAGGATTTAAATTCGAATCGCGTTTCCATGGAAATCAATTTTAACTTCGGAATCTGCAGTTCTCTTGCTGAAGATCGAGAGTTATCTGTTGATTTTATAACATATCGTCTGCTTGGAAAAGAGAGATGGAAAATATAATGAACATATTTTTCAGGAATGCAATGGATGGAAAATATATGAACATCTTTTCAATAAAATCGTCTGATATGAATTCAGAAAGAATTTTGTATTCTGAATTTCGCCTGTTTATGAATTTAGATGATTAACATAGATTTATTTCGTTTTTATGTGGAAACGGTTGCTCTTAAAACTTATTTTAAAATGTCCAATTTAGTAATTATAAATAAAAATAAAAATGAAAGAAAAAGATTCTATTGTATTTATATACTAAGAAAAAAGGAATTTTTAATTTATTTTAATAAAAGAATAAAAGGCATATTTCGCAAATCCTATGAAAATTTTAAAATAATCCTCAGAACTCTGATTTTTAATTCTATATTTAACATTATAAGCAGAATACATACAGATTAAAATCGAATCTATTTTGTAATCATTTATATAAATATTTTTTTGGCTCTAGGTGAGGTGAAAATAATGTTGTAACTGTAGGGTTTTTTTTGCTTCCAAAAATAGTATTGTACAATTTTTATAAATCTGAATTATTAGAATATGAAAAACTGTATGCATTCCATTCTGCAGTAAATAGTTGAAATAGTTTTATTCTTGATTTTTATTCTATAATCTCACATGTGATGGCTAGGCTGAAGGAAGGAATTATGGGTGACACAGTGGACATTAGAAAGGGACACAAAGATATGACGTAAAAGGCTGAAAATATTAGAAAATACTGGATTATAAAGGGCGAATTCGATTATATGTATTTCAGCTTAAGAATAATTTCTTTTAAATCAACATACTTTTTTACAACAAAATAATAATAAAAAAATTTAAAATTTAAAATTTTGCAAATCAGAAGTTAAATTTACTCTATATAAGCTGAAATGTGATAGCAACTTATATGTATTTCAAATCGATCAGTTTAGAAAAGCAAAACTAAATCATTTTCTTATGAATAAATAATTACTTTAATATAAGTGAGGTAATTAAGAAATTCCTTATGCATGAAAATTTCCCCGTTTTAAATCCTCAGAACTCAATAAATTTACTTTCAAATTTGACCAAAATGCTGCAGAAGATTGAAAAGAACCTATTTCCTACAGAAGGGTGAAAATAACCTATGATTCCTAAAATCCAATTGAGAAGAACCTATGATTCCTAAAATCCAATTGAGAAGAACCTATGATTCCTAAAATCAAATTGGGAAGAACCTATGATTCCTAAAATCAAATTGAGAAGAACCTATGATTCCTAAAATCAAATTGAGAAGAACCTATGATTCCTAAAATCAAATTGGGAAGAACCTATGATTCCTAAAATCAAATTGAGAAGAACCTATGATTCCTAAAATCAAATTGAGAAGAACCTATGATTCCTAAAATCAAATTGAGAAGAACCTATGATTCCTAAAATCAAATTGAGAAGAACCTATGATTCCTAAAATCAGATTGAAAAAAAAACAACCTATTTCCACAGAAGGCTGAAAAGAACCTATTTCTACAAAAGATTGGAGAGAACCTATTATTCCTAAAATCTGTATTTAGGCTGAAATAAAATTTTGTGTGCATAAGAATTTCTAAACTGTACCAAATGATTTTGTTTATCTAATTTTTAAACTCAACGCAATCTCTATCCGAATTTACTTTGGCCTCTTCAATTTCAAAATATCTCATTACAAATAAAATCTACTTTAGCATTTCTATCTGAATATATCTCCAACTTCATCGCTAAAAAAAATAATTTTTAAGGCTTCTATTTCAAAAAATATTGCAGACATTCATCTAAACACAGATATATTCTGACCCATTCACCAAGAACAGTTTGCAGAAGACCCCTTTCTTTATACAGTTCACCTCCTCCACCATGCCAAGCCCTAATCCAGATGGAAGCTCAACAAGTGATACGGCAATTACTGGAATTAATGAGGCAGTGCGCCTAGCTGTCCAAAATCCTCAGCACTCAAGTGAGAGAACCAATGACAAAACTTTAATTATTTCTTCATTAACCCGGCCTTTTTCCCTTCATCTTTTTCTTTCTCTTCTTCTTTTTTCTCCGATCCTCGTCATCTTATTTTCTTCGGTTCTTTTGTTCTTAATCTTCTACGTTTGGCGCACAAGATGAATATATATAATTTTTTCCTTCTTTGTTCGGCAACATATCGAGCTTGAACGGTTTGCCTCGTTGCATATTAATTTCTAGAAGAAGTTGCTTGGGTTGTTGGTTCTTTCTTGTAGATAGTGAGGAATTAATTTTGGGCTGAAGAAGAAATGGACACGCGTGTAAAAAAGACAAAGGCGACGGCTGGTTTAAAGTGTTGTACTGTCATAAAATTTCTATTCCTTTTTCATTAATTTGCTGAAAAAGAGAAAGAAAGATACGAAACAATTTTTAGTTGGAAAATTTAGTTTGGGTTGTTGTTCAAGGAATTTTGAAGGATTTAAAGGTTTATGTAATATTTTTCTGAAATGTAGGGGTTTAGAAATTAAAGAAGTATGTTGCGAAATTTCTGGTTCCATATTCTAACAAATGCAAATTATATTTGTTGTTGTATCATCGTGCCTTTAAAATTGATATTTTTTGTCTTCTCTTGAATAATAAGAGCGCAAGTTAGTTGAACTCGGTCCAGTCGTTTAGGGCGAGTTGCAGAACAGCATACATACATAGCCAAAATACCTAATAACTTTTAATTTATATAAAGGTGCATCAAAAATATTTAGATTTATTAACTCGTGTCCATAGATCTGTTAATTATGGAAAGATATATTTTTCCTTCTAAAATTCGCAAAACCTAATAAAGGATTTTAAAAAAATCTTATGATATTAATTATTGCGCTCGAAAAAAAGAGCACATAGCCTGATATTTACTTAGAGATTTGTCCCTCAAACTATCGATTGATTACTGTATCACTGCATCGGAGCAGCTGAAATAATTACTCTGTAAACGACGAGTGGCCATCTTTGCTAGTTCCTCGCCAAAATCCCAGCTAATATAATCCCATGGTTGAATCAGACCCACTTTCGGCGCAACGCGTCACAGCTGTGAGTAAACGAAACATTTTGAAGGGTTGCCAGAAATACACAGATTTGGTAATAAAATATTTTGTAGCAATAATCTGACCAGGGAAATGTATCATGAAATATGAAAAAGATATTCATCACCGTTAAATCTTTCAGCAATTCTTTTTTCTTTTTCTGATTTTTAAATGAAGTAAAGAATGTTTTAATGCTAAATATGGTTTCAGTTTTACGTTAAATCAATTGAAGCCAAATATCAAACTCATTTTTGAATAAAAATTATCTTTGCTTAATAGATTATCAACTCATTTCAAATTTCATAGAAACATTTTAAGATCATTTGACTAATTTTCCAGTTTTTGAGTTATTTATAAAAAACAGTTCATTTTTTACTATATCGTGATTACTTTTCTCGCATTTTTTTAGATGATTGTAGAATTAAAATTGATGTTTACTTATATTTTTTCATTGCCACTGAAGCATTTTTATTTATAGAAACTAAAGAATAATCTTTGTATTTAATTTAAATTAAATCTGGTGCAGCGCTGTTAAAAATTTATTTAAAAATAAAATAAAAGTCTAAAAAGAGTAAGTTTTTTTTTTTTTTTTTTGCTATTTGAAATAATTATGCTGCTGCAGATAAAATATTCTTCAGAAATCTTTTTCTGATAGATTTAAAGTTTTAGAAAAATTCTTTGTTATTAGATGGAATGTTTTATAAAAATTCTGCTTTACAAGAGAATTAATTCTAAAAACGGCTGTCGCATTTAATTCTATAAAAAGTTCTTTTGAGAATAAAGTTTATCATCTGTGATGTATTTACATGAGAGATTATTACCCTAGCTGTTGAGATACCTTTTTTTTTTTTTTTTTTTTTTAACAATAAAAGAACAATGAATAAAGTAAATCCAAATAAGTATATAGTAACCTGTTTTTTATTGTTATATGAAATATGGCTTTAAAAATTAAATTGTAATTGAAAGTCAAATGGTGTTAATATAGTGGAATCATAATTTTCCTCATGTTAAATTATGAGTTTTGATCTATTCAGAGTTTTTTAAAAATATTTTATGCTACCTAATCTTTATTATTCAATCAGTGAATAACTAATTCAGTTAACCGTCAATAGATGTTTTTTTTTTTTAATTTTTAATAGAGAAGTTATAGAATGCATATGCAAAAATGGAATGAATATAGAAAGTAACATTAAAGTATTATTTTAACTTAATTTTTACTAAAATTTATACAGTGTTTTAAAAACATAAACTGCATGTTCAAATTTTATTTACAAAAATGTCTTTTTTATCCATATCAAAAATTTAATATTTTTTTTCAATAAATTAGTAATTAATTACAATAAAAGTAATAACTATATAAGTAATAATAGTAAATCAGATATAAACACTTAAGAAATGCAAGGTGAAATAGAAAAAATTATTTTACTGAAGAGCTATAAAATTATGCCATTAAATGCTTATAAACAATCATTGTGGTATCGCTATTCTAAAAGAACACAATCACTAATAGGTAATAATAAGAACAGATTGGTTTATATTAAGCAGCATTTATGCATTTTAATACTTATCTAAATTTAAATTGCACATGATGGTCTTATGAGTGATCTAAATACTTTATATACTTTTCCAGCGCATTTATGCATTAAAAATATCATAAGTTTTAAATAGCTTCTTAAATGGATACATGAATTATCTAAAAACTGATTCATTCTTGAGATTCACCGCCAATTACATTAAAATCCATCGCCACCGGGAACTAACAGACGCCAAGGCATATCCTCTGACTGTATATATCTTCTATTTACTCAATAGACGCTACACTAAAGGGATTTATTGAAAAGACAGGACCTCCCCTAAATTGGCTTACATTCATAAGGACATGATCCACTTCTACATTTGTTATTGGTTTTTAGGAAGAGGGTTCGCTGCTGTTTGTCGTGCACTTGAAATGCAAAATCGGTCCAACTGTTCCGTTCACAAGTGCCAGTCCCCAGCGAGAACATGTGGTTGGCACGACAAATTTTCGTCTGCCAGGCCCACCCCCTTCAAAGATAACTGCTTCACGGGTCAAAAAACTTTTTCACTGAAAGATTTCAAGTATATGTGATTCTTTTTTTTTTTTTTTTTGGGGGGGGGGGGGTAGGGTAGGGTAAAGGTTGTATAAGAAGGTTTAGGTTTGGGTTTTGATGAACTCTGCGTGCGGTATATCGTTTGGTGTTTGAATATTTCAAAGCTGGATGTATTTACATATTAAAGTTTGAATTCAATATTAAAACATTTGGGAAAAATGATAGCGAAGTGAAATTTATAACGCTTTATTCAATGCAATGATCTATGTTTTTGGTCTATGGTTCAATTTAAATTTTTTTCTATAAGAAGTAGTTTGGGTTGAATAATGCCAGTTTTTAAGAAAAATTATAGTATTTAGAATTTGCATAATGATTTTTTTTATTGTTCTGCATTAAAAAAATTTTTTTTTTAGATTTCTGCATCTGATTTTTTAATATGACAAAAGGATATAAAAAAAAGCAAAATTAGACAAAAATAAATTATAAGAATTTGAAGTGAAAAGAAACAATTTAATTGAACATATTTAAATCACACATATTATTCTTTAAGTTTATTAATGCTTTTGTGAATTCTTTGATCAATTTTTATCATATATATAATAAATAACGATATGAAATTTTACTTTTAAATATCTATAAATTAATATGTGTTTGATTAGGACGCTAAAGCTCGTATTATAATCATGAGACCATAATTAAATATCTTTAATAGTTAATTCTTCAAAGTAAAGAGAAATGATAGAAAATGAATTTTAAGAGAGCTTTATATTGTCCATGGAAAAAGGAGTCCCAGAACATAAAAAATGTTGAGCTTCTTCTTGATATGTAAAGGTTTTAAGAGTTTTAATTTTTTTTTTCTGTTTTTTGATTTTTTCCCCTGCTACACCATGGACACGAGAAAAGCAACAACAGTTTAATTGATAAAATTAACAAAATATTTTGCAAAAATTATCGCTGTCTCGTCATCGATGGGAAGTAGCCAACTCCCACCATTTCTGTACCCACCAGAATAGTGAGAGCTAACAAACCATACCAACAACCTACCCATGTCTGAGATTGCCCGACGCCTATGGGACTTTATGTTGAGTAAGGCAAAAACATCAAAAAGAAATTAATTGAGGATTTTTATTAATCCATAAATCTTTCTTATGTTAGTTGTGCAAAGTCGGCATATGGCCCATTTATTTATTTATAAATCTAAATTTATTTTTGGAATTTTTCTTTACATAAGATAATTATTTATCATTATTTTTTGCATTGTTATAATTTATATATTAATTTGTTTTTATTGTTGTCTCTAAAATTTTTAAAAAGGGAAAGAATTTTTTTTCAAAGTTGTAAAATTTTGTTTTCTGCTAATTCAAGTTAAAGTATCAAAATCATAAAATATAAAGTATAAAAAAGTTAAATTCAGTTCTGATTGTATTTTTCGCAGTAGCTGAACTAGGATATTCATTGTTCTTATTGTTGGAAGCGATGTTAGCAGAATCATTTTGATTCTTATTATTATATTCTTTATGAATTTAAAGCTTAAAGAGATAAGATTTCATTACATATATATTTGAAGGATACTATTCTAAAATGATTTAAATAAAGTCCTTTAATCGCTTGTAAATTCTAAATTTATTATTCTATGAGGAAATGATTAGAAAATAAAATGATAAAAATTGTTAAGAAAGAACCCAATGCGTAAAATATTTTACAAGAAAATATTTAAAAAAAAATATTTGATAAAATTCAAAAGGATAGCTGTGTTTGAGATAAAATGTTTGAACTTATAAAAATATAAATATTTTTTTATGAATAAAACATTTCTTTTCTGAAAATCTGAAAAGACAGAAAATTTTTCTCGTGGCAGTTTTTAAGGAAATCATTCTCAAACTTTCCAAAAATATATAATGGAAAAATATTGAGCATTTTTTTTTTTTCATGTTCGTTTGTGCTTATATTGAGAGATATAAAACTGATGCATTGAATGTTATACCAGAAGGAAAGGAAAGATTATATATAGCATATATTCTACATTTCTGCTAATGATATTACAGAAGCAGACACAATATGGCAGTGTGTCTGTCTCTGTGTGCTAGCAGAGACAGTTTTAACTTGAAATTCGGAATTCCAAAATCATATATGATTTTGGAATTCGGAATTTCAAGTTAAAACTTATATATATATATATTTTCAAAGTTTTAACAAATTAAAAATGTAATTTAAATTTTAAATTTATTTAATTAAAAATTAAAATAATTAAATTTTTAATTAATTAAATTAAAAAATAATTAAAAATTTAAAATTTTAAAAAAATTAAGTTTTGAGATTTTTCTATTCCGAAAACATTATAGCACAAACTTTATCGTCCTTTGTTTGCTGTATTCAAAAGCGTAATTTTTTTCTGTGTTCAATTGAAAAAAAAATAACATTGGGAAATGCATGCAAGAAGTCATCCAAAATAACACAAAATATTAATAGAAATTCTACTGCAAATTCCAATTTCTAGGCAACTTATTTGTTCTTAAGACTACCTATAACGATTGGTGAGAATGCTGCACAAATATAGATGTTGCTGCGTTATTAGTCTGTTATATTTATTTTCGCATGGTAAAATTGTAAAATGCTTTTTTTTCATTGCAATTTGCATTAATTATACGTTTCTAATGCCTTAGTGATAAATCAAAATTAGGTTTTCAAAAGCATTAAATACTTTATAGACATTATTCATTTTTATTATTTCTCATCTGTACTAATAAAAAGATGAATGTGTGTGTGTATGTTGGTGCTCTTGCAGACAGACTCTTTGATCTAGAACTACCAAATATAGCACATATATATTTTGGAGGGTGAGAATGTGTACATCAGAGCGATTGTTTCTACGAAATTTTGATTGGAATTCTAATTAATTAAAAATAAAATGAAATTTTGGCACGGAAAATTCTGAAAATACATTACAATAGAAAAATGATTTTTACTGCATCTTAAAATGAAAAAAAACTTAACTTTCCAATTATATCGAAGTTTTTGTTCCTGTTTTTAGTTAATTTTTTTAAATCTAATTTAAGTGTATTTTGCAATAATATACTTCATTATTGAAGTGAAACTCAAACCACATTATTGCTTCTTATATTTTATCCAGCCTTTTTTTTCCATTTTGTGATTAAGATATAACGATTCGACTTATTATTCTGTGTTGAGTATATATATATATACGTATACCACATGTTTTTAATAAATCTTTTGATATATTTAAAATTAAGGTTTAAATTCAAAATAACGCAATGGTGAAAAAAAAATCATGAAATGCTTCCTTTTTAAAATACTCCTTCTATTTCCTGTGATATAGTTGGATATATAAAGATGTAACAAAGAACAATAAACAGGGCGGAGTAAAGTCTTTGAAATAATGTAAGTAATATATTTATCAAAATTTAGAACAAAAATATTTTACTGAGGAAATAAATGAAATTTTAGCAACCATTTATATCGACGAACAAAACAATCACCAAAGGTGGCTGTTGTGTGAAAAAAATAATTTTTTTTTCTCATGACTTATTGTAATAAGCAGTTCATCCAACTGCTGTAAAACAATCTGAATTAATTTGTTTGCTCTGTTAAACACGTGAAAAAATATTATTTTAAGCCTTATGTTACCAATTTTCCCTTCTAATTTTTTTGTCATTTTTTGTTGTTGTTATTGTTATCCTCTCATCAAGGTTCTAATTACGTTTCATCCATTTAAGAAATGAAGGAGCATATTTCACATTTAACTGAAACTGTATAACATTGAAGTGTAATGTTAAAGTTTTCTTCTTCATGATGTGCATTGAATTCCAAAATTAAATTGGCCTGATGCTTTAAAGCGATAGATAATAAATCAAACTTTAAGACTATCTGAAAAATACCATAAACTTAGTGACATATTAAAGAACTTTTTCTTATCTTTACGGCAGTTTTATTTAGAATTTTTCCCATCTCTTAATTTAGCCATTAGTCTTAATTTTTATACTTCTTACGAGCGTAGCATTATTTATTACAACTATTTATTCCAAATCTGGCTTCGGGCTAAAAACTTTTTAATAAATATGAACTTAATAAATATTATTCAATTTAAAATGCAAAATAGAATTAACCCTTTCTATATTTTAGAAACAGATTAACAGATTATTATTTTAAACAAGCAAATTTGAAAGAGGACGAAAATTTAAGAAATCTCTAACAGTTAATTACTTACATATGATTCCCATATCGATGTTTACTTTCAATCCTTATTTCATTTTAACATGATTATGTTTAAGGGTTAGATTACTTTTTGTTCATTTTATGAAGGGAAAAAAAAACGTTAAAAGCATTCTGAGAAAAGACAGTCGAACAACCAAACAGTTGTCAACTTCAGAGTTGCTCTGAAAAACAGTTGTCAGAACAATTAAATTTAACCCACTATAGTTGTTTGACTCATTCTTAAGAAGTACTCATTAAGAAAAGGCTGTTTTTTTATATTTTAAGTGCAGTTTTATGTAAATAACGAGATTATTGTTATTATTATTTTGCTTAAATATATAATGCATTTTTTGCTTAAATATATAACGCATATTGTTGCATAAGTCTTTTTCAGACCACATTAAAAATCAAGTGAATAGATTTTTAATTATATCAGTTTTATTTAGTATATATTTTTTCATATTTATGTTTTAAAAATTATTTTATTGAATATTTTACAACAATGGTTTTGATTTAGTTACTGATTTATCCCGCAGCTTCATGAACCGATTGTATGGGCATTATATATTTCGGAATAAATTTTAAAATAAAAGAAAGACAGATGATTGAAGCCTAAAATAGTATGGTACTGCTTTTCGGATTAAAAGTTCGAATGTCTAAATATCGAAAGACTATAAAAATAAAGGATAGGTGTAGATAAAAAGCTAAATTATTTTTCCATGCTATTTTACCAAGTAAAAATATTTATCGCCATTTGGCGAGATGCTTAAAGTTTTCCTCTGGCAACCCTTAAACAGGTAAACCCGTTAGAAAGGGGAATCTTTTCCGTTCCTGAATTTTATTCTTGTCCGGCTATCAGAGATGATAGCATGGATTGCCGGATATTATACCGCTTTTCAGAGTCGCTCTGATCAAAGAATTCACTTCAGCACACAGACAATTCTTTCTCTTTTTCACATTTGAGCAAAAAACTATTCCATTCAATTCCATGATAATATCAAAGAAATATTTCCGGGTAGTACGAAAACAATGAAAAATGTATAAACAATTTTTTGTCGACTGAACTCAATTTATCCACAAACAATGATTTTAATTACTTAAGGTTTCAGTGTGCAATGTTTTGATTGATTGATGTTTTCAATGTCGGATTTGTATCAATGTGGGAAATCACGATAAAGACAAACTTTGAAATCTAAATGAGAAACTCAACAGAAACCAAAAAAAGTAATGCAACAATTATAAGAAAAAGACAATTTTTTACAACATAAACTTTCAAACTCTTTGGCCTGGTGCTGCATTGCTTAATTCATTTTGCATCGGGTAAGTAATTGATATTTTTTCATAAATCAATTAACTTACTGATGCATGTTTTTTTGTTAGTTCGTATGGATTTGTAATGACAAATCAATCACCAAAATAACTAGAAAATCTACAAAAATGTGAAGAAAGCATGTATAATTATGTAATATATATCAAAGAGAAAATTTTTTTTTGCATAATGAGAAGTCTGAATTTTTGAAAAGTATTAGTAATGAAAAATAACCAGGATAAGGAATACGTTATAAATGATGATAATTTATCTGCGAAAAAAAAATTGAAATATCAGTCTTAATTATTTTAGAGCAAAGTTTGTCTGTCCGATTTGATTAATTTAAAGATACCGTAAATGAGTTTTTAGGACCAGATCCAAGAACGATTAACATTTTTTTTAATGAAAATTCTAAACTCAGGATTTCTTTTTGAATGTTAGCCAACACATTTTTAAGACACATTACATAAAACTTAAATTAAGAATACATTATAATTTTTTTTCTTTTGAGATTTTCCATAAAATAATTTAAATTTATTAATTAACTTGTAAATTTTATTCAGCATTTAATCAAAAGCTGAAGACCTTTTAAAAATTGAGCCGGTTTTATTTTTAGAATCTTTATAGGACGTGAACGAAATTATTAAAATTTCTGTATCGAATTTGGGTTCATTAATTAATTTATAAATAATATTCAACATTTAATGAAAAGTTGAAGAACTTTTAAAATGTGAACCGGTTTTATTTTAAGAATCTTTATAGAAAGAGAATGAACATATTAAAATTTAAAACATTAAATGTAAAAATGTTCAAACCCTTAAATCAATTGAAAAATTATTTAAATTATGTTCCGTCATTTAACGATTTTTAAATCTTGTATGTTATTTTGTTGCATATATTTTTCAGCAAAACTAATGTTAAAAATACAATACCTCTATTGAACCAGAGTCTTCTTATAAAAGCAATCATATATTTTTGCTGACTTTGTTATTTTCTTTTGTCTAATGATAATCCTCCAATTTCTCTATAGAATTAATATTTCTTCTGTTTTTTAATTAGACATTCTAAGAAAGCATCATGCAAAACATTTCAAATTTTGCGGGGGGGGGGGGAGAAGTTATCAAATGTTATCAAAATTTGCAATTTTTATGTTTTTGCCATCCATGAATTTGGATTTTCTATGTTTTATTGAAACAATGAAATCAAATAATTGCCAGTATATTTTCATTGTTATTTCTATATGAAAAACTAAAATGATGAATATGGCTAACTTAAAAATTATAAATGGACATTTTCATCACATTGCAATTCATTGTTCAGAGCAATTAAAAACATTTTTTTGAAAACTTTCACTTTTAAAAAATGAAACTTTTTTTATTTCTTGAAATAAAAGCCATCACTTAAATATTATCTTCAACAATATAAGAAATTATTTTTATCATAATGAATACTCTTGGCTTGTAGAAAATAGTGCTCAAATAGTAATTATTGATAAGAAATACCACTTGGCTTATTCTATTGAAGATTTGATGTAGTTATAATAAGATTCCTTATCTTGACATTTGTAGGAGCCTCAAGTACACGACGAAAACGGTTATTTCCTTTTCTAATTTCCTTGCAGAAAATTTCTAGTAGTGATGAATTATAGAATTATCTACAGAAATATCTCCCACACTGATTAATCGTTCAGCAAAACATTTTGTAATGCTCTATAAAGATTCACACATTCCTCTTCTCTTAATAAATCTTCTATATCTTTTATTTATTAGGTTCTAAATTCTTTTTTGCTTACTCGCATAAGAAGATAAAAGTATTGTAAACGTCAAAAACTTAGTTCATGAGATTTTGAGGCATTTTCAGGTTACAGATCTCATTGGGCCTGATAAGACATATGATTGGGATATGTTTTTGTATCTGATAATGCGATTACTAAAGGCTACCAGTTTTAAATTGGTTCGGGTATTTTAAAAATAAAATAATGTGTTTGAATTAATTTTTTGGGCTAAATTTTTAGTTTAGTTATATTAACGTCCCGTTGTGAAGCAACACTAGGGCTATTTTGAGAGAGACCTCGTAATTTTGAGAGAGTCTCGCGATCAGATGACGAGGACGACACCTGAGCTGGCACCCCCCTCTTCACGCCACACCACACCCGCGGGAGGACGTTTTGCATGATGGATTTAACGTGCAACAGACCCCCTTACACGACGGTTCTTGGGTGGAATCGGGTCTCGAACCTGAAACCCTACGGTTCACAAGCCGAGACCTTACCACAAGGCCACCGTGGCCTTTTGGACTAAATCTGTTGAAGGGTAGACTGCATGGATGCTGGTTTATAAATGTATACGAATAGGACTGCTTAAAGCATGTCTATGAATAATATCGATTATACATATATGTTTCTGTGCATGGTGTAATCTGGTTTAATTTGTATATACAGTATATGATATAATTTGGTATAATCTGTATATATGATATATGGTGTAATTTGTACGCTGGTTTATAAAAGTATAACTCGATTGTACGTGTGTCTATATAGGTCAAACTGTTTATAGTGCTAATTGGACAAAAATACGTTAGTAAGTTCTAATTTCTAAAACTTTAGACTTATTGAAACATTAATCTATGGATATTGTTTATTAGTTAATATTTAGTGAAAATAAGTGTACTCTGTACGTTAAATATTTGCAGTATTTGTACTAAAGGACTTATTATTCTATCAAAACATAAATATTTTGTTACTGAATCTTTAATTAATATAATTATTTACCAATGATTTGCTCCAATTTATATTTCCATTTAGTTTATTTAACTATGTACCAGTCGAATATTTGAAAATGTTCAAATTGAATTATCTGATATTTATATAATAAATTCACAATTGTGAATTTATTATATAAAATACTTCAGAATTTGGATTTCAAACACAGTTGCAACATTTATAGTAGAAAATCGAACATGTGATGTATATTGACGAAGAAGAAAAAGCAAAACCACATTCCAAAATTCTGTACTGAGAAATAATTATCTAGTTGACCCCTTCCATGTTTTAAAAAAATATGATAAAAGGTATATCAATAAGTAGTGTCAGCTAATTTTTGGTTTCGCCTATTCAGCTTTATTAAACTATAACACGAGTGTTCAACAAGAGGGATATATATATATAAAGTCAACAATAAGCAAGTTAAATATATTCAAATATCAATCTATGATGTTTAAAATGTGATAACTTGGCCATCTAAAGACACAAACAACTATTCATTCCATAACTTGGCAATAAATTAAAAGCTCGTCTGAAAACCAACCGCCAGCGATAACCAAGCCATTGACTTCTTAATAACTACCATTTGATCGATAGCAAATAAGAAAATTTTCTATCATAAAAGCAATGAACATTCATTTCCACTTCATTTTCGATACTTCAAGAATGAAACGATGGGGGGGGGGAGGAAAGAAAAAAAAAACTGGTTAGTATGGAACAGTTTCCACGTGAAAGGTGCGTCCACGATCATCGGCAGGTCTGCCCAACCTACCGATTTCTCGGCGTAGGCGTGTTCCCAACACCTATCATTATTAGATGAACTTAAAGCTCACTTAATGGACACTCATATGATGAATGAATCGGCGTGTTTCTGCTAGAAGCCAGAGAAGATTAACAGGTAATGCTATGCTGCAGGTTACGGAATTCTGGGACGACTTCGTCAGTAGCATGCTTTATCAGTGTGTAGGCAGCCAGGCCATTGTTAAGGTCCCGGTAATCATGTGTCAAGGCTTTTGTGTAAAGTGTAGGAGTCAAACAAATAAGACGCATGGTTACAGACCTGTGAACATATTGTTTTGTGGGAGGATATTCAGCGCCTTGTCGAAATTTGATGTGGGGGAAGTGGTTGGTTATTTACTCTTTTTAGAATTTGATGTACGAATTGCCTTTTGTCACGCTGTTGGAATACGATCAGTCACATTTTTTCATTTATAGTAAATAAAATTCAAAGAGTAATTCGGTGAAAACTATTTTACTTTTTACATTGATGTGAACAATTATTAAGGATCAGATATAATCTGTTTGTGGCAAAGGTAATTTTGATTACTTTTTAAAAAATGTTGTTCAATCATAATTCTTCAAAAAGCTGATATCAATCAAACTTTTAGTTGCACAGAGCCTACACAAAAGTTTTTAACAGGTGGTTTATAACTGCTATTCTTTCGTGAAGAGTTTCCCAGAATGTTGAGCTTTTCCCATTTATTTATCTTAGAGTATATCCTGGGCCTTGTCGAGATTTGATTTAGAGGAAGCCTACAGTGGTTATTTATTTTTCTTTTTAGAATTTGAAACGCGAATTGCATTTTGTCATATTGGAACAATATCAATTGCAGTTTTTTCATACAAATAAAATTCAAAGAGTAATTAATTCAATAAAAAATTACCTTTGATATCGAGGTGAGAAATTATTATGGATCGGATCTAATCTATTTGTGCCAAGGTTAATTTCGGATTTTTTTTTAAAGTGGTTCAATCAGAATTACTCAAAGTTGAAATCTATCAGAAACTTTTGTTTGCACTGCGCTTACACACACTTTTTTCACAGTGGTTTATAACTCAAACGCTTTCATGAGAGCATCCCAGAATGTTGAATTTTCTCTTTATTTATTTTAGATTAGAGTAGATTCTTTGAATTTTCTATTCTATGTTTTTTTAAACATCTTGTTATTTAAAATTTATATGCTAAAATTAAATCTTTAGAATAAATGAATTTTATCTGCAGCAATAAACAGTTCCAAATACCTACATGCTATGACAATGGCATTTTTTAAGCGAAAATGTAAGGAGTTAAGTGAAATAACTTTACACCAGTTCGAGATATTTTTTCATCATTTATTTAATTTTTTTCCTTATAACCCAGATAACCTTCAACCAGCTACTTAGCTCGCTCATACGGAAAAATCTGAATGGCCAGACTGCCGTAATAGCAGAACTGGGGGAGCTGTAGTTGAATCTTTAGGACCATCACCGGCCGGGGAACAACTTTTCCCTTGGGAACTACGTTCCGTCATATAAGGGAGGAGCCGACCCCTCCCCCTTTTTTGTACCCACCAGGGAAGCGAGAACCAACCACCATGCATGAAGTTCCTCATCCTCGCTTATGAGGTACCTCCCACAATGGGAGTATAACCCAGATTATGTAAAATAACATAATACTGCTCAAAATATACAATATTTTATTACATTGTACAATATTATATATTGTGAATGTCCTATAATATTTTTCAATATTGTGTAATATATATTTGTTACTTTATTATTCATACAAGTAACTTTTTTAGATGTAATATACTTTATATATTACTTCTAAAGTACTCGATAATCGAAGAAATAGTTAAAATAAATAACTATTTTGAAATAAATAAATCTAGTACAAATAAGCTTTTGTGATGAAAGTAACTTTTACAGACAGTTCAGTTTGCTTTTATTTAATAATGTCAATGATATTCTTAGATAAAGAAAAACACACCAAAAATCTACTATACTTTAAAAGATGAATAAAAGCATTTTTAGTCGAGAGGATTAAATTAAAATTATATGTTGTAAAATAAACATTGATTAAATATTAAAAAATAAATGCAGAAAGAAAAGATGAAACATAAACTATCCATTAGTTTGATGTCAGAGATTGTATTTCAGACAATTACAATAAAAATCAATGTTTCTTCAAAAATTAACTGAAATCTGATTAAAGACCGTAATTGAAATCACAAAATAAATTAATCAGCCTTCATTAATGACTGAGATGTCCTTTAAAAGACTTAAATGCAATTTAATTCCGAGATACCCGAGGATATCTAAAGAAATAATTAATAAGATAAATAAAATCTTCCATCTTTAGTTTGCATTGTTCAGTTTCATTCAATTACGATTCTACGAGATTAATGTAAAAAGAATTATTTAATTAAAATTTAAAATATATCAATACAAAGCAAGCTGACATTCTGCGTCTTCTTCACTGATTCTATTAAAAATAAATTGCTGTTTTCATATAACGACCAAATAGTTAAATCGAAAAATAAAATATATATATATAAATATAATGGCGTTTAGCGTGTTTTATGAAAGAAAGGTATCTGGTTTCGACAAGAGGTATCAAAAAGTATAATTAGAAAATTCCATTTTTTTAACAAGGAAAGAAATCTATAAGTTTTCAAAAGACACTATCAGCCATAAGAGGATTCTACAGGAAAATAAAATGAAAAACTTATTCCCTCACCTTGATCGAGCGGAGAATTAAAAAAAATAACCCAAATCTTCTTTTAATTCTACCAATTTAGGGGAAGGAAAAAAAATTTAATGAAACTCCAAAAACGTGGAACTAATAGAAAAAGGAAGAAAGCTGCTAAAGCAATTAATTTTCTTAAATTAAGCAAGCTGCTTGAGATGTTCCCCGGGAACAAATGGTTATTAAATTACCTAACTTTTCACATTACTTTACTTTTCAAATGATAAGATTTTAGAAAAAAATTACTTTTGTACAGTGTCCGAATAATAAAATGCACGCAAAATTACTAAAAATTGGCTCCATGTTTCAGCGCGAAAGAAATAGATAAGTTTTGAGAAACCTGGCCCTTTATTCACCTACAATAAAAAGCATACATTTTTTAAAGTTTATAATCAGATATTCAATTCAAAATTGCAACTATTCCATTACAAATTTTTAATCATCTTTTCAATTTTGGTGGTAAATGAGCTATTTTTTAATATGATGCAATGAAAAGCAATGACAAAATGATTTAAATGGAAATAAAACTGCATTAAATAATAGCAGTAGCCAAGCTATTTTTGTTTGCTAAAAATTGAATAAGAAAGCTGCAAAGACCAAACGATTTTTGATTATTCAAATAGAAGTAAAGAATAGCAATAATCAAACGATTTCGGTTTGTTAAAAATTTAAATAAGAAAGCTGCAAAGACCAAACGATTTTTGATTAGTCAATCAAAAGTATTTATTGAAACTGAACTCAAGATATTCAGAAAATTATTTGATTAAGATTGAATTGTCTGTAGTTATTATTCTGTTCATGTAATGCAGTTGATTCAATATGGTGTTTCTTTTAAAGATTATTTATCTTGCATAACAGAAAAGTTATGTATACCACAATTTAAAGTATAAGCATTAAATGTCATATCTTCACTATTTTAAATTATAATTTTGTAGTCAAGAAACAATGTATTGAACTCAAAATCAGCCATTCATTAATCCAACTTTGATGAGAATCTTTTAATGATTAGTCACTAATAATCTGTGAATTTAATTTTATTTAATTTTTAATCTTTAAATTGCATTATAATCAAATTTAATTTTTTCACTTAAGGTTTATTCTTTAAATTAACCTAACGTTAATCTTTAATCCTCATTCCTAACTCACTTAATTTATTATGTGATGAAAATACTTTATTATATTTTTCATGCAAGAACAAACACAACAATTATAAGTTAAATAAATGTAAGGAGTATGCAGTTTTTAACCTGTAAGTGGAATGGTTACTTCCTTTAGTTTTTTTGATAAACACAATTTGTGTTTATAAAACACAACTGAATATTTTTATATAAAGATCAAATATAATAACTTTTATATTTGACCTTTATGACAATTGATATATAAATTTAATCGAAAAACTTTTTAAAAATCTATCACGTGTCTAATGAATAAATAAAATAATGATCTAAAGTGGATTTTATTTTTAATCATGCAATATTTGATATGCTACTATTTAGGTTTCATTACCTAAATTTTATAGAATGTTTAAATTGATTCAAATCAGGAAATAAAATTTCGAATCAGGGATACTGAATAAGTTGTTGATTAACGTATTGCATAATTAATATTTAGTATAAATAACGTAAAAATCTTTATTATGCTCCTGAAGAAACTACACTTAAAAAATCCCCATAGATTGAATTCCACGGTATGTATGAAACGGATCTATTTACAGGTTTTAAAGCTATACAAAGAATTCCGTGAAATCACATACTAATATTAAATGTGGAAATTTAGTTCATGAAATTATTGATATTTGAAACTAAAATTTGTAAAATAATCAATGAATCTTAAGTAAATTAAAATTATATGGATCATTTGATTGAAAGATCCATATAATTATTAAAATCATTAAAATTAAAATTATTAAATTGTATTAAAATCATTATAATTATCGTCAACATTTTCTCTAGAAATATATTATCTTAAAATTAATTAATCTGTTTAGTCTATACTTATAATAAAGCTCAATGTGTGTGTGTGTTGGCGCTCTACAGGCCAGACCGTTTGACCTACAGCTACCAAATTTGGTACATGTATACCTTGGAGGTCGGGAATGTGCACCTGGGGTTCCTTTTTTCGAATTTTTAATTAGAATTTTAATTATTAATTAAAAACTAACTTTCCCGCCAAAAAAAATCTTCCATTTTTCCCACCGCCAACTTTTCCGCCAAAAAAATCTTCCATTTTCCCCACCGCCAAATGACTAAGGCTTCCGGTTTTTTTTCTCCCAACAGTAATGAGGCTAGGGTTAATATTTTTCGGCGGATTATTTCAAACGATTCTGTTTATTTTCTTAATGTTTGATGCATTTAAAATTAAACATTTTTAATTAATCCCTGTTTCAGATTCATTCTGAAGAACTTTTGAATTAAAATAACACAGAATAAAGGAAATTAAAAATGTATAATCTGCATAGCGTTACCCCAACTGGCGTAGAAAAATTCACGCATTTGCGTTAACGTAACTGGCGAAGAAAATTCACGCATGCGCACTGTGTTCTGATTGTTGCCATGACAACCGATATGAACGGATGATTTAAATTATTTTTAGGTTAGTTGCATGCTTTTGTAAGTAAATTGTATTTATGTTAGTTATATATTTTTTGTATATGCTTATAGTTTTAAGTACATCGTTTTTAAGTAGTTTTTTTAAACCTGTTTTCAATGATTTAAATTATTTTTAGGTTAGTTGCATGCTTTTTTTAATTAAATTGTATTTATGTTAGTTATATATATTTTTTTGTATATGCTTATAGTTTTAAGTACATCGTTTTTTAAGTAGTTTTTTAAACCTGTTTTCGACCGATTATTTTAAACGATTCATTTTATTTTCTTAAAGTTTGATGCATTTAAAATGAAACATTGTTAATGAATCGATCTGTTCATGATGAATCTGAGAAAATTTTGTTGACAAATTCTTGAGATATTACATAAATTAAGAAATATATTCTTTAGTGCCCATAAAGTTTAAACGCTCAGTGACTCTATTATCAGTAATCATATTATTAAAAAAAATGCTTTGTTTCAGTAAAAAAATATTATTATATTAATTGCAGATTAATCATTTACACTCTAATTTAAAGCATACATTCTACGAGGGGTAACAGAAAATGAGAGAGATACATATCACGTTATGACTAAAGGCCCTTATAATATTATGAGTGAATTATATGACTATCAAAATGTGAAGTTTTGAAATATTTTGCTGAAGAATCTATTAAAGTTAGAATTGCATAAAATATTTAATTATTAAAATTTTAACGAACATTAAGATTGGCGAACCGGCTGGTCGCCAAAGGCGGCTAGTAATCGATATTTCAAATGTAATGTTTAGTTTTAAATGGCACATATAGGATTTATAAAAAAATAAGAAAATCTGCATATTTTTTATATCCAAAAATTGCAAGGTAAGAATAGCGAATTTGATGTTTGCGGAAATACAAGCTTTATTCTTCAATCTCAAAAAACAGATAGTTTTTAAAAATAAAATACTAGAATAGATTACATTTCCTGAAAATATATGATAAATCTTGAAAATAAATGTATGATATTACCTGCTTAAAATGCAAAAGAAATAATTCTATTCAAGCTTTATTATTCAGTTTTTCAAACAATGAATCGTTTAAAAAAAGACTGAGATTACCTTTTGTGAAAATCCATGATAAATCTTGAAAATAAATGTAAGATATTACCTGCTTAAAATTCAAAAGAAATAATTCTTTGATCAATTTATAAAGAAATTTAATTTATAAGGCTTCTAAATTCTGCTCAGAGCGGAAATAAAGTAGTCAGCATCTGACACAAAATACTGGGGAAAAAAATTACCCGCACATTAAAAAAAATCGTCGAGTAAAGAATTCGAACCCACGTTGATAAAAAAAAAAGTGACAAAAAATTACATTATCGAAACCACCTGGTCAAGGAAAAGGACCAAATTAATTGGCGAGCTTAGAATATCAACTGTGAAGACTCCTTTTACATTACAGTGATGTCGAAGGAAAAAAAAGTGACGAAATATCTGCAAATGGTGTAAGAAAAAACCAAATTTCATTAGAACGTTGAAGTTAAAAAAAAATGTCAAGTACTTCATCCTTTTTTTCTAGACAGTGAAGGAAAAAAAAATGGCAAAAGAACGAACATACTCTTTTTATTCTAAGAAGTAAAATTACGTATTCTGTCTGAGCTTGAAAAATTAACAAGCGGTGTTATTACAAGAAGGAAATTTTCTTAATTAACTAATATATTTTAATGAGCGATTGCAAAACGAAATCTTGAAGATAACCCAACCGACCATTAGTTAGTTATTAATCGATTTAAAGAATTAACGTTGGACCTGTGTATTTTTCTTCCATTCCGAAGCTTCAAGAATGGATGGCCACTCGAGTTTTTTAATTAACTGGAAGTTTTGAGATAATTTTATTTAATTTATAAAAAGTCAGAAATTATTATTCTCTCTGAGACTGTAAGTTATTAAAAAGTGAATAAATTTTAATATTTGCACAAAAATAGCAAAAATAATATTGTCCAATGTTACATTCTTCTTATTTTCCTTAGTTCATAAAATTTTAACTTCGTATTGCTGCAGACGATTTTTTTTTCTGGAAAGTTAACTTTTCCACTTATTTTATTGCGTGTTAAATAATTTATTTTGGATATTTTTATATTTTTTTTAATACATACTTATTTTTTTTCTTTTGGCATGGCAGTGACCATCTGTTTTAGAACAGTTTATTGAATTTTGCATGTAAGTTACTATTTTACTTTATAAATTAAGGATTCATATATTTCCTAGTTAAGTTTTTGATTATGAAAAGTACTTATGTTTTCTTTGCTTTTTTTTACTCAGTTTAATTTCGAGCCATTTTAATGCATTTTTTTTGCCGTGAAGTATAAAAGTTAAGACTGTTTTTATTTGATGCACTTAAATTGCAAATCATCTAGATATTTGTATTACTTTTAACTAATACTATCAGTCAGTTGATGAATATATGTTATCCTAATTACCAATTCTGTTAAATATTCGCAAAAATGTGCATGTTTTTCACTAATTAACCTGATTAAAATAATCGTGCATTTCAAAACATGATTTAAGAAAAAAAAATAGTTAGTACAAAAAATTTTGTTGTAATGTTTGCAAATTTATGACCCATTTATGGTGCTTTCATTCGAATGAAGGATTTTGGTTTAAAATATTTTAAATATCCAATATATGGAAAAAAGGCCAAATATATTAGTAATAGATACAGTTGGTTGATTTGCACGCGTTTTTTAAATTATTTCTTTGGTACAAAAGCTATTTTGGCCATACTACGCCATCCATATGATAAAGCAGATCGTTGTTAATTTTGTAACAAAAAATTGTATAAGATCAAGTATGATATATATATTAAAATAGAGTAGTTAAAATATGGATGCAAACTGTAAATGAGATTGCTGCAATTAAAAAGAAAAAAATCGAGAAATAAAAGCTGTTGAGGAGATTAAATTAATCTTAAAAGCGTGTATAATTAATGGACGGCAAGTCCTTTGAATATTTATTTTAAATACTCAAAAAGTTGTTGTTCTGTTGTTAATCTTACATTATTTTTGTAGTGTTCGATTAGGATCCAGAGACTAGCATTTTGGTAATTGTATTTAAAAAAGGGTATTGTATTTCTGTGAGATGAGAACATTTCTGGAATTCTGTGTTAAGCTTCCATCTTGATTTCCGTGCCTCTAGGTGCATTTTCTTCTACCCCGCCCCCACCCCCTGAACTTGTTATTTCTGATAGTATTATTTTTTTTAATTCGAAACATGTGCCTTTTTTGTTCTTATGACTGATTCAAGTAGAGCTGTGCAAAATTATACAAAGAAAAATGAAAAATAATGTGATCGAAACACAGAAAACGGAAAATTAATTATTACTGACATCCAATAAAATGTGCAGTCAAATTACCAGTGTTATTTTTAAAGCCATTAGAAAAAATTGCCAAAAAAACTGGAGAACTTAATTTAAGTTTTGTTTCACCTAAAAAAAAGTGGAAAAAAAATACTTTTGGAAAATTCTGTTGATATAAATTGTCTGCGGCATCATTATCAAACAAACTGTGTATACCTTTCATGTTAAGAGGTGGGGAGGGGATCTTCAGAATGGCTGGTCTATGATTAAATAAATAGTATAGACATGTACTGTTTATTAAGTCATAATTTTAAGTTTATGAAATTTATTGTAAATAAAAATTGTTCAAAGTATTTTGGGGAAAAATAACTTTTTGAGCCCTTTGAATCTTGTAAACTATCTACTATCTACTTATCTGCTATTTTTGAATCTTATAAACGGCATGTGAGATATACTATATATCTAAAAATATCGATGTATCTGAAGCGTATCTCAATAATCAAAATTCCAATGTATTTGTTAAATTTCAATGAATGATTTGGGGATAAAAATAATAGATATTATAATAGTCCTTTGCATTTTATATTTTTTATGAGTGCTCAGTATTATAATTAATGTAAATGCGATTTTACATCACCTGTGCATTATTGTTACATATTATATGAACAGAAACTATTAACATTGACATATACTATTATTTCTATATTTTAGAAGAATTTTGCAGCTTTATTTATGTAAAATATTTTTTCACACTTAGTACGTTTCTAATGAAATTACATTGAATTAGACAGAAATGCAAGCGTGTTCTTTTAGCATTTAATTTCGATTTTTGTCACATTTTTCTCGGATTCAAAATATTTATTTTCTCGGATACTAGGTATATAAAGAGAAACTATTGTAATCGTAAAAAAGTTTGAACTGAAGATTTTGAACTATCCCCTCGTATCAGATCTCCATGTATCCGAAAAAACATAGTTTGGAATTATGTATGTCTAAGAACATTGTAAATCAAAAACTTCTTGATCTAGATAGAAAAAATTTGGTATGCAGTTACTACACTTAATTTGCAGACTTTTATCAAATATTGAAAAAATTCCAGTCAAAGAAAGTCTTTTTGCTATTAGTCCGAATTTTAATTAATATAACAATAAAATTAAGAGTTAGATGAATAGGTTTTGAAACGCAGGTTAAGCATCTAAAATGTAAATAAATCTCAAATTTGGAAGCAAATCCTTCCAGAGTCGACCGTCTGTCAGTCCGTATTTCGCGAGCATGTAGAAGCAATAATTCAGAAAAGCAATTATTTAAATACGATATGTGATTCTGGTTCGATTATCCCTTCCAGATAACTATATTTCAGAGATTTATCACCAAAAAAATGCCAAATATCGCCTTTTAATTGGCTTTCTCATAAACATTGTTCGTAATATAGAAGTGCATTCATTAGACAGGAGGCGAAAAAATTGCTGTAAGACCATATCCGCTGGTTTTAATGCATACTTTACTACTACAATAATAATAATGGCAAAATGGAAAATGGAAAAAAAATTTCTTTTAGTTCCTTAAAATTAATTTTTTTAGCGCATTTAGTAAATTTTTTCTTGCTGCATGGAAAAAGTAAAATATTATTTTGGAATATATTTCATATGCTTTCCAAAACATGAAGGGAAAAAAAGAAGCATAATAAAACTGCTGATATCGAATGTTATGTATTAATACATTTAATTCATTTAAAGACGATTTTTTTAATATAACTTCAAACTGCATTAAAGGCAACTGTTTTTTTTTATCATTGCTTTAATTATATGCAGTCATTTATTCTTATTACAAAAACAGAATCTGTAAATTTTAAAATCTTAAATAAATATTCTATGCTTTTTAATAATTAAAGATATTTTATTCAAATTCTAATACCAATTTCTTGATATATATTCGTTTCTCTCAGTATCATCCTTTTTATGGCTACTTTAATAATTCAAAATTTAAGCTAAGTAAACATCTATTTCATATTTTCAACTCAAAAAGATTTATTAATTTTTGTTTGCTTTTTAAAAATTTACATCTCTCTATCGTTTTCTGCTGCAGCCTAATTAATACTGTTGGTGATAACGAAAAGCAGACGATAAATTGCTATTGCCAAACAAATTGAAAGAAGTAGACATTTTAGTAGGAAATTCAAATCTCCAGAGGCTTAAAATATCTTTCATATTTATATTAGACTAAGATTTTAGAATGCTGCCTGTTTAATAAAGCATACTAAAACTAATAAAATCTTCTGGGTTTTCATATGCATATTTCATAAGATTTTAGCTGTGTTTACCAATAAAATCCAATTTAAAAGATAGTGAAAATTTATGCTATGTTTTCTACAACAGAATTAAATGGTATTTGTGAAATGAAAATATTTCTTTGAATTCCCTTTTCATCATTAAATCTGTAAATATAACCAAATTCAGCAAGTCTGCATTAATATTTAATGTTTTTAAAAGGAATTCAAAAAGACTAATAAAATTAAGACTTTAAATAAAAATTTGCGATGGTATATGATCCAAAATTTCATTTTTACTTTCTTGTATTCATATGTCTCTGTCGGACAATTTGTGCAGACACGTTAATTCGTAAATTGAGTAAGCTCTATAAATGAATATAGAATTTATATAGTAATTGAAGAATTTGCATATTGTATGCATACTTTTTCCCTGTTTATCCTTTGCTAGCTAATAGCGATAATTCAAAAACACGAAAAACTTGAAGAATGGAATTCAGCTCTTAATTTTATTATAATTACAAACCTGAATCAAATTTTGGACGAATTCTTCTCCGAGTTTTACTTTTGTCAGCCTTATGCTCGCATTTAAGTTGATGCAATTATTTAAAAACGCATGACTTAGATAAATGAAATTGACATATAACCTTTAAACCACAGTTGTAAATCTATGCCCATTTATTATAGATGATCCATTCGTATGACAAGAAAGTGCCCCAAATGCAAGCTTCATTTTCTTTACAGTACTATGGAACACAAAATATGGCATGCAGGGTTAATATTAAGGAACATTAAAGAAAAATAACTGATTTAATTTTTTTTGTATTCTGAAATTCCTGCATTTCATCATTAATTAGATAATAATACATTGCGTTTTATTGAACTTCGGGTATGTGCTTGTAAACCGTCAGCATAGAAACCCGATTCATAACTCGCTTAATCGAGGGATAACTTAAGATATACATCTGCTGTTCGTTCAATTTCATGTTAAGGATAAAAGGTTCTTCTATTGACTTGGCTTGCCGGCTAAAATGTCGTCCTCGTCATTCAAAAAAAAGGTGGAGATGTTTTTTTAACTTTTCATCTATTGAATATAAATAGGTAATATTGTAAATTAAAAAAGTGTTAAAAAATAAGGTCGGAAATTATTTAAGTTAACGAAATAGCCCTAAAACTTGCTTTTAAAAATGAAAGTTTTTAAATTTTTACATGATCTTCCAGGTCAAAACAGAGGTGCAAAAAATGGATATTATGACATAGCAGTCTGCAAGAGGATTAATTGCTAAAATGGAAAAATGCATGTTAAAAGAATTTGTATGCATTAAATATGCAAGCAAAATGCTTTAACTTTTTTACATCTTTACTGAAATTTAAAATGAATTATTTTTTACTGAATTAAAATGCATTAATGGTAATAACTCAAAAAGACGAAAAGCTCCAAGAATGGAATTTAGCGCATAGTTTTATAATAATTATAAATCTGAATCAAATTGTGTTTTGGCGCTTTATAGGTCAGATCGTTTGACCTACAGCTACAAAGTTTAGCACATTTATACCCTAGAGGGTGAGAATGTGCACTTCGGAGCTATTATTTGAAATTTAATTCGAATTTTAGGTTAATTAAAAATAAACCTGAATTTTGGCATTTCTCCGTGATGATTTCTGAAAATATTATTGCGCAAAATTGTGTTTTATTTATTAAAATTGAATAAAATTGTCTTTTTAATGTTACGAGTTTAACGGTCATGCACATTTATCTTGAATTTCGGCAATTTTTTTTTTTTCAAATATTCTTTAATTTTCAACGATTGATCACATAGTGGCTCTAAAATTCAAATCGTTTTCATCAAATATTTGAATTTGTGATTTTTTCTTCTATTGTTGAAAGCCGAAGAAAAAAAAGGATTCTATTTAATATCGATGTAGCTTAGAAGAAAAATAAAATAAAGTGAATGCTGCGAAATTTAGAAGATCGGTGAACTGCACACTTACATTTTAAATAACGTTGTGTTGTCCAGGGACCGGTCTCCATTAGAATTTCTAATATACGCAATGAATAGAATATATTTAGAACAATTAAAATAACATGGTTTTAATGTCTGAAAAATTGACGAAATTTTGGGCCAAAAGTTTTTAAATATAACCAATATCTCCGGCGAAGTAGTGAGTCGCCAAAGTCAAATACTATTGAATATTAAGAGAGATATGAATTCAAACGCGTTCTTTCAAATTGAATAGTATTATCTCATATTCAATATCGAATTTATATATTACACATGAATGAAGTTATTTATTTCATATACGAAATTGACACATGCTATAAATCTTATAACCAACAAAATTTATTTCAAATTCAGAGTCGAAAGAGACATGCATTCGAATCGCATTATTTAAAATTTGATAATATTGGTTTTGGAAAATCAGTCCATCATATAAATAGAGTACAAATTTTTTCTTTAAATTCTATGAAGAATTTATTACATACAAAAAATTTTGTTTCCAATTCAGGGGAAAAAATAGGTTTGCATTTAATGATCATGTTTATGTATTAATGATTATGCTATAAATAAAGCTCGGGTTTATGAATAAAAGAACTATAATTCCCTTTTTTACTGATTTATAGTAGGCAACTACATTAAAAAGTTGATTTTTTGGGGGAAATCTATACTTATAATAAAGCTCAATGTGTGTGTGTGTGTGTGTGTGTGTGTGTGTGTGTGTGTGTGTGTGTGTGTGTGTGTGTGTGTGTGTGTGTGTGTGTGTGTGTGTGTGTGTGTGGCGCTCTACAGGCCAGGTCATTTGACATACAGCTATCAAATTTGGTACATGTATACCTTAGAGGTCGGGAATGTGCACCTGGGGTCCCTTTTTTTGAAATTTTAATTAGAATTTTAATTATTAATTAAAAACTAACTTTCCCGCCAAAAAAATCTTCCATTTTTCCCACCGCCAACTTTTCTGCCAAAAAAATCTTCCATTTTCGTCACCGCCAAATGAGTAAGGCTTCCGTGTTTTTTTTCTCCCAACAGTAATGAGGCTAGGGTTAGTATTTTTCGGCGGATTATTTCAAACGATTCTGTTTATTTTCTTAATGTTTTATGCATTTAAAATTAAACATTGTTAATGAATCCATGTTTCAAATTCATTCTGAAGTAGTTTTGAATTAAAATAACACAGAATAAAGGAAATTAAAAATGTATAATCTGCATAGCGTTACCCCAACTGGCGTAGAAAAATTCACGCATTTGCGTTACCGGAGCTGGCGAAGAAAATTCACGCATGCGCATTCTGATTGTTGCCATGACAACCGTTACCAACGGATGATTTAAATTATTTTTAGGTTAGTTGTATGCTTTTGTAAGTAAATTGTATTTATGTTAGTTATATATTTTTTGTATATGCTTATAGTTTTAAGTACATCGTTTTTTAAATAGATTTTTTTTAACCTGTTTTCAATTATTTAAATTATTTTTAGGTTAGTTGCATGCTTTTGTAATTAAATTGTATTTATGTTAGTTAT
Organism: Argiope bruennichi; assembly: GCF_947563725.1. Classification (NCBI taxonomy): domain Eukaryota; kingdom Metazoa; phylum Arthropoda; class Arachnida; order Araneae; family Araneidae; genus Argiope; species Argiope bruennichi. Next base: position 66,773,067 of record NC_079159.1, read on the forward strand.
ATATTTTTTTGTATATGCTTATAGTTTTAAGTACATCGTTTTTTAAGTAGTTTTTTAAACCTGTTTTCGACCGATTATTTTAAACGATTCATTTTATTTTCTTAAAGTTTGATGCATTTAAAATTAAACATTGTTAATGAATCGATCTGTTCATGATGAATCTGAGAAAGTTTTGTTGGTAAATTCTTGAGATATTACATAACTTAAGAAAGATATTCTTTAGTGCCCATAAAATTTAAACGCTCAGTGACTCTATTATCAGTAATCATATTATTAAAAAAATGCTTTGTTTCAGTAAAAAATATTATTATATTAATTGCAGTTTAGTCATTTCCATTTTAATTTTAAGCATAAATTCTACCGGAACTAACAGAAAATTAGAGAGATACATATTATTTTATGGCTGAAGGACTTTATATTATTGAGGGAATTACATGACTATCAAAATTTGAAGCTTTAAAATATTTGATGAAGAAGCTATTAAAGTAGGAATTACATAAAATAGTTAATTATTAAAATTTTAACGAGCATTAAGATTGGCGAACCGTCTGGTCGCCAAAGGCGGCTAGTTATGAAATATTTTTAACTTATTATTCTTAATGTTTGAGCAGGTTTCTTTATTAATTCTTAACCGTTTCTTTTTATTATTTAACTTCATTCTTAACCGTTAGAATTTTGTTTTCTAAGTCTATTGTTTGGGAAGTTACACTGATTTTTATATTTACATAAATTTTATTACTATTTTTACATCTTCAAATGCTATTTTCTCAAATTCTAATCTTTGATAGAATTTTCTTACGAAAAACCTCATCAATTAAAATCTAAGGCATATTTTTTGTTCAAATATTTTATAGTTGCCTTAGTGCTTTGCAATGTGCAAAAAATTGTAATTTTTTTTTTAATCAGTCGGACCCCAATATTTAATGAATGATTTGAAATGCAGTTTATTTTTTTAATTTAGGAAATAGATGTATTTTGCTTAAGCTATCTACAAAATTTTAAGTCAATCTTTTGTAAGCCTCTTAACTAAAATATCTTTGCTTTATACCTTTTTTTTTTAACCAAAAAACCTAACTTTTTTTTTTCAATTTTTAAAAAATATTTGGCATTTAAGTAGTATATTTTAGTTTATAGATGTTTTCTTAATCTTTTTTTACGCAAATATTCAAAAATTCAATCCTTTTCGAACGCTCTTCAAAAAATTCAACCCGAACATAATCACATACCCAATCCCATGGTAAAATGATCTTTCTGAAATCTTTATAAGAGTGCAGTTTTTTAAATTCGCAAGATATGACACCAATCCACAATGTCTGTCCTGGAGTTCTATAGCCTGAACAAGATTATTTAGGATACCCAAACCTTGACCTAAATGTAATTCAAGGTTTTATTGCGGTACATTTATCGATAACAATAAAAGAAAGGTTTATAATCTGTTTGAAGCATTTATCGACATTTTTAAACCCCTCTTCCTCTCTCTTTTATTGGCAAACTGCCTGACTTCGCAAGTACACTACTTTAGTGGCATTTTTATAGTTACATTTAACCGTACCTTTTGCAGCAAGTTAGCAAGGCATTTAACAAGGAAAGATTATCTACCACAAAAAAAAAAGGACCCCTTTTTTACGATGTGAAAAAAGACCCCAAAATGGGTAGGAGAGATTTGCCGAAGGTGGTAAAAGATTTTTTTTTTTTTTTTATTTAGTGAATCAGCTGAGAAGCATTTCCCCATAGTTAATGGGGCAAAAGAGATGGACTTAATCTCTCAGCGCATGCGAAGTTCCTGCATTTATTGTCGTCGAAGCTCGTGTTCACAGATGTGTTGGACTAAAGAACCCCTCTCCATCTTTGGTAAGACGGAAGCTGATGAAAAAAACTCAGAATGTAAAAGGCAATATTAAAGGATGAAAGAAAGAAAACATAGCTATTTAAGAATTTCATGTTTAAAAGATGTGGGTTGAAGCTGTTGGGTCCAGTTCAGATATGCAGCCAAACTTGGTTTTTACATCACAAAACCCCAAACCCAGCTTTCAGCATTTAATTTCTTACATGCCATTGCAGTGCATCAGATCTGAAATAATTTCATTTGGTTCCATTTCGGTCAAGAATTAACTTAATTATAAGGATGTAAAATTTCGGTAGAATCATAGCATTACAATTCAATGGAACACGGCCAAATCAAATATCTCACTTTGGACCTGTCAATTATTCGATTATTTTTATCTTTGAATTTCTTATGAACATTACATTATAATATTGCCATTAGTTCAAATTTCTCTTATTAATTTGAAGACAGAATTAAAAATTAATTTGATTTCTAAACTGTATTTGTTAGTTTAATATGTTCCGTAATTTAAGTTCATCATGTATGTTCTAAGACTATGTCATTTATATCGAAATAAAATCCAGAATATCAAAAATAAATCTTTCTTTTTAAAAATTTTCGAACATTTTAAGTACAAATTCTACTGTTCATTTAGAAGTTTCATTGTAGAATCATTGTTTTAAAATGTTGTATACCATTTATTTATTTTGCTTTCTTATTTAAGGTATTACTTTTTAAATCTTAAATTATTATTCACTTCATTAAAAAATTCTTTAATATTTATTCTTTTTAATTTTTTATTATATATTAGAACTAAAATTAATTAAAAATTTCAAATATTATAAATTTATTTTTATTGCCATATTTAACTTAAAAATAATCAGTTTTTTTCTGCATTTATTTTTAGACAGACTGTCTAAATTTCAGTTTTTTTTTGATAAATTAAATTTTCTATTTATAAAGTAAGACTCATAGAAAACAATATTTTTTTTAATAAAAAGAAATAAATCTTTGAGCTTCTTTGCCATATAGTTAACTAAATAGAATATTTAGATGATATAATGCAAAGAAACAGAAAATAATTAATTATTTAAAATATAAAAAATTAAGGTGTCTTGTTTAATTAGCAGTTACTAAATTTTTTGAAACATTTCCAAACATGGCTAATGATCTTTTATTAATTTTGAGAGCTATGAGTTGTTTCTAAATATCATTTTTTTTCAATTAGATTAGAGCAATTAGTTGTTTCTAAATATCCTTTTTTTTCAATTAGATGAAAGCAGTTAGTTGCCTCTAAACATCTTTTATGAAATTTTTGAAATTTTAAAGGAGCGTTACTTAAAAATAATATGACAAATAATTTCTTTTATATCATTTGATTAGTATGATATATCTTCAATGAAATAATTTGTATATTTTTTATGACAATAACAAAAAACACCACTCTTTAAATGAAAACAACTAATTACCACTTAACATTTTTAATAATATTTTAAATGTCAGTCTCTTCAAAATAGCGTCAAAAATAAACATTTTTAATATACCTGAAGGTTACAGTAAATATCTTAAGAAAAGAATTTGTATCTATGCTTAAGATTGTAAAAATATAAAATTTTCTTTTGAAGAGGTGCAACATTGTCACCTTTAAATGGCTTTTATGATATTTTAAGAAAAAATCGCTTGCAAATTGTATCACTAATAAATTATTAAATATAATATATTATAATACAGCTTTCATGGAAATTATGTGCGTTTTTTTTATTTTCCATAATAACACATTTTTAATGATTTATAGATAAAAGTGTGTGCAAGCGATAATATTCTTCTTATATTAAAACAATTACCTCACGGTCATACTAATTCAAAATGACTCCTTAATTACCCTCAAGAACATTGTATGAAATAATTTAATGTCCCCAAAATATTTATTACCTTAAAAAAAACCAGTAACACACACATAAACCTTTTCTGGGCCCAATTCAGCCTAGATTCTTGCATTTAATTTACTGAATAAAAGCAAGACCACTTTTTTATTCCTTTATTCCCCGGCACAATTTGCATTCCTTATATTTCATGGTACATTTACTCTTCTGCTTTGGTGACAGGGTCTAGTTTATAACCTTTTGGGATTTTTCCCCATTTAACCTTCCCTTGCTTAAACCGTCCACCCCTTTTTAGCCTCTTTTTTAAACTTTACAAATTCGCTGAAGCAACAACGTTTCGCATTATACTTTCCCCTATCCCTATTTTTAAAAAAATCAGTGAGTGTGCAACGTACCTTTGTGGCCAATGGTGTTTTAAACGGTGCTATAGCCGAGCTTTTATTGTCAGCTTGGATGTGTGAATAGGAATTGTTGAGCTCAAACACAAAGGTCGTGCCGGGTAAATTTTTTCCGTGGTCTTCTTGTATATATATATTTATATGTATTCTTTTTTTTATTTTGATTATTCTTTTTTTTTTTTCTCTTTTTCAAAGCTTTTGTATTGATTTATAGAATAGAATCGTGTGTCATCTTACTTCAGAACATGATTTAGTAACTTATGACTTATTTGTGTGTGGTTAGGAGAATAGTTCTTTTATACGTTGGCAATTTGATATTGTTGCCAAAGTTTGGAAAAAATTTCAATGGAAACAAAGAATGAAATCATTGGAAATGGATTGTTTGTAAGAAAAAAACTGCGTTGACAATAGGAAGATTCATATAAATCAAGTTTTTTTTAAACCAAAATAAATAGATAAATCTATCTGTCCCATTCTTTAAAATTTCAGGAAAAATTACGCTTTGAGATTATAAAAATTAACAAAAAACATTTATGGTAAAACCTCATAAAATAAAAAAATTAAAATCCTTTCCTCCTACTTGTTTTATACTAGACATCTTTGACGGCTGGATGTTTGTCAACTAAATTAATGGATGTTCATGAATTATTCAGCGTATTGCAATATTAAATTGAAATGTAATTTTACAAAGTATGAGGTAATTATTTATACTGATATAATCTTTAATTCAAAAAACATTATTTGTACTCGTTTTTGCGAATGGCAACATAGAAATATGTTTGTTTATAGACAAAAAAAAAGTGTGTGTTTTTGTCTATAAACAAGCAAAAGTGTGTTACCATAGGTAAGAAAATTTTCAAAAATAGTTCAGATGTGAATTTAATAACTCGGAAACTGAACAATCGATTAAGAAATGATTAAGAGACTGGAACATGTTTTACATCAAGGAGATGTGTGTATGATTTCTTTAAACAAACATTTCAGATCAGTGGATTTATATGTATGGGCAACTTTCATGTCTTCCTTATACTCCCGATATCAAACCATTAGATTTTTTTTTTTTTTTTTTTGATGGGGACATGCAGAACCGATTTTAAGCTGCTACAGTTCTCAGCGTCGAAGAATTAAGAAATCCAATCATCACACAAACGTACATGACATAAAGGGTTTAGAACTAGTTTCTAAGTACATAATTGTTGCAAATAGCATTTTAGATTTTCGATATCATTTTCTTTAATTAAATAGTATATTTTTTATATGGGAAATTCTTTAGAATATTTTCAATAATAGTTTTATGCTTTTGATGTATATTTTTAAATGTATGTGATCCAAATTGATTGTCGAATTGCTGAAGTTTCACATTTCTTGTTAGCCTTCAATTATTATGCTATTGCAAAAAATTATTCTATACAAACTTTGCTAAACAATACAAATAATTGAAAAATTAATTAATTTTTAACTGAAAATTAATGGAATTGCTATTTAAATTTCTATCACAATCTCACAGAAATGAAATTCCAGTCGATCTTGTACAATTTGTAATTAAAATATGCATACAAAAGCAGAAATGAGTCAGTTTATACTTTAAAAAAATCTAATATGAAAATTAATTTCGAATAAAAGTTATCTCACTAAAACTCTAAAACAAATTATTCAGAAATTCTTTAAAATCATAAATAACTAAAACTTGGTCATAACTAAAATTTTTTAACCTCTATTTTTCAGCATTGTTAAAATATTTCCATCGGATGTCATTAATCCACTGACCGGATTATGAAGCATTATTTCGTTACAGCACATGTTAGATAAATGGGTATTCAGAAAACATTTCAAACGATTATTGAATACATTAGATATTATTGGAGAAGTGTGCACTTTCCAGTGAGATCATTGGCAAATCGAAAAGTTTATAAAATGGAGAATTATTACTTTCTAGTATATATACTATAAAAAAGTATAGTAATCGTAAAAAAAAAAAAAAAAAAAAAAAAATCGAGCCCAAGAGTTTGTCGATTCGTTACGTTTTATATCTTCCAGAGTTCGAAAAACACATTATGTCCGTCTTTTTCTGTGACAAAAATAACTCAAAACCATTCTGAGCTAGATCATTGAAATTTGGTATATGGTCTTTACGCTGAATTTGTAGATTTCTATCAAATTTTGAGTAAAATCTGTTCTGTGGAAGTCCGTCTGTCCGACTGTTAGAATATAATTTAACATGATGATTACAAAGCGAAGAGAGCTAGATTGATAAAATTCAGTAAGCAGATTTAACATCTTTAGTGTAGATGGCTGCACATTTTGAGTGAATTCCAACTACGGGTTGGCAGTCTGTCTGTTTGTACTTTCAAAAACATGTAAAAAAAATTAAAAACGGAATGACTTAAATAATCATATTTAGTATGGGATTTTATAATTGCAATTGCAGTTTTGAGTCAAATTCTATTTCAAGCGGTTGAGAAAAACATATCTAAAACGTAAATTCGATTTTTGAATACTATTAAAGCATGTCAGGTATTAATCGCCAAAACACTCGCCAATGATGACACGATAGATTTAGTTGCAATTGCAGTTTTGAGTCAAATTCTATTTCAAGCGGTTGAGAAAAACATATCTAAAACGTAAATTCGATTTTTGAATACTATTAAAGCATGTCAGGCATTAATCGCCAAAACACTCGCCAGTGATGACACGATGGATTTAGTAAAATTGCTAATTTCAAGCCAAATGTTAATATTTCGTAACTATTGCTCGCCAATGCCATGTGAGGTGTAATCTGGCATGTAAAGTTTATTAGAAAGTATGTAAGAAACTTTTGGGGAAAGCCATCCCGCTGGTTTTGTATTTAAATTTAGAAAGAAGCAGTGAATTCTACCATATATGGCAATACATTTTCTTTCTTAATCAGCAATCGCCAACTGAGTAGCATTAGTTACTTATTTACCAATTTTATACAATAGCATTTACAGGAAAACCCCATAAGTTCTATTTTTTTTTTGTTTAATTTCTGAAATTTATCAGCTATGCTATACGCAGGTTTAAGTAACACCTTAATCAATATATTAAAAAAATATTTTTCGAACAATATTTCTGAATCTTGTTTTCTCTATATTTAATTTTACAAAAGCATCAATTCAAACTATGTATCTGCATTTCTAAGAACACTTCCTCATATTAAATTATTTTATTCAAAAATTTATCACAATCCTCACATAGTGAAAAATAAGTAATGTACAGGCGCATTAATTATTATTAAATAAGAATTTACTTATGCTAAAATTATAATTCTTGACATTTTATTAAGTCCTTATATAATTTTCAGCCCTATCTTTAGTTTCATTATTGGATAATTAAAACAAAAAAAAATACCCAATATCCTTTTGCCATAAAAGCATAATAATGGCAATTGTTATCTTTTTCAAACACATTTTCAACGGTTCTTTACTACATAAAATAAACAGTTTTATTGATAATTTTATGTTGTGTCTAAGCGCGCTTTACAAAATCTCGCCAACAACAACAACAAAAAAAAAAGAGCCAAATCAATCCTTCCTCTCTTCGGAGCCGCTCTATAATTGGACAGGAGGCGAGGCAAGATGGCGACTCAACAGGTGAATGTCTCTGTTAGCTGATTAATGGCTTGGCTGATGGCAATCAAGTTGGCGACGCCAATTGACCGCGTTAAATGCTCTTTAAATGCGTTTTTCTGGCGACGGCCGGACCACACCCAAAGATCATACATCTTATGAATTTTAAATATTTGCGATAGGTGTGAAAGAGTTGCGATCTTGTTTTCCGGAGATTCTTTTTCCTCAAAAGTAATTATTAAGGATCCTGTGGTGGGTTGCGCGGAATATTGATGACTGACTAAGATTAGGAAACAAAAAGTGTGGGTTTCTCTTGCATTGTATTTAAATAGGAATGAATGGCGTTTGTATTGAACTGTGATGTTAGTCATAATCATGCTCGCTTTTTTTTTTTTTCTGTTTTTAAGATATGATGTATTGCTAATAGAACTAAGCGATACATATGTTGAATGAATAATTAATCCTACGTAACATGATTTTATTTTTTTAATTATTAACTAGGAATTTCTGTATAAATAAATATAAAAAATATAGTGAAAAATCTTTTCTAAATTCATATTAAACTTTATTTAGTTTTCAAATAATAAAGATGAAATATTTAGTTTTCAAATAATAAAGAGGAAACGATTTTAAAGCATGCTATTTCTGCTTATACTATTAAGTAGAAAATATTTTATTTTATTTAAAAAAAAGTGAATGTCCTGAACAAATTATAAAAATGGTAGGAATATGATTAAAATTCCAAGTAAATTCGAATTTTACTCACATTTATAGTGCATTCTTATTTTTTAAATAAACATTTAGAAATTTTCTCTTGCATGGTATTAATAGTGTCTTTATATTCGTCTAAATTAATTTCAATTCCTCACAGTTTTACAACTAGATTTTAACCTTTGTATTTTTGATTTAAAAAATGATTTTTTACTGTAAAGAAGAAAAATAAAAAGGTTTTTTAAACAATTTTTTTATACATTAAAATATTTTTATACTATTATTTTCAAGTTTCATTGTATTACCTTCGCAAATTATAATGGAATGTCATAATATAATTTTTATTAAATTAGCAATCAGATAAAATAAAATTTTAATTAAAATCAATCAACATACAGTTAATTAAAAAGAATTGAAAAGTATTGGATAAAAATAGGTTATTAGCATTTTCTAAATGCTTTAATATACTTACATTCTCTTATTTATTTATTCTTCATATTTTATTAAATATTAAGAATAAATAAATATTTTATTTAAATTCTTTATATCTCTGAATTTTTATATTCTATTAAAATTCTTTATTAGTATTTTATAAAATAAAATTTATTACATTTCTTTTTAGTGCCACACTATTAAAGAACATCAAATTTGATTTTTTTTAATCAAATGCCTTGTTTTGAAAGCTAGTTTATATTATTATACGCTAAATGGCAATTCTTTTTCTTATACCTACTTAAAGAGGATTTACAAACAAATATAATTTATTATATAAAGATTTATTGAATTAACAAAAAAAATTCCATTCTGAGGAAGTGATATTTATTTTTTTAAACAATTTAGCTAAGCTTTCTTATTCACTTTTTCAAAGAATAAATCCCGGTTTTCTTGACTGCTTATAAAGATTATTTTCTTTTCAAATATAAATGGTGAAAATATTCCATTCACAGTATTACAATCAGAGCAAGTTTCATAAGACTCTTTTCTGTATAAAAAAGCATCTTTTGTTGAGACTGCATAAGATTATATTGTTCTGAAAAGAGTAATCCTCATTCCCCCCCCCCTCCACCCATTACTATAACTATTTTTGATAGTTCTTATTCATTGTATTGATTAAATTTTTTTCAGTACTTTTTATGTGCCTGTTTTGAAAGGAATTCATATCTTTCATGAGCCTCAAAATGAGTTAAATGCAGCGTAAAATTTATAATAAAATGTTTTATTGCAAAACGATTTAAGAACAATAAGATATTGAATTCATTGTATGTGATAATTAATGATAGTTTCTATTAAATAAATTAAACGCATCAAAGAAAGCGAAAAATCAAGGATTTTTACCGTAATTGATAACGTAGTTTTTAGATAATTTATTAAAAATTTTTTCATATAATAAATCTTCAGGAGATATAAATCTTCATTTTTCTAAATTTTCTAGCATGACAAGAGAAATTTTATTTTCAAATAGTAAGAAATTGTTGGGGAATTTTTATTTTCTAATACACATAAGAAATTATCCTAATGTGTAGTTTAAATACAATACTATTTTTGATGACGTTATACGCTTTAATATCCCCTTCCCAGTGTTTTACAGAACCAGTTTTACTGTCCTGTCTGTTTGTCAATGAATAGAATGATTTGAAGACTGCATGAAGTTAAATGAAATTTGGTTTCATGGTATTTAGACAAAGATTTCAAATTTTTATAAAATTTCGGAATGAAATTCATCTTTAAGAAGTCTGTCCGTTCATGTTCATGTGAACACGATAAATCATAAACAAAAAGATTTAGATGCTTGAAATTCGGCATAAGATTTTACCACCAGACTTATGAACTTTCTTTCAATTATGGGACTAAGTCTTTATGAGGGGGATGTTTGTCTATCACTCTTTTTATTCTTTAGAAAGTGAATGCGCAATTAGCTATATTAGTGAAATTCGGTATGTTTTCACGATGCGAAATTTGTAACTCCGATATCAAATTTTGAGCTTGATAAATTAAAGAAAAATGTTAAATCCATTAATGGGGAATAGTTCTGTTAGCATAATTTAAATATGTGTCTCATATGTTTGACAGGCGAAACAAAATGAAATATTTAGCAAATAAACAAATATAAGACAAATACGAATACTTGAAATATTAAATAAAGAAAATACGTTCTTTATAATATCTTACCATTTTCTGAAGTTTCAAAAATTTTATTAGTATTTTTAAATGTATTTTTAATGTAAGTTATTACATCGATTGAAATTTCATAGGAATCATAGTATTTCAAAATTTCACAAAATTCATAAACTTGAGTGTGACAGGAATATATTTTTATCATTTTTTTCAAATACATTATGTAGTTAAATTTCTATCTCTAGTTGAATTATAATTTCAAAATTAATGTATTTGTCTATTGTAACATATATATTTTTGTTTCATTATTTTCTAATGTTTTTATTACTTAAATGAAAAAGTAACTCCCAAATTTCTAAAATTATAATTATTTTTTTAATTTTAAAGATAGTAAAAAAATGGTAAAGTATATGCATAATAAGTGTATGTATGAATCTAGTGAATTTGAATTACATTTTATTTTTTAAAGAATCTTAAAGTTTGTATCCCCAAGTGTTTAAGCATTTTTAGAAAATAATTTCATTTACTTATTTTCTTTCATTTTTCAATAAGGAAAAAAATTCTTTCAATTAGGAGCCTAAATAATTGGAGCTATTTAAATGAAAAAAGGTTTACGTCATTATTCATATGACCCTCTAGTGTGAAACATCGCAATATGATAATGATATAGATTTTATTCGTCTTCTTACTCGCTATTTTTTTTAATTAAGCTAGCTATGGCAGACAATATTAAATACACAAAATTCATATTTAACATTGTAGCCGCAAGCGTGTGTATAAATTTAATAGCTAAAATAATAAAAATATATTTAAAAATATTAAATCAAAGGAAAAAACTGCGAAGAAATGAATTTTGAATTTTAAAGTGATGTAAAAATAGCTTCTGCGCGATAAAATGTTCTGAAGTTACTGAGGAAAATCATTCAATGTTCAATTAATTTTTAATTAAAAATCTAATTAAAATTTTTAAAAATGTCTTTCTTGATGAGCTTTATTATTGAAGAAGTAGCTGCACATTAGATTTGGTAGCTGTATATACAGTAATGTACTCTATAGAGCATTTTGAAGAGCTTTTTTTCGATTAATTGAAATTAATCGAACAAATCTTCATTGCATGTTTATTTATTAATGTAATCATCCTTTTTTTAAGTGTATTTTTGGATTCATATTCATCAGTCTATAACAGCAATGGGAGTCGAATAAATTCATCTCGAGTTTAAAGAACATAATAAAAATAATATTTTCTAGAAAAAGATTTTATTTGTATATTAAAAAATTTAAAATAAATTTTCATTAAAAATTTGAAAGTAAAAATATATATATATATATATATGATAGGTGGATACGCTTTTAAAAATGCTCAAAATAAATAGAATTTTTACTAAGTGATTAATTCTTTATCTATTTCGATATTTGCTATAGATTTAAGTTTTATCTCCTCTATTTCATACCGTTACAATTTTGTTTCAACTTGCAGGATTCCAATATCTTTTTCACTTCTTAGTTCGCTGACAATTGGTGTTTTTAATAAAAGTTTAATTACTATTTTCTATTTTTTTCAATTTTAATTATACTTCAAAATTCACTTAAAAATAACCTTGAAACGATTTCTTCCATATTTCCCATCGGGTACCATTCCTATATGAAATCATAATTTGACTAAAAATTATAACTTAGTTGATAAAGAATTAAAATGTGGTATCATTTTGGGGAAAAAGATTTCAGAGCCTAAATCCGAAATGTGAATGAAGAATTTGTTATATTTTTCAACATTCACTAACATAAAATTTATAAAATTTAAAGAAATCAAATAATTTTTTTTCTCGATACATTCATAACATCTTTTTATCTGATACTTCAGCAAAATTTTGTTTCAAAGTTCCAACAGAGTTCATTCAGTGTTTTTTTTTTTTACTTTCTAGTATACGTAGCGTTGAGAAAATATAGTAATCGCCAAAAAAAAAAAAATCGAACTCGAGATTTTAACAAATCTCTACGTTTCAAATCTCCCAGATACCAAAAAACACATTTTTAGAAAATGTCCGTACGTCTGCCTGTGACAAAGAAACTCTAAAGTGCTTTGAGCTATTTGAAATTTAGTATACAGTCATAACACAAAATTTGCAGATTTTTATTAAATTTTGAGTAAAATCTGTTCAGAGGAAGTATATCTGTTCGGCGCCGGCCTCCTGGCATATAGGTAGCATGTCTTCCCCGTGACCTCCGCTTCCTGGGTTCGAGTCCTGGTTCGGACATGGTTGTTCTTCTGTTCTATCTGTGAGATGTGTGAATGTGCCCCCCTGTAAAAATGGGTTGTGAAAAGCGAATGTGATGCGTGAGTAGCTAAGACGTACTTTTGGCCCTAGTTGGATCTACTAAAAAAAAAAAAAAAGAGACGCTCCCTTGGCTTAAAATCGCTGATTTCGTCAGCGAGCTTGTCCATGGCAAGTGTCATTATAAACAATAACAACTACAATATCTGTTCAGCAGTTTGAGTATAAGTTAACACGATAATTACGAAACGAAGAGAGCTAGATAAATAAAATTCGGTACACAGATTTAGCATTTATACTGCAGACACCTGTCAAATTTTAAGCCAAATCCCATAAGGGGTTGATCGTCTGTCGGTCTGTACTTTCAGAAACATATAAATGCGATAACTCAAAGACACAAATATACCAAATTTGTTATGAGATTTTCCGACAGCAATTACGATAAATAATATGTCAATTTAATGCAATTATGCTTTGAAATTTTGTTTCAATCAGTTGGGAAAATTATGACTAAAGAACAAATTAGATTTTCGGATGTTATTAACCGCATGCAGGGATTAATCGCCAAATAACTCGCCAAGGATGACACAATAGATTCAGTAAAAATGTTATATTCACGCCAAAGATTAATATTTCGTTGTATTACTATTGTAAGCCAATGCCATGCAAAGCCTTCTCTTGGATAATACCATTATTAGAGAGTATGTGAGGAAGGTTTGGGGAAACAACTTCCGCTGGATTTATTTTTTAATTTTAAACGGAAAGAAAATGTAATCTTTTAAAAGATCGGAATTACCTTCTTCCCACCATCTGCCTACTTAAATGTTAATATACATCCGAAATCTGGAGGAAGTCAGCCCAGTTACATGATAATCCTTTTAACTATCTTGCACTTTAATAGACTTTTTGAAAAGGTGATTAATTCTAAATTGCAATAGAGTTTAAACGGTAAAGGGGTATTAAATAAAGATTGAATGATGATATATTTTCTGGTTTCTGGCTTCTTTTCACTTTCAAAGAAAAAAATGTCACGCATTCTGCATAATTACGGGTAGTTTCATGTTCTTAAATTTTTGTTAAAATATGATGAATCATAAAATGTACATTTGGAAGTTTAGAAACATATATAGAATTATTTGTTTATGAATATAGCCATAAAAATTAAATTTAGTAAAGCCAAAGATTTTCATAATTGTCTTTATATTTTTCATTATTTTAACCCTTTCTAAGGCCGTGGGAAGTATGCTTCCCACCAAATTTATTAATCATTGTATGAATTTATGTAGGTTGTCATAAGTTCTGACAAATTTTTTTAGAAAGACAGAAACTTAGAGGCTTCAGTTCTGTATCTCACACAAAATGATGTGTCTTGGTTTGTCACTTAACCCTTAACTGGGGACGTCCGGTCTGTGAGACCGCTAGCGATGGATTTTCTGTCACCCCTATTCTATTTTTAGCTCAATTGATTGACCCTGTAGCTTCCTGTTTTATGACCTTGAATACACGTGCTCTTTTTTAACCGATTTCTGCAGATGCGTTTTAAAATAATTCAGTTATTTCTTCGAGTGCGGTCTCTAAGACCGCATCTCCCTGTTAGTGTCCCAGTGATAAACAAGGCTTAGCAGATGGCGCTAAAACTTGGCCCCCGAAATATCATCCAGTTTACTGATCCTATTATGAAGCAGTGCTCCAGACACTTTTAAATGAAGAATAAAGTGTTTTTAATGATAAGGATAATTGTACAGAAGAGTTTTTCGGTGAAAGTTTGCATTCAACTGATTTTGATATGTATGTTCAAACATAATTAATTTTTCTAGTGATAATGTATTTTGAAAAATATATTAATATACCAAGAGATATATATACAGAATTTATAAGTTGATTTTTATACTAATTCTTAACCTTTATATTTAAAATGCTCTAGAAAACCGTGCTATGAAAGTCACGCAAACCGATAAAAAAAGGGCCAATTTTTCCTATTGTCATTTTTTTTTTATTTTTCATATAATTGTTTAATTTTACATTATATTGTCTTCTATATACCTTCATATACTGTAAAAATAAATATGATTGAAAAAGTAAGAAGTAATATGCTTTTTCAAGAATATTATTTATTGTAACATGTCATTTGAAAAGAAAATGTATGTTCCAACGCATTTATTTTTTTCAGTGATAATATATTTTGGAAAATTTCAAAAACATATCTATATATATCAAGAAAAATATCTGCAAAATATATTGGCAGTTTTTCATACTAATACAATTATTAGAAAATTTAATTTGAGTGTAAATGAAATGCGGTCTCGTAGACAGCACCTCCCCAGTTAAGTCCTAAAATTTCACTCCCCAGTTACGTGTTAATTATTAATTAAGCGAATTAATTAAATTTAATTTATCTAATAAGCTAAATGAATCCCTTTTCTTATTCTAATTTCAAGCCTAAAAATATTTTAACATAATATGACTAGAAAAAAAATGGCCCTTTAAAGGGTAAACATAAATAAAAGTCATTATGTCAGTATCTAAGTATGTTCTGCGTCTCCTCTTAATTGAGTAAAGCCCATTTAATCTAACTTTGCATTCTTATTATACAAGAGACAATAGAAAAAATAATATCAATTTTTCAAAATACGAAAGTTTATTAAGCATTTAATTAATTACATATTAATTGAAATTTTAGTTGAAATTGTGTGTTTCAAAAACTTCAGAACGAATTATTCCACAAAAAATATATTTATATCAAAAAAATTCAAAGTTTTACTTTTCTAATGATATTATTTTTATTAGATCATCTATTTTTAATGATCTAATGATTGCTTTTAATGGTATTTCCATTAGATCATTTACTTTTGTCATAATTTAATGAGACCACCTATACCATTTGTGAATTTTTTTCTTCAATTTTTGTTTATTTTCAAATATAAGGAATCATTGATTAATGCAGACAATTTTGAAATAAGCAAATGTATAGATAGTCCATTGTTAGGTATCAATGTGACTTCGAAGTTCTTTCTTTCTTATTTTTTTTATATCTGTTTCATTCTTTAAATATTTTTAAACACTTTTAGTATTGATTTAAAAAAATAATTTTTGTTGCTGAAGAATAATAATGAATACATAAAACTTTTCATGAATACATTGGCAGAATTTTAAAACAAAAAAATTAACAATTTATATCATGAACAACTATTTAGTTTATTGATACAGACAAAATTAATTTTAATCGGTTTTTAAAAATCGTTTGGTTCAATTGATATTCTCATTTCAATTTCCAAAGAAATATTTCAGATAATAATTTTTTTTGGTATTAGAATATATTATACATAATTAGCTTTCATATTAAAAATATTAAACATGAAAGCACTTTAAACCTGAGTAATGCAGGGTATATCAGTTAATTAGTATACTGAAAGAAATTTTTATTCTTAATTATTTTCTATTTTAATGTATAGTTAATTAATTATTATAATAAAATTTATGGTACCTTAAAATCAATTCGGAATATTCATTACCAGGCATTGTTACTAATAGGGAAACCAAATTTAAGCAAATTAATCAATTAAGTGATAATTAAACTCTGAAAATATTAAAATGGCACGCTATCATCTAAGCTATACAAATAAACAAAAAGTTGAATTTTTCAGTATATCGGAAGTAAGAGAAAGATCTATAGCAAATTTCTATTTTACAAGCATGAAATAAGTTTGAGTGAATAGGTAAAGAGCAGAAAAATTGAAATTTCAATCTCATTTCTGCTTTATTTCTTAGGTTTCTTTTCTCTTTAATGTTTATGTCTAGGATAAATCCAAGTATTATACTATCCTTAACTGAAGGACGGGGTAGTCTCCATTTATTTTTATCAAATTAATTTTGATAATTGTTTATTAGAATTTTTTAAAGAAAAACATCACAATTCAAGTAAATATTAAACGCACGCACGCACGCACGCACGCACGCACGCACACACACACACACACACACACACACACACACACACACACACACACACACACACACACACACACACACACACACACTAATTTTTGATATCATGCCTATCTGTTTGTCTAACAGTAATTTGAAAAAGTGAAAGAACTATAGTGGTTTGTTCCCTTTACACTAAAATTCTATTCTATTCCAGTTATTAGATGAAATTCACTGAAAGGATTTTTTTTCTCTTCTTGTTGAAGTACATACGATAAATTAAAGACACATCAAACTAAACAAAGAAAATCTGACACGTAATATTGATATTAAAATTATAGATCTGCACTCAGTTTTGGTCTCATTCAACCATAGAGAAAAGATTTAAAATGGGCACTCCATTTTTTTTCGTAATATGCTATAGTTAGACAGACACAAAAAAATTATACTGTGGAAGCACATCAAAAAATCAAAAACAAAAACATTTGCACTGGTTTATAACTTCAATTCTCTGTATTAGAAAAAAAAAATTACTGGTAAAAAAATAAAAAAATATCAAATATGAATGGATCAGAAGAGTTCAATACGCGCATTTAATGTAAAAATAATTCAACATATACATATATATCTGATAAAAAAAATACTATTAAATAATTAAAAGAATTTATCAGAATAACAGATCCCCAATTTCCAATCAAAATGTATTAAACTCCTTAACTTTAAAACACAGATTTCCTGATGAAAAATAGGTAGCTTCTACGGACCCTTTTTGTTTAAAATTAAGAAAATGCAAATCATTACTACTCTCCTTTTGTGCCATTCTCCTCATACCCCCTTCCGAGCGAATGGGCACTCCCCTTTTGGGGAAGCACACACCTGCTAGAATCTTGTCTTCGCATCAAATCGCTGGGTCGGGCTTTCGAAATAAATAGTTTAAGCATCCAGCGAGCTTCTGATTGGCAATCAGTTTTCAGGGAAATTGCCTTTCCAGAGAGAAATGAAGTCGTTATTAAAAGTGGAGGGAGGAGGTGGATGCAAAAATAAGAGTTTCATTCCTCTTCTGATTCTAATTAAGCCGTCTCTCACACCAGGACCGAAAGATATTCGATTCGTTTGACAAGCGAATTTTTGTGCGAAATGATGAACACCTGCTTGCTTGCTCTTTTGTTTTGCTTGCGACTGAGCTTTGTAGAGCGAGAGATTTTTCTTAAACGGTATTCAGAAATTGAATTTTTTTCTCTCTCTTTGTTTTAGAGGTGTGGCATTTTTGCACACTTTTATTTAACGTGACTTGCATCATCTAATTCTTTTTTTTTAATAAAACTTTTTATTGATTTCTTTCTAATATGCTTGTGTTTTAAAATTTTGTATAGATGTTTATTTCCATTTTAAATATACTATTTTAATACTTTCAGAATCTAACTGACAGTGAATTTAGAAGCTTCAATTAAATTGCGAGTCCTCTGACAGTAGCGGCATCTGTTTGCAAATCTGAGTAAAACATTTTCTTAAGATTCAACTATATTTATATTAATAAATTATAAAATAAAATTTAAAAAAAGTTAAAAAAAATATTAAATAAGTCATTAATTATTAGTAAACTACTAAGATAATTTTTTATTAAACCTCTTTTTATTAAGATTTTATATTTAAATTAGTTTAGAATATTTTCATATAACAGAAGTGTTGAGATTTCAATCTTTAATGAAATCAAAGTAGAATTTAATTAAAAAATAACTCGCATGGTAATGAAATTTATCCTAAATGACTTTTTGCATTTTTAATTGTATTTAGCTCTTCTTTCTTTCTTCCTTTTCTTCTTTCCAGCCCTAAATGCATAATATAGAATGTGGATATAATTAAGAAGATAAACAAGTGTAATAGGACAATGTAATATTTTTTTATTTACTTGTCTAATCGAATCAAATGTTGGAGATTCAATTTGAAATTGCAATAAGAATACAATAAATTTCCTAACTGTCTTTCCTCCGTGAAAGGTATCGTACCAGGCACTCTCTTTTATTCGTCCTCTTCATATTATTAGTTTCAATTTTTTTTAAACAGCACTATTTATAAAAAGATCTTATTTAATAAAAATTTATATCTTGTGAATTATTAAAATCTCTAAGCATTTAATTACTTTGTTTTGAAAATTTATAAATGTGAATTATTTTGTTTTGAATTTTGTGATAAACCGATCTGGCCCCTTGAAGATTTGATCATTCAAAACTTTAAAAAGAATAAGGCAGGTAAACTCAAACATTCTTAAAAATTATTCATTATTCATATTTCCATTGCAATAAATAATTAATAAAACAAATAATGAAAACAAATGATTCCAAATTTGACTAAAATTCCACCTTTGTCTGACTTAAAACTTTACTTCATTCACATTTCGATTCGACACCGATATATTTAAATCCCTCCAGCGAATAAAATGTGAAGACATCTTCACATCCCAGGAAGTGAACGAATATCGCTAATCGTCTTTTCCGGCAAGTATTCGGCACCATTTCATTTCCGCCGAAAAGACACCCTCTTCGGACACTTTAATCCTTTAAGACTTGACTTCCAATGCTTCTGTCGGCCATCTCAATTCCCCGGCGGATTCAACACGCGACAAATCCCTCTATAATGATGAATTTAGATAATGAAATATTCCGTCCACCCCCACTCCCTTACTAGCTCCCTCCTTGGACAATTCGCAACTACATCATTTCAAGGGACGAACATCTACTACTTTTAAGTGGTTGCAGTTTCGAAGAGGACATCAGATCTCGCAAGTGGAACACGTGGATGAACTTTCATTATCGAAATGATATCGTTTGCAACTCCTTTCCCACCCACCCCGCTGCAGTAATTCTTTTATGTTCTTTCTCAACATGGACACACATTAATGGGGAGTTGGGAGGGGTTCTGGAATCGATTGGTGAGAAGAAGGTGAGGGTCACGGTTGCAAAAGCAACGGTGGGAACGAGGGGGAGGGGGACTTAGGTAAAAAGCAATGTTCTCTTGGCTCTGTTTCTCGTTTTGCAGCCACCCTGTATTACTCTTATATTCAGCCAAATATCGCGCATCTTTCTGGTTGCTCCCTTCATAATGTACGCCAAGCCGCCAAAGCCTATTCATTTGAAAATATCATGATAAAGATAGGTTGAAAGGAGGCGATGTTAAATGTTTATTAGTAATAAAGTTATTTTTTCTAATAACAAATGGAGATTTTAAGGAGCCATTCTGATTAATACCTTTTTAGCATAAAATATATTGGATGTACTCATGAAATTATTTGATGTTTTGAATGGCAGACAAAACGGTGAAGGCTCCGTAACAATGCTGCTGAGTGTTTTGTACTAATAAGGTGTACATTCAATTGAAACGTTCATTTAATTTCAAACCCAAACATGAAGTTAAATCTTAAAAACACCTCTAAAATATTATCAAAAGCCGTATATTGAAACTGTTTGCATATAATTTAAAGAGGGTAGTATTTTTTTTTTTTTTTTTTTTTTTTGCTCGTTCAATTTTTATTGATATATATTATTACTTTTTTGGAGCAATTGTTATAAAAAATGAAACCAATTCAAATTTTTGAAATTCAAATGAAAGTTGAGGTAAAATACAATTTGCAATTAAAATTATCCAGGTATTTAATTAATGATGTCCTTATGTTGTGTAAAACCAAAATTTAAAAACAGCAGCGGATTAGCATGCATTTGGGAATTATGTTGATACTAAATGAGTGAGTGGGTATTGAATTATATAATAGATAACGAATAATAAATCTTTTGAATTATCAAATATTCCTCAAGTATTCTTCAAGCATTCCCTCATCATATGTGTATATAAAGTGTAATTGGTTTTAAGAAACACACTTCTTTTTTTTTTCTTGTATGCGCAAATAAAAATAAAATATCAAAATACAGGGTGGTTACAATTAAAGTGCAAGTGTTTGAAGGACTGTAATAGAGAAACTACTTGGAATATGTTGAAGAAATTTGGTATATGATATATTTAGAACATGGGGAAATGAATTATACAATAAAAAATAATTAGTTCAACTTTTTGTCATAGGTGGCGTTTTTTAATGACAATATTTTATACATTGTAATTATAACATTTTTCTTTGTTCAAATATGAAATGCGTAATGTATTACAATATTTGTTGAATATGGGATCCTTCAAGTCTTATCAAATGCTGTAGACGCAAGACAGCGAGATCCACAGTAGCACTTAATGTTTAATGCTGAATTTCTAGGATATGTAAATCGGTGAGATTCAAATCAGGTGAACGAGGTGGCCACACATTTTGGAAACATCTGCTAACTATACGATCCTCATTAAAAATTCGGTGAAGCAGTTGTATAACACAATGAGAAATGTGAGGTGGCGCTCCATCTTGCATGAATATTGTTGAATCGAGATAGTTTCTGTCTTGCAAAGCAGGGATCACATTACTTTCTAAAATTTGAGCGCAATTAGTGCCTGTTATAGAGCAGCGAACATGCCCTGCTATTAATCATTTTCTTTAAGTCATTCACAGACGTCGGTTCTTTTCTCAAATCTTTAAGACAGTGATATTCTTTCAAAGCAGCACTATAATTGCTATTCTTTTGGTAATAACATTTTACTAACATAGTACATTGTACCTTTGACAAAGTCATGACTATAGCTTAAAGATGCATGATTTTTATCATCATAATGATTTTAAAATTGAAGTGGTATTTATTTTGACATACTACAGAGCAAACACGCCGTTTTAATAATCTGCAGCGCCATCTATTGCAAAAAAAATGACACATGTTATAAATATAACCACATGTTGTAAATATAACATATACCAAATTCCTTCAACATACTCCAAGAAGTTTTTCTTTTACAGTCCTTCAAATACTTGCACTTTAATTATAACCACCCTGTACTCAACATTAAGATTTTGAAACACATTTCTGGTATTTTTTCGGTTTATGAACAAAATAATCTCAAAAGCCTTCAGTTAGCAGGATGAAA
Organism: Argiope bruennichi; assembly: GCF_947563725.1. Classification (NCBI taxonomy): domain Eukaryota; kingdom Metazoa; phylum Arthropoda; class Arachnida; order Araneae; family Araneidae; genus Argiope; species Argiope bruennichi. The sequence continues at coordinate 66,794,790 of NC_079159.1, forward strand.
TTTGGTATGTGATCCTTACATCAAATTTGTTGATTTCTGACAAATATTGAGTACATATTAGCACGAAAATTACAAAACGCCTAGAGTTAGATGCATGAAATTTGGTAAATAAATTTAACATCTAAAGCGTAGATTCTTATCAAATTTTGAATCAAATCTGTTTAAGGATGACTATTTGTAGGTATACATTTAATCGCGATCACTCAAAAACGCTGTGACTTAAATAAGTGAAATTTGGTTTGTGATTTTGCCTCCAATATTGTAGTTCGGTATCAGATTTTGTTTTCAATCGATCGAAAAATATGAGTCCAAAATGCCTTTCAGTTTTCCATATTTTACTAAAAAGCACAAAATTCTCAAGGGCGGGTGTTAGAAAATACGAATAAAATTATAGTAGCATAGTATAGTTTATAGAAATTTTCAGCTTTGCTCAAGGTTTACAATTGCATGCTGGGAGACAAAGAAGGCTAATACTTTTATTAGAAAGTATGCGAGAAAGTTTAGTGGAGACCACTTTTGTTGGTTTTAGTATCTGAAATGAAGTCAGCATGTTATTATACTATATAATTATATAGTATACAGTTCTAGAAAATTAGATTTCCTAGCATGTGAAGACAATGTTCTGCTTTCGAACTGCTTTGGAACTGGAAACTGCCTTGTCAAATGTGAAAATTACGATTTTGTAATAAATACAATTGTAATTTTAAAAATAAATCTAATTTTAAATTCAATTATACAATATACAATCATACAAAATTCAATTATACAATTTTAAAAATACAAATTTTGCGGAAAATACGATTTTGTAATTCCACGATTCGAAAATAACGAATTTAAAGAAGAAGACTTGCTATATTAGAACGTAATTTGCAAAGTGAGCATCTCTGAATAACTTTATTTTATTTTGAGTCACATTATATTAATCTTGATTAAAATGAAAGAGCTTTTTACGTTCTTGATATTCCCTTTTACTGTACTATGAAGAGAGTTGATTCTGACTCCATTTTTAAAATCTACATTTTGAAATCTACATGGATTACAAATTTTTTTTGATTAATTCAGAATATTAATCTGCTGAATGTTTTATCCTCTTTTAGATAAGGCCTTTAGTTTCTGCTATGTAATATACATAGCAGCTGATTTAATTAACAACCTATAAAAAATTACAATTTTTTTTTTCGGATTGAATGCAATTTTTTGAAAGGAATGATAGCATCTTGGAATTATTTAATGAGTCGGTTGTCGTGTGAGTCATCTGTGATTCGCGCTACATTCTAATTAAATGCCTCTTCTTGACTGTGGTTAAAATATAAGAAGGAAAATTAATTAAACAGATTAATTTATTTAATTAAACAGATGTCCCGAACAGTAGATGGGAATCGTGGCAGCAAATCTGTAAATTTTGACTTATAAATTTAAGAAATGTATTTCGATGCAGAAATGATGCATGGACATTTAAGTAAAAGAAGTTAATATGATATATCTGCATACATGAATACACGCATCTTGTGATAATTTCAATAATGCTGCAGAAAGAATGATGTAGCAATAAGAATTTATTGTTTGTTTTTATACATTTATCGTTTTATAATTTCTCTTTGGATTCTTAGCATTTACAAAAGTATATTTTTTCAGTTTCCTTTTTTGGGTAGGGGGGGGGGAGATAAACCTCAGAGAAATGTTCTGCTCATATTTTCAGATATTTGTGTAATTAACCGTATGCCAACGATTAATTGCCAATCATGCCCTATTTATTGTAACTAGCAATTAATCAAATAAATTCGCAAAAAATGTCAGTTTAGTCCATTTATTATGTTCGCAAATTACATACGGTTAAACCAAAATTTTGTCAGTGATGTGCGGTTCATACACAAGAGACTATTTTCTTACGCTAACAATGGATGCCATATACGAAAATGATTGTTTTTGATAGTCACAATCGCATGGCATGTAACATCTTATTAAAAGTTGCCTGAAAAATTAATGTGTCGTCACGTCTTATATAAGGAGAATTCAAAATTAAATTTTTAAGACCCATTTGATGTATATCACGTGAGAGTGTATTCATTTCATTGATAATAAAACATGGGCATATCTCACGAATCCGAAAGCTCCGAATTAAAGAGAGTAAAATACCGGAAATCTTGGCTATTTTCTGGGCTCTCTCTCTGATGAAAATTTTCAGTACGTTATGGTTTTGTCATATTGAGATGTAGTAATGTCCCAATCTGTCAAAATATCGCTTAACAAACTGGGACGATACTGCATCTCATCATGACAAAACTATGTTGAAAATTTCCCAGACTCGGAAACTTCGCCAAACAGGAGATTTCTTCTTTAAAAAAGGCAGCCTCTGCCACCACCAAAACAGTTTCCATTGGGATGAGTGTATCTCCGAGTCCGTCTTACCTTGCTGCTTTATGAATGCAATTTCTCCGCTTTTCCCCACTTGTCCGCAGTCTCATTTCGGACATGAAATGTCATTAGTTCATACCCCCTCCTTTATTGGTGGGAGGGTGGTCCGGAAATCGATGTTCACGTGACTACTGTGAGTAGTTTTCGTTGTTAGAACTCGATGTTCGATGTGGTGAAGCACATTTCGGATGGGGAAAGCCCCGGCACTTTCAGCAATTAAACTGACTCTTCACCAAATTCCCCGTACCGCTCTGACGAGTAATTATAATTACCACCATATTCCAAGAAGGGGGACTTCTTGGATTTCGTCGTCTTTAACCTGAAGTGAATTTGAGATAGGTAGGCATTAATATGAGATGTTTATATTCTGAGAAATTAAAGAGGTGGAAAGCTTTAGTGGTTATAGGTTTGGTTGGACTAAAACTCTCTATCTTGTCTTAGTGAAATTTGCTTTAGGCTTGCGGTTCGGTTGTACATCTTTTCATTAATCTAAAATGTTTTGGAGCTAATATTTTGATAACAGCGGAGAGAAAAGGATGAAGATGTTTTCCACTGGTTTCCAAAAAGTTAAAAGTTTTCTAAGAAATTTTATATCAGTTTGGTACGTAATGGAAAGGAAGGTAGTGTTTCGTTTAATAAGGCCACGCCATATTGATTTATGTTGATTAATTATTATTTTTGATGCATTTTTTTGATTAAAATGGACATCAAACAGTTAATGAATTGCAAAAATAGTTTTTAAACATCTGGTCAAAAGTATATATCTGTAGCATGATAGTTAGTCTTCAAGCTATCTTAGAAGCTTCTTGTTTTTTAAAATTTTATGAAAAAATTTCCAAGCTACAGCGATGTAGAAATAAAGACTGAAATACTGGTATATTAATAAAGCTTTTTTAATTATTATTAAATTCTTTCCATACATATTAAGGATAATTTTGCCTGATTTAAAGATTTTTTTTCACTTTCTAGATATTGTCAGCTTTATATGTTTTTTAATTTATTATCATATCTCTTCAGGAAACGTTTTTTTTTAAATCATCAATGGAATAATTTCATATTACATCTTAATCACGTATTTGAGTCATTACGCGAGCCATCTAAATCTTTCCAAACATATTCAGGATAATTTTGCCTAATTCAAACCTGAGTTGCTTCACTTTCCAAGGATTGTCAGCTTTATATGTTTTTTTTTAAAATTAACTATCATATCCTTTTTTTAAAAATCATCAATGGAGTAATTTCCTATGACATCTCATTCACGTATTTGAGTCATTACGCGTGTCATCTAAATCTTTCCAAACAATTTTGACTAATTCAAACATGAGTTGCTTCCCTTTCCAAGGATTGTCAGCAATACATATTTTTTGATTAATTATGATATCCTTTCAGTAAATGTTTTTTTAATCAACAGTGGAGTAATTTGATGTGACATGTCAATGACACATTTGAGTCATTACATGCGCCATCTATCTATGCACTGTTTAAACAATGTTGCTAGATAATTTGCGACCAACAAACGCAAAACCTGCATTGATATCAAAATTAAATGCGCACCCGTTTGACTCGTGATTTTGCACCATTGTGGCTGCATTTATATTTATGCTTCTACAATTATTTCCACTGAAGCAACAATTATATTTACAACTCTACAATGAACAAAAACAGAGTATCGTTGTTGCCAAATGAATATCTATAAATTACGTACTTCACTAAATAAACCTTCTTTTTCCTCGATCGCCGTGGCATCATCTATTTGATGAAGTAGAGGTCGCAAATACTTTTCCGTGTTCTTTTGTGTTAGCAGAATTACAGTGTCATTGCGAGAAAGCTTGGAAGCAATAATAAACATGGACCTCTTTGCTCAAGGTTTAAGTATCGTAATAATTTCTGATACGATAAAAGATGATATTTCCCTGTCTTCTATACATTCTGCGCTAAGTACTTTTAGCAGTAAACCTTCCGTTGGGTGATAGATGATGCAATACAATAAGTGCATTTCTTCCCATTTAGGGTGCTTGGTTGGAAAGGCTGTATTTAAGGGGAAGGTAGACTCAATTAGGCTGTCTCGCAATTTACTAATTTAGAGGTATTAAATTTTGAATTCATATACATATTGGAATATTAATACTATAAATATATTTGAAAGAATTCTTTCACACTGTGTAAGGGTTTTAAAAGTATTTTATGAATTCTTTTTTTTATAAAAGTTAAAATATTTCATAAATTATTAATACGTTTAAAATTTTTCACTTAATTTTACATCTTAGCTCATAAAAATATATTAGAAACAAAACTGTTTAGTATATTAATTTTTATTCATTTAAAGATTAATTTTTTTCTGAAAACATTCTTATGCAAAAATATACAGAACTTCCATTCGATTTCTGTGCTCATCTGAATTGTAAGTGATTATCTGAAAGAAGCCGAAACTAAAATGCATATCTAGATTTATTTTAATGTTTAATAAGAAGACTTATTGCTTAATATATATAATTTTCTCAAATATAAACACATTTAAAGCGTTTAAAAAATTCAAATCTAAAAAAAGTATAACTGTGCAATTATCAAAAATGTATTCTCTGCTGAGTCCATTAATTATTCATTTTATTTCACTGTTTTGATATTATTTTATTTGCATATTGTCTATGTGTAGTTTTTGCAGGGAATATTGTCATGTTTAGTTTCAATTAATTCTTTTATTCTAGATTTAACTTACTGTTTAAAAGGAAGCCTTATTACTAATTATACATTATTTTCTCAATTATTACGACATCTAAATCGTTTTAAAAACTTCAAATATAAAATAAATATGCTTTTAAGTGAAGATATCAAAACTATATTCACTTCTCTGAGCCTATTAATTATTCCTTTTTTTTCACTGTTTTGATATTATTTTATTTGCATACTGTCGATCTGTAGTTTTGGCGGAATATTTGCCATGCTTAATTTCAATTAAATCTTTTAGGACTAAATTTATCTTACAATTTAATAGGAAGTAATATATAATTATTACTAATTATATATTATTTCTCCAAATATTACAAAATTTAAATCGTTTAAAAAGACTTCATAAGTAAGTATTCATTTTATTTCATGTTATTTTATTTGCATACAAGTCGTATTTGCATGTCCTCGAACTATAGTTTTGGCGGACGTTGCAGTGTAACAGACATTAAAGTCGTGTTTAACAATTTGTTTTGTTTATCATGTACACAAACATTTTAAATGGAGACGAATCCATGACCTCAAAAATGTAACTAAAAATTTAAGAGCCTGAATGATCTATTTCAAATTGCAAGCTGTCTTTTGCGAAGGTGTGATTTCACTTTCATATTCCTCGTGTAAATTGCGATGGTAATTAGCAAAATCTTTTTTCCTGAACTTTCAACCAAGGAAGAAATTCACTTGATTAAGTATTTGATGAAACAATGAAAATGACTTGAATTTCTTTTAAAATCTCTTGATAAAAATTATGGAAAAGAAATATAAACAATTGTCAAATTCAGAGGATAACTGCATGACAGTTGAATAAGTACCATTAAAAACAAAAATTTTGAAATTTTAAAATCCCGTCGAAAATACTTTTGTTCGACAATAATTTGAGTAGTTATTATGGGAAATACCAACATTATATATAATTTTTAATTATTTAAACATTAAAAAAATAAAGAAATCACTCTGAAGTGGGCATTTCTGCATATTTCAGACAAATTTAACAGACGTAATCAAACAAACTATCCTGTAAAACTTTTGTATGATTTTATCTATATTTACTTTCATGAAATAATGAATTGTAGGTATTGCTTTTAGATTTGATAATTTTATTACTGCACAAAACAAGGCCAACAAGTTTTAAACATATATTGTGTAACAACTGGAGACGTCATTAAATAACATGAGCAGGTGTAATTTGAAATGCGCATTCAATTACCTAACAAACTCTCGCATTCAGAATCTGCCAAAATCCCATTACAGCTGGCTGCGAGAATTCGACGGCAGTCATTTTAAGATCTAAAACCATTTGCTCATTTATTCTGATATAAATTAAATATGATGGGAAATAGGATTTGATTTAGATTTTAAACGTATTGTTAACAATTATTATAAATCATATATCAGTTCAATAAAAGATTATGAATCATGTATATGAAATTGCTTGTCTGGCGTGACTGAAGTAGCACTTGTTATGCCATGTTTGTAATTTATCAGAATACTAAATTATTGAGAGGAATATCCGAAGTTTACAAATGGGTGATTTGAATTTCTAAACCCTTAACGGTACAATGGAATTTTGGCTTTCATACGAACTTGTTATCCACTCGAATTTTTTTTACTGTTTTTAAAGTCATGGGAGATAACAAATTCATCAGTTTCAAATATCAATAGTACTATTTTACAATTGTTGCTATTTCTTAATAAATTCAGAAATCAGAAAAAAAATAACAATCTTTTTGATCACATAATATGATTTCAATAATAAAGTTTATTGCTATTATTTTCTCGTTTACGAAGTATAGAAGTATTGTAAGTGTTAAAAAAATAATTTAATAAATGTTTTTGATCACCTCGAGTACAAAAAACATATTTTTATCATTATATCTGTGTTTGCCTGTGAGCGCGAAAATTTAAAAATGCTTTGAGCTCTGTGGATAAAATTTGGTATATGTATACTTTAGAAGAAATTTTTGATTTCTATCAGATTTTAATCGAAATCCATTTTTAAAAAAATTTACTGCTTGGCTATTTGACTACATTTTAACTCAACAATTGAAAAAATAATTAAGTGCTAGAGAAATAAAGTTTGGTACATTTGTTTAAAATCTATAATTTAAATAACTATCAAATTTCGAACTAAATCCATCTATCAGTTTGTTTGTGCTTTCACTAGCAAGCGATTTCAATGTCTTAAATCAGTGAAATTAGATATGAGACCTTGCGATTTCAATGTCTTAAATCAGTGAAATTAGATATGAGACCTTGCGATTTCAATGTCTTAAATCAGTGAAATTAGATATGAGACCTTGCGATTTCAATGTCTTAAATCAGTGAAATTAGATATGAGACTTTGCGATTTCAATGATTTAAATCAGTGAAATTAGATATGAGGCCTTGTGATTTCAACGAAAGTTTTGTCTCAAATTCTGGTTTTAGGTGGTCTGTAAAAACGTGTCCAAAATTATAGGTTAACGTTCAAATATCCGTATTTCGTAAATATTTTTCGCCAATGTCATGTAAGGAATTCGCAGCCTTAATCAAAGTTCTTAGGGGCTAGCATCTTAACTTGGGAGTATGTCATCCCCTTCCAGAAAGTTTCGGAGAATATTATTGTTTTGAAACCTCCACTGCTTGTTATTTTGAAGCAGTAAAGGACAAAAACACTGAAAAGAAGGTTGTTTAAGTTTTCATTAATTTTTTTTAATGAAACAAAAATTTAAATGTTTTAGTTTCTTATCTAAAATCATATTTAAAAGTCTTGATTTGTTAATTAATTATTAATTAATCAAATTAAATAAGAACTCAGATGAATTTTTTTAAAATAAGATAATGAATTTCTTATCTTAAATCTGTGTATAATAACCTTTTACAGGAATGTCATATTATTAACCGGAGAGAGACGTTAGGACTTAATATTCACTCTCTTTTATGATTTCTATGTCATATGATGATTCCTAATTCTTTTTTATTTAGTTAGTGGGAAAGTTTTGGCGACTTTTTCGGAATGGCGAACTTTTCGACTTTTTCGGAATTTTCTTCAAATTCAGTAAAAATTTTATTAAAAAAAATTAAACTGCTGGAAAAATTGAGTTTTTAACTTATAACACGTTGTTCGCGCAACATTGGGTTTATAAGTTAATATATATGCCGCCGACAAACTTTAAAACTCGACATCTTATTGAATGCTTAAGTATTTTTGGGCAACATATGAAATGATACTAATTCGCACATTTTAAGTCATTCCATTCATTGTCAAAGAGCAAACCGGCAAAATGTGAAATATATTTCGAATTACTTTTATAATAAATAAAGTAAAATGTAATTCAAAATAAAGTTATTTCTTTTCTTGATATAGCAATCAGCAATATTACGCTTTGCTATATCAAGAAACAAGCAATATTACATTTTGTTTTCTGTAATAAGATGGCCCATTTTGGACAGTACCTGCCTTGTGCCATAAAAAGACAATCAATCAAACAATCTATAATAAGAATGGCATGGATTATGTATTGTCTAATTCGTATTTACCATTTTAAAAAGAACTTTTTCATTTAAAAAACTTTTTAAGGGTATTTTTTTATAATTTTTATATAACACTTTTATTTTTGTAGAAATTATATGTATATAGTCTAGAGAAAGTATATAAAATATTCAAATAATTTTTAAATTTCATAATGCATCTAGCATTCTATCGAATGTCGTCGTTCTATACATTGTCGATACCACACATACACAAAAGAAAACACGAAAGAAATTAATGAATAGCAAACTTTTGGTTAAAATTTTCAGAGTGAAAGGGAAATAAGTTATAATACTTTTATTCATGTACTCCACAGTCATCTTTGAGGAAGAAAAAACAACTCGCATAATCATAACAAATTACCGAATGCATCATTAAAAATAAATGGATCCAATTAATAATCTTACCATGTCCGGATTCTGAGAAAATATCCTCTCAAGTAATCCCCGACCACTTGCCGTGCAATGACCCACACCTCCTATATCCTCCGATGCCGTCCGTCAGTCATAAAATATGCATCGTCTGATCACCCCCAAAGCCTTGCAATTGGGAGTCCACCCCACGAGCCCCGCACCTGTAGATCAACCCCAGGGAAATCGAGCACGTGCGGGAGATGGCCGCTATGAAAAATACTCGTCTGCATTCATCGGATATAATATCGTCCATCACTCTGGACATACAAGAGAAGAAGGTTCCATACCAGTTAAGAATGCTGGAGATTATAGAACCGTTAGAACCATTATTTCATAGCGGTGGAGTATTGTTAAGAATAGGTGGGAGATAATGCCTTTCACTTATGAGGATGCTGTACTTGCTCACTCTAAAAGAAACTTTCATCTTTGGTCATTGTAAGCTCCAGTATATGATGAGCAGGTATCAATTGTTGCAAGTCTTTTATTCATTTACATTCAAGAGAAAGCATCATTTTTCTGACTTCTAGAGTAGAAAAAAAAGTAATATCTTCAGTACTTTTACTTCCTCCTATGCAAAATATACAAACATAGAATAATGTTGTAATTGATAAAATTTTGGAACGAGATTTTGATAAATATATAGACAGATAGATCTGCGATATAGATAAATATATCCCAGACACCAAGAAATTATCTGTCTGTTTGTCTGTGAATAGAATAATTCACAAATGGAATGAACTAAACAAGGAAGATTTTGAGTGCTGTCCTTGAGTGCTGTCCTTTGAGTGCTTATAAGTCTGCATGAAATTTTGGACAAAGTACGTTGATTGGATGTCAGTTTTCTCTGTCTGTCCGTCTGTACTTTTTTTACTATAATTACAGAAAAGCACAGAAAGCATGATAGTTGAAATTTAGTGAAGGGTTTTGTCAAGAGTTATAGTTTAAAATATTGAATTTAGTCCACTATTCGAACACCTTGTCGATTTTCTGACCCCATTCTTCCAATTTCAAGGGTTGTAAGAAAAATTAAAAATTTTAAAACAAATTAAATTAATACTTTCTTAATATGGATCCTTACCCAAAAATTTCAGAAATGCATCAAATTTTAGATCTAAAGTATCAAAGAAAAATATACTGTTACAACATGCATGCTCGATACCTACGGGAACTTGCCAAAATTATCCAAATAAGTAAATGTAAGTTAGAAAGAACAACGCTCGCCAATTATTTTTTACTTGTATCTAGTATCACTTCTAGGATTTTCTCGCAGTGATGAAGCTATATTGGAAAAATAGGATATATCATCTACCATTCTTTAAATCTGATGTGGCGACAGAATGAGAGAATTTTGTCGCCCTTTTTTCTTGCCAAATATATTGGTAAAGAAATAAAATAAGACTAGAAAACCACTTGCCTTTACTGTGCTACTTACTACCTTTTCGTATCTTACTAGAACTAAATGTTCAATTCACCTCAAACGTTCTTATCTGCTTGAAGAAGACATCTTAAATTTTTCTTTTAGTGGCTTCTTTACAGCTGCACAATTGCATGCGCAATCCTTGAAAAGCTCTTCTTTGTTGTTGCTTTTTTTCACAGCTTTGAGCATAAAAAATTGTATGATTGCAATGCGGCAAAAGATTTTAATTAGTTGATGGGTTTATTTAAGAACTTATATGTTATCGAAAGTAACAAATTTAAGATAATTGTTTAACAATACAAATTCCATAAATATTTGAGTGATAAGTAACAAATAAATGTTTAACAAACATTTATTTAATAAATAAACATTTTACAAGTATTGCATTTATAAATATTTGAGAGATAAAAAACATTGCTATTCACTTTTTTTGTTGCACCGTTTTTTGAAAATATGAAATTTTTTAATGGATTAAAGAATTAATTATTTTTTTAAATGTTTTTGTTAATTATGAATAATTATTCAAAATTCTCAGATTATTTTCGGTTTGAAACGAAATATAAAAGCTAATAAATTAAATAAACATGCTATATTTAAAAACACGATGTTTCTTATAATTTTAAAATGGTACTCGTTTAATAGGCTTATATACCACCATTTCTTATGCTATGAAATATTTAAATGCCAAGAATAAATAAGGAAGACTTAATGTAATTGCATCATAATTTGTTACTGTTGTTTCTAATTACTTATTATATGCTTACTATGAAAAAATATTTTAAATTACGCAAAAAAATTATATTTTATATAACTTAAGATAACAAATTCATTACTTGAAATATACATTTTTATACATTCTCTTAGTCCTATTAGTTAAAGTAAAATATTTTTGACATACCACATTTAAAAAAATTCAATTAATCTGTGATTAAAAGTGACAGCACTATGAAGCTTTGAAATCATTATTTTAGACAATTTCAATGGTCACTTCGAGAAAGATCTATCAATTAATTATAGATGCTAATTCGAGTTGGCAGTTGATTCACCTAAAATAATCAAATTTAAAACTTAGCACCCCAATCAGTGTTGACTCCAAAAGAGTGGAATTTTTTTTTCTATATTTAAAATATTTGTGAGTTCTGTATATTTTTCTAAGCAGGATTAATAAGATCTGGAATAAGTATAAAAATGCATATTTTAGTAATTTTCTCAACGATATATTTATTGACTCAAACAACATAAAATATAATTTTTTATGCCCCTCGCAATAGACCTGTATGTCAATCGCTAACTGTTTAGAATAAGTTATTGAGCAACCAATACATACGAAATCAGTAATGAACCCCGTTCCAGCAAAAGACCATACAGAACTGGGATGTGCTGGAAGAAAAGCTATTCCAACAACATCAGACCATTTAGACACCAAACCTCCCCCCCCCCCTCCCAACACCACCTTAAGAGGCATAAGTACCACGCGTAGGGTCGATGATAAACCTCCAATACCAGACCATCTGAGTGTGATATCATCTGTTGTGTGCAAGCAGCAGAGTATTTGTTTATCATGCCGCCCATTCAGAACTACACCACCAGAAGATTGCCTGTTTCACCATTTTCCATTTGAAATATAACATACGTTTACAAATTCTTTATAGCATAATTAGCTCATTGCAATAACAATTTAACAAAATTTACGCTTAATATTTGCACTTACAATACAAATTCATTATGGTATTATTTCATCACAATAATCAAACAACAATAAATTTCTAGAGATTTAAAAATGAGTTATAGGGCACTGTTAAAGTAGACACCCAATATGTACATAATGAACTTTTAGCCACACAAAAAATCTTAACATTCCTGAAATTGGATGCACCATCTAATTATATTTTGAGTATAACCAAACACATTGCTGAAGTCGGTCTGAAGTATAAGAATAATTTTAGAATTCATATCTACCGTATGTACGTAATAATAGACAGGCAGAAAAATTTTTACTTATTAATTTTGCTATCAATCATCGACGTTATTCTCGAAGATACGATTATAAGCGATTATAGTTTGCTCTTATCAAACTGTATCTTAAATTATCGAAATAATAATAACTCTGATAGAATTATCCACGTTATCAAGACAGAAACGCTATGGGTAAGATTTTAAAGCATCGGCAATAATCAAGAACAATGCGTTTAATAGAGAGCAAATATTCCCTTCGGCCACAACTCTAAACGTAATTGCCAATTTGTTATATTGCACCATTCACAAAACCCTGAACATATATCAGGATCTTCACACAATTATCTCCAAAAATTCCTTTTACTCAAAACAGCTAGCAATTACCACCGTTTGCAAATAAAATCAAACCAACGACACTTCTAAACACCTACCAGCAGTCATTACAGCTCCTTTTAACAACCCCGCCAAAGTACTCCCATCCAACAAGCTACGCATAATCCCAATCGCTTAAAGCTGCATAAAATAATACTTAAAGAGCCTTTATACGGCAGCCCGAAGCCAAGGTGGACAGCGATTCCGACAGAGGGTGACACGCCCAGAAGAGCAGCAGAGGCATGGAGTAGTGTCGCGCAATCATCTATTTATTAATTATTCGCAGTCCTGGAGCGCTTTTGCATTTTCCTGATGACTATCTTCCTGATGACGGCATTACCAGAAGGGAAGGTTAAGTTATGACTCCCGTTTTCATTTTGAGGATGGCACGTGATTTCTTGATAAGGGCTGGATTGTGGGACATTGTGATGGATTAGAGGGTTTTTTATGGAGCCTTGTTATGTTTTTTGGTAATTCCAGAGATATAATTCTAGGAAAAATGGATTGGTGCATAATTACGAATGTTCGTGAATGATGGTACTTATAGTATTTGCAATAATTTTTATTAAATGTATAAAGTTATTCTTCCGATTACATCTATCCAAACTCCAAGGTATCATCTTGAGGTGGATACTTTAACGAAAATATAAGAAAATACTTTTCTGGCCATTTCAAGTTATTGGAAAATAACTGAAGTAAATTTAGACCACTTGATAATTGCCTTATTTCCTTCAGATGCAACAAAGCCATTAATCTTATATGTTAATAGAAGTGATTCAGCTTAATTTCGCTAGTTTAATGTCCCGATTTGAAGGAAACAGAGAGCTATTTTGAGATGAATTTCGTAATTCTATTATGTGGTCAGATGACCGACGCAAAACCTGAGTCGGTATCTCAAGATCTAATTCTAATTTCTATTCATTTGATTCATATTAAAGTAGAAAAATAGGTTTGACTCTCGGTGTCTGCTTAGGTGTAATCCTATGATCGTATATACAGTGGATCTTTGATTAATTTGTTTATGGACTTGGAATGTCACTTCCAGTTCACAACGCTACTCTAAACCTATGTGTGAGAGACATGGGTGCTAGAATTTGTTAATGATTATGTTTTTATTTGTCTGTTAACTAAGTATCGTAATCAGCCCGCCGTCGCAATTACCCAGAAAAGGATAAATAATTTTTCCTGATGGGAGGGGGATTTTAAATTTAAAGGATTAAATAGTAAATGCTAAATAATTTACATTATTCTGTAAATAGAGGTTAGTATTTTCTGGTATGATATTGATATTGCATGTAATAATAATAAAAAAAACAAATTAACAATTCTTAACCTTTTTCGTATCCAAGATCTCAATTTTAGTATCATTTTTACCCGAATATCTCCTCTACAAAAGATTTTGTTGAATTTTACTACTCTAAAATAGATTTCTAATTTTCAAATACTTAATATCAAAATACTTTCCAAATAACTTAGGTTTTGACGGTACTATTTCAAAAAGTAAAGATAAAAAAAATCTAAAATTTGAAATGTTAACTTTTCAAAAGGTAAAAATATACAAGGGACATAAAATTAAACACTTTGTTATGTAAAAATTCATCTAAGATAATACATATCTTAGCTAGAGAGAAATCAAAAATCGATTGATGGAAATTTTGAATAAAAAATAATAATTGTATGAAATTGTTATATACTCTCCAAAATAATACTTTTATAATAGATTTTCTTTAATGCTATTCGGTATCAAGAGAAAATCTATTATAAAAGTCATCAAATGCATTTCATCTATTATAAAGTTTGATTAAAGTGTCATTCATTTGATGAAATGCATTTTATTTCAATCATTCAGTGAAATAAGCATGCTGTAAATACATCTCCAGCTCCAAATAAACATGTTGTACAATTCAGTTGAATAAATTAATTGATTCGAGTGACCATTAGTAAAAATCGATTTTAAAACATATTCTATTATATGAAGTACTGAAAAACTATTAAACAATTGTTATTAAAAAATATCTTTAAAATATTTTCTTTTACGAGCTTCTTTTATGTAACAAATATGTTAATAAGCTAACAAATAAATAAAAATACAAATCTAACAATAAAAATAAAACAAACAAAATTTAGTTAATTATATCAAGATATGTTCAGAATTTTTTAAGAGTGAAATTTAAATTATAAAATTGAGTCACTAAATCTACTCTTCTAAACACTCAGATATGAAATTTTAGAAGTGGTCCAGGTTTACAGTTCGCATGAAACCAAAAATTCTTTATAAAATTAATACCACAAAAAAATGGTAATTGCAACCTTATTTTAAACAATTAAAAACAAATTTTTTGTCTCAATTGACTTTGATAGGAATTTTCTGACTTTTTGTGTCTTAAAAATAAATAATGTTTCATGGTCTGTATCAAGGTCATTGAGGTTCAAGGATATTCAAGTAATTAGCATATCGTTATTCATTATTAATCTCTAATTGGAAGATATATTTGTTACAAAACATAATTTGAGAAGGATATCCCTCAGGCGCTCACCTACTATAGGTGAGTACGGGTGTCCCAATCCCGAGGTACCCAGGAATCTTTATTCCTTTCATGCTTACTTATATCTTTTATTTTCAATCCTATGTTGCATGCATAGCCAGATATGGCTCTTGTGCCACAAAACCCTAAATAACTAACTGAAGTAAAAATTGCTAGTATATCTGAAACACAATCATTCATGACGTTTGACTTCAAACACTATGAACACTACCAAAGCTTAAAGTTAACACTATCCACTGTTAAAAGGCATGTCCAATAAGTCGATAGATATGCTCACTTGGTGAACAATGGCAAATTAAAATCAAGTCTTTCCATGTTTCGGACATTCAGAATAAACTTCCAGACATGGCGTGTCAACAATGCCAAAGAATTGCCAAATGATAATTAGAATTAAATAATCACCTCATCACTTTCCCTAATAAAGTAAACACGCATTCTTGTTAGCATTCTTCTCATCCAGAACGGTTCGAAAAACCCACGCAGAAAAACATTGGCGTAATTGAAGCTGTTTAAGTAAGTAACCATCGTTAAGTATTGCTTAATTGTGCTGTTACAAACGGATCGAGTCGGGCACTAAGCATGATCATCACGTATGGGCCGCGCCCATGTTTAATGGAATTATTAATATGGAGCGCTCTCTGCTCGTTGATAAGGGAATGGCTTCGATTGTCTTGGCCATGCAGCCACGCGTCGATAAAGGGTTGAGCTGTAAACAGATTCGATGATTTGTGATTGGAAGGTCGTTATAACAAGGTCGTGAATAGGTTATGAATATTGAGTACGGAGAGAAATAGCTAAATTGCCTTGGAAATCTTTCAATTTCGTAGGTCTTTGATAATAATTTCGTGTTGTGTTTCATTCTAGGGAAGTTGATGCCCTTTTAAGGTTCAGTAACTTATCCTTAATTTTTTTCTTTGAATCGTATAAAATTATTTCAACGCAAGTGCGGAAAAAAAATATTCTGTGAACATAAGAATGAGAGAAGCGACTCCTGCTGTGGGATAGTAAAACCTCATCTTTTCAAATAATATAAATAACATTCTTTTTTCAATACATTTAATAACGCTTCGTTGCTAAGATTTCGATGTTATTATACGTTTTGTCTTTACTTATAATAAGGATGAATATGTGTGTTTGCATTTATCTTATGTGCTGACACTTTACAGACTAGATCGTTCACCTAAAGTTGCTAATCTTGCCACAAATATACTTTGGAACCTCGGAATATAGTTAGTTCTTAAGCGATATAGTTAGTTCTTGAAGCGATTTGTTAAAAATTTTAATTAAAAGTTAAATGTAATTTTAGAGTTTTCCGTGATAGTTTCCGAAAGTATTAAACTACAAAATTATTTTTTTCATTATCTTAAAATTAAAATAATAATAATAATTTTAAACGATACAATAAACTTGCTGTAAAGTTTTTTGGTCTAAAATTAATTATCTTTTTAAGATGTTTTTAAGTTTATTTTAAAACTATATTTTCATTGTTGTGAATGTAATCCAAACCGTTTTTATTGTTCCATTAAATATTTTATCGGATATTTCTTCCATTGTTGAAATCTAAGGAAGAATTCTACTTAATATTTGCATGTTTTACATCTCTATTATTTGTATAGTAAGAGCTGGCGTATAAAGTTTTTTTTTCTATATTCAATCAATTTTTAAAAATATTTTAGGCATATATTGGATTAAGAATACAGAAATATGTAAGAATTCTGAAGGAATATTAAATGTATAACAAACGGTAATATAAAAACTTAAGAATTTTGGAAGAACACCAATTTTATTGTAGAAAGATACTAATAAAGTTACAGATATTTTGTGATCTTTTTTCCAAATTACGAATTACTATTGATATATTAATATAAATTATGAAACTTGCCAAATAACGAAATGAAACGTTTATCCTAAACACAAACCATTATTGGCAAAGCAGATTTCAAGAAAACAAACGATATATTTACTTAATTCTGAAAAGAATCTGCAAAATCTTACTTTATATTTAAAATATTACTAATATGGGGAAAAATGAAAAAAATTGTATTGTTTTAGATTAGATTTTAGGCTAGATATGAAATAGCAGAATGTATCCCTTTTTTTCAAGTTTTAGAGCAGCTGACAGAAAATATTAGAAGTGCATACTAAAATGAATGGAACTTCTTTATTGGAAATTAATTATTTTTGAAATATTTCGATGCATGAATGTATTAAAACTTAAAGATATTTTGTTGAATAAACCATTACGACAAAATTATATAAAATATTAAGTTAAAACATTTAGCGGCCATCAATACCGGCGAATCAATTGATCGCTAAAGGCGACTAGGCTAGGAATAAAATCCATTTATTAATCACAGTCTGTAGCGGCAGTTTCGATGAGAATATATTTTTGCTACATGGAAAAAAATCATTACCTGATAATCTTCGTCTCAACTCAATATAGCTCAAATCCGTGCGGAAAATTGGTAATTATATACAGAAGTGTTATGCATGAATATTGATAAAATGTAGATAGCATATTCTTGTCAAAACCGACTATAAAGTTAACAGAGAATAATAATCCATAGATAACAGCAGAACTTGGAATACAATGAATTTCTTTTTCTTTAACAGTTTTATTTTAATGTTATTATTTAAATATATTTTTCTTTGATGTTAGCGCAAAGAAAATGTTTATTTTTTCGCATTAGTGAAATTTTTCTTTTGTTGTTGATGAACATTTCAGACCAAAATTATAACTTTTTAGTGGGAAATAAACATTTTTAGAAAACAATTTTAATAAAAACATAGATCAAATTCCCCATTTTATACTGGAAGTAAAATTTTGTGTTTATTAAGGAATACGGATGCAAAGTGACGAGAAGAGGTTTAATATTAAAAATAAAATATTATGTTTTTTTCTTTTAATTTATGGAACATCCTTTATTATTACTTTTCCTATATTGTATAATTCAGTTGTTTATAGGAATCATATAATAATCTTATTTTTTACACAGATGGTTTATGGTTTGAAAATAATGCGTTTAACAGCTTAACTGTCTTCCCCATATGCCATACGTGCATCGATTTATCGAATTTTGATAGTTGTAAGCAAAAAATAAACCATTCATGACGATTATAATTCAATATTTAAATTACATCGAATGCATAGATAAGTCAAGTATTCAATGGATTTCCATTTGAATCAAAATAAGAAAATATTTCCAAAATAGAAGGTGTTATCTTATTGGATAGTAAAGAAAATAAAACAGTTAAGGAGTTAAACATAGACATATTCTGTATCAGAGATGGTATCTCGAGGACCGAAAGAAATTCTATGGATATTCAAAACTATATTTGTTATCTGTTGATACTTTTCAAATCGAATTCATTTTCTATTTTTCTATTCATTTTCTAATTCATTTTCAATCGAATTCATTCTATTTCAAAATCTACATGCCATGAAACGATGTGCATGTATGTCAGATCAGAACAAGCTCGAATCATGATTGTTTCCGAAGGTAAACAGTCATGAATCAAATTATAAAAGTCACCTTTTAAGGAAATGTTAGGGAAGGCAAAAATTAAAGGAAACTCTAGTCTCAAATTCTAGTTTCAAATCCTATTGTCAGTTTTTTTGAAGTTTGCTTTTAACCCTTTGCATTCGAATGGTGACTCTTACTCACCATTCAAGACGGTGCATCATTTTGACTTTTTATTTATTTATTTAATTTAGATTATTAGAAATAGCTGCAAAGCAATAAAAAGATACAAATTAATTAAAAGGGAGAATTCAACTTAAAATAATTATATGTATTTATTCTTCGGAACAATAAGCAAGTCTTTATATTAGGTGAATAATTATGCATTGAATTACTTTTCAGAATGCAAAGGGTTAATTGTATTTCATTCATAATATGCTCATAACAATATATTTAATATCGTCACAGCAAGTGTAAATATAAATCTGATGATTAAAATAATGAAAAAAAATTATTATAAAATTACTTAACATTTAAAAAAATATTAAAATTTAATAAAAAAACACTATATGAAATAATTTTTTATCATTATTTTTTTGAATTTTAAAGTGATGTAGAAAGGACTTTTGTGCAATTATATACTCCAAGGTAATGGATGAGAAAAATTGCATTTTCAATTAATTTTTTATCAAAAATTTTGAGAACCCTTTCTTAATGAGTATCGATTGCCGACGAAGTAACTCTCCCAAATTCAGCAGTTTTAACATCGATGATCCCTTATGCACTACAATTTCGGCGATTTTTGACAGGATACAGGATTAGAGACATTATCGTACTAAAAATAAAACAGCAAGAAAAGAGAGGAGAAATAAAGAAAGAAATGATAAAATTATTCTAACCCTACAGTGCATCGTGAAGCCATTTTATCACACGTTTATATTTCCTTTTATAAGCTTTACATGACTATCTAAAAGGCAACAACGAGTGTTTCGAAATTCTTTTTTAAATGCTTTTTGATAAACATTTGTAGAAAAGACTTATATACAGCAATAGTGAATTAGATTTAAAATGGAAAATTGGAAAAATGCCAAGATGGTTGTTATATGAATAGTTTCATCATTAAAAATGCTATCAAAATCTCCTCTGCATTATAAAAAAATATATTGATAAAAAGGGACTTTTATTTTTATTGAAGAGTTATTATAATTTAATTTGTGTCATTGGAATATTGTGTAATTCATGATGTAGCTATTTGGCGCCTTTTTTAATTAAAAAAAAATCGCGAAAAAAATTATCACATTGTTTTTAAAAATATTTTTTTCGAAATTATATGCTGCTATTAAAAAGACATATATTTCTTTTGTAAAAAAATATAAAATCGTGCGTTCTAGGGTTAAAACTGCTCAATGAGATGCATCTATTTTCATAAATTACTATGAAAAACAATTTAGTTTTTGTATCATTCCAAAATTAATTATCAATTAAAGTTAACTGAATTTTGGATTACTAAATCTCTCTCTTATATCAAGTATAAAATTAAAACCCACTAAAAATAGTCGATTCCTTATCGTATAACCATATACATTCAAGATGTCATTTTTATGTTTCTCTAAGCGATTTTAATTTTAATATTTCATATTATATTTTTTAATATTTACGAACCTCTCCCTAATTTTTTTATACTAGTTTTCGCTTAAAATAATAAATATACGCGAAATACTCGCCATTCGCAAAGTCAAACAATCGAGTTACACATACCTTGCAGTATAAATATTACAATATTTTGAAATTTTTATTTGCAAAATCCAGGGCACAGTTCGTATCATTTTCTGACAGATGACATCTGATACAGGCAAATAGAAAAAGAAAGAAAGAAAGAACAAAAAAATTCAATGCAGATTCAAATATATATTTGCTTCTAGTCGATACTTTTCAATTCGAATCCGTTTTCCATGTTCGACATTTCAGAGTCCACGTGCCGTGAAGCGATGTGTACGTGCTACTGACAAGAACAAGCTCGGCTCACGACTTTTTTTCAAAGAGATAGACAAGGGGAAAAAAAGAGGGAAGAGAAAGGTTATGTTTTAAGTTTCTTTACAAAGAAAAAAAGAAAAGAAAAAGAAATGAAGGAATAAATAAATAAACAAAAACAGAATCCTGCAATTGTTCCGATTCAACACTTCTTTTCTTCACCTCTTCTTCGGGAACACGACTCTGTAAGTAGGAGTACTTTTCAAACCCTGGCTGATATCTCTGTGCTTCAAATAAAGGAGAGATAGCGAGCGAAAGAGAGAGACAGCGGGGAAAAAAAAAAAGAGGAGGAATCTCTCTCTCCGGGCACAGCAGAGAAAATAGAGAAAATGTAATCCCCTTGTTGCTCTTCCTATTCTGCATCCCTGACAACAGGTTGCCTGGGTAACTGTTTTCACCAGCCGCATCACAATAGGATGAGGATGCACATACTTAAAGGGGTGGGGTACTTATTAAATCTGTGCAAATTTTAGGTCTGATTCCCTCCAAAAATTAAATCACTATTTGCCAATATTAATTATGAGTGCATTTTTTATAGCTATGTAAGTTGTGAGATTGATACATTAGTAACCTCTTAAAGCTATATTTCAAAGAAAATAATAATACTGAGAGCATGGGAACAATTTTAACCCTACAATGTATCGTGAAGCCGTTTGGCAACACAATTTTATTTCCATTTATAAGCTTCAAATGACTGTTTCAAAAGGTAACAATGAGTGTTTAAAAATCTTTTTTTAAATGCGTTTTGATAAACATTTATAGAAAATACCAATATATAATAATAACGGTATTACAATTAGATTTAAACTGGAAACAGAAAAAAAAACCCATTAAAAATTCTATCAAGATATTTTATTTCTATTGTAAAAAGTATATTGGTAAAAAGGAACTTTTTGTTTTTATTGCAGAATTGTTATAATGTAATTTATGTCCCTGGGTTATTGTTTAATTCATAATGTAGCCAATTGGCACATTTTAAATTGTTTTGTTAAAATTTCACTAGAAAAAATAAACTAATTTAAAAAAAAATAATTTTATAAATCATTTGGAGCTGTTCAAAGCATATGCATTTTTTTTTTCGTAAAAAAAAAAATAAAAAGTCATGCATCCTAGGGTTACGAGCAATGACTGCAATTTATTTGCGAACCTTTGTTTGTTTTCAACAGTAGTGCGATACATAACTGGAGAGTTTCCTGTCGTTTAATAATTATTGATTTTGTTTACTTTATTGAATACATAAAATCTTAGAATTTATAGAAAGGAAGTACCAAAAGTTATATCTTACTAAGCAATATATAAAAGATCTGAAACTAAAATGAATCATTAGCTTGAAGTGAAGAGAAATTATTCCCTTAATTGAATATATCACTTCCATTAATTATGCAAACAAAGGAAAATGCTGCTTTGTTTATTTTTAACCGTGATTATTTAAAATGATTAATAGATCTGCACTGTCTTACGCGCATTATGAAATTGTTTGAAATATCCTATGCAAAGAACAATTCATTCCTTATGTCTGTAAGGAATAACTGTTTTCCAGAAGATGCATGGAATAGTAATTTTTTTAATCCATGAATTGAATAGCTATTCTATAACAAAAAAAGGGAGAACTATTTTCCATATTATGCATGTAAAATCATTCTATAACGAATGCATGAAATTTCGTTTCTTAAAATTATGCATGGGATGAAAATTCGTTTGTTAATTTCTGAAGGAAAAAAATGATATTTTCCATATGAAATTTTGGCGCCTATTAGTCGGTGTTTTACAACCTTTATTTGCTAATTTTATGCAATTAAATACACAAATAACGATTTTGTTTACTGTAGTATTGTCACGTAGATAATATGTTATAGAACTCAATGACACACACAAGGGGTAGAGCTAAACTAATTTATTAACTGAACTCAGAATACAGTAACTGACAAATCTTCTGCTTTTATACTAGCAGGGAAAGTTCCAGAATACTCTTCTGGAGACAGTAAGAAAAGTCCAGAACACTTGTCTGGTAAACTAAAGAAATGTCCAGTATCTTCTGGAACATGAAATAAAGGAAAACATAAAATCAAAGAATTAAGTATTTACATATACTATTAATCGCATTATCTCTAGCGGGATTTGAACCCAGGTCTCTTGATCATGAGACCAGTGCCATGACCATTCGGCCATGGAGATCCGACTGTCTTTCTTCAATGCGGTAGTATGAAGCACCCATTATCGTGTGTAAGTCGCTGCAATAAAAAAAAAACTCAGCATATTTGTAATTCATGGTCTTGTCAAGTTCTAGAATTTTATGCCAGTAGGAAGAGGGAGATAACACCGTTATTAGAAAGCATGCAAGAAAACACTAGGGAGATGCCTTCTGCTAGCTTGGAATGGAGAGCGTGGACCCTCTGCTATCTATATTCTGTAAATATCAAAAGTTGTTGAGATTGGATGTGTGACAGTTATAGAAAAAGCATGAAATTAAAGAGGGATCGGATAATCTAAATTTGGAAAGAGATAAACAACATTTTGAAATTCATTGAAAGCCAATGACTTAAGATAGCGAAAACTTGTTACGATAGTTTTACTTTGAAATTCAGAGTTATTGCAAATGCATTACTACGTTCAAAAATCTTTGGAATTTATTTTATTATCAAAGAATGAATACAGATAGAGTGTACAGATTCTATGTTACAAGAGAGTCTTTTGAAATAATTATCCTATGCAATTTCATCTTTCATAAAAGGAAACAAATGCAGATTGCAAACCTTTTCCATACTTCAAATATCTTCTTTGATTCTTGCTTTTTTTCCGAAACCTGAAAATTATTCACTCCCTCCCCCCCAAATCAATTTCTTCCCTCGAGTAAAAATTCGAATGGGGCAAGATCAGAATAATAAAGTCGATTCTTAGAAAACTAATGCTTTTTGTAATAGTATCATAACTTGACGCCATCTCATATCCCTTATACCTATAACATGAAAGTTATCAAACAAGTTGGATCGGCATGTGAATTGGTATGACATCAGGAACCATCTGAAAGTTGGCCATTTGCAGTGCCTCTGCGATTTTCCTATTGATATAAAATACCCAACGATATCCATGCGAATTTTCGTGATATTGTACGACAGTCAAAGTTTCCATCATTATCTTGGAAATATCTCAAAATATCTTGTGTTAAAAAAGATATTTTTCGAAGCATATGGTCTTCGGTATTTCCGAATCATGCAGATGTTCAGACATTTTAATGTACGGCATTCGAATTTTTTTTCTTGGATACATAAGTTTGACTGCTCTTCAAATATTTTATTTAATCTTTGTTTATTTGGCAATATTTCTCCATTTTCTCACAGCAATGTATGTATGTATTTATGTGTGTGTGTGTGTAATTGAAAATTCATTTATTTTATATTTGTATGTTTGAACCTTAAACAATTCCACAAAACTTTGTGAATTCAAATGAAATCTGGTTTAAAAAATATTCGGAAATTTTGTAGTATAAAACGTTTCTACGAACCTCTATGGAAATGCAATGGGGTTTGAAAGATTTTACTTTTTTCCACCATAACTTCTGGACAGATCATTGCACAACTATTTTTACATCACCTTAAAATTAAAAAAAAAATAGTTTCCCAGTAGCGTAAAATTCGCTTTTAAGCAGGTATTTCTCTAATTTCAATCAAATTTAAAAAATCAATTAAAACTTATTTTATTGTAATGTCTTTCTTTTTCCCAATGAAGTACTAAGCCCATTTGCTGTTTAATTACTTTCATCACCTTATGTCAGTGTTAAAAATAAGTTGTTTCAGTAGATCATTTTTACTTTAGCTCCTGTTACACAGCTTTTTTAATTGGGTTTCGTAGTATCTTTTGGTGCTTGTTTTAAAAAAGTTGTCTTTTAAAATTGTGATTGTTTTAACCACATGATCTAATTTTTTCATGTTTTAATGATTTTAAAACTTTAATCTGTCCAATGTGTATCCATAATTTCTGTACTGGTTTATAGTTTGATTTTATTTAAAAGAATTCTGTTTAAAATAAATAAATTTAAAGTATTTTCAATATATATATTTATTTATATGCGTATTAACATTTTTTTACACTCATATTGCTTCTCACTCCAGAAAAATTATTTTATTGAAAGTTATCTAAATTTTTAATTATTGGACTTCAGTTTTAATAGCAATTTGTATTAAAACTTCTAATTATTACAATGAAACAATTTACTATAAATATAATTCTCTTATCGAATTCATCCTATGAATTAATTCCAGCTTTATGGCCGAATCTTTAACTATCTATTAATCCATTAATGACTTCTCATTTCCAAAAAGAAAAAAAGAATTATTGCAGCTAATAAGCAAGTCACTCTTTCTTTTTCTGTTTCTGTCCTTCAAGCCTTCAAAAAGTTATCTCTCAAGTTATTGAGAGTTATTTATAAAAAAACTAAAAACAATCTTACAACAAAATTAAATCTAAAAAATTGTATATTTTTTGTACTTCAAGACATTTAGTAATTATTGAAATGAAAAATAAAATGACGCATTATCTCTCAAAACCCTCTCAACGTGGAAGTGTTAAAGAGGAGATTTTGTAGTGTTAAAGATAATATCACATTAAATCAAAAATTCTCGTTTCAAAACATGCAAAACATGCACTTATCACAACTGGAATTATCAAGACATTCTAAGAAATATTCTTTCCGTTTTATCCCTTACTCTGTGGTTGGAAAATAAAATTGAGGGCTTAATAAAAAATGTGATTAGCCGGTTGGTTACTATGCCGGCCCTATTAAATTTACTTCGACTAGTTAATAAGGTTATTAACTCTCCTGCAATCTAAAAAACGAACTAACACGAATTTTTAGAACGAATTTAAAAAACAACATATTCTCTGTGAACTGTTTAAAATACTCAAGGTCAGAGAAAAAAATGTATGAGACAAATTATTATCGTTTTCCAAATTTTTTTCCAAAGAAACAATTTTTGATAAGTGCCATCTGCAAATTTTTCTTCGGCCATTAAAAAATTTTGACGTTTAATTTTGATTAATTTTTATTAACATTGGAGGAAAACTTTTTTTTGCTTAAACTCTCAACAGATGCAATTAAAAAAACACTAAGTAGCTGAGACAAAAAGAAGATTTTGTTGATACTTCTAATATCTTAACATTTAATCTTTAAAAGGAAAAATTGCTGTGAATTGCTGTATGCTTTTCCATAGCCAATTCTATGCAACCAGATTTTAGAGGTGTGGAGGGAGTTAAAGAAATTTTTATGTACATCAAACTCTCACATTAACCCTAGAATTCAAGATTTTTTTTTATTTATTTACAAAAAATACGTGTGTCTTGAATAGCTGCATATAATTTTAAAAAACATTATCAATAAAATGTTTTAATAATTTTTTTTTTCATGAAAATAAAAAAAAATTAAAATATGCCGAATGGCTAGATTATGAATTAAATAATATCCCAGGTGACAAAAATCACATTATATCGATTTGAAATAACAATTAAAGTTCTTTTTTATCAACATAATTTTTTACAAAGCAAAAAAAAAGCATTTTTAATGGTAGAACTATTCATAAAACAGCCATCTTGGTATTGTTGCAAGTTTCCAGTTTAAATCTCTTTTTAGTTCCACGATTATTAATATTTGTCGAATAGCATTTAAAAAAGGATTTCCAAACGCACAGTGTTGTCTTTTAGAACAATGAGTGTCACATGAAGCTTTGAAATGGAAGTAAAAACGTGTATCTAAATGGCTACACGATGCACTGTAGGGTTAAAAGTGTATTTGATCTGGATCCTTTAGAGTAGTGATTAATTAGGCTTAAACTTTTGATAACTCTACGACTGAGAAATATATATATATATACATGTGTCGCTGTTGCTTACACACCATTACAGGGCAGATGGGTGCAGTCAGAGCTGTACCGCAGCTAGTAATTTAAAAAAAAGATAGCTATAAAAATTTATGCAAGTTTAAATTGGTCTTTTAAACCTGAAACTTGAAATATGACTTTAGGTAAATCCTAAACCACTTTACACCGGTCTACAAGGACGATTTCATCGAGACATTTCTGTTCGTCCTCCATAACACGCCTTGAAAATATTTAAATAAAATAACTCCGCAACCACTCTTAGCATTTACCTCACATATCTACTAACATCTATTTTGGCGAAAACATTCCATCCCATACGACTTTTTTCCCCGACATTTTTTATCAGAAAAGTACCGCAAAAAAAATCTTTCTGCTCATTTTAAAGAGCAACGCAAGCTTTGAAATATTTATTCAACCGTAGACCCTCCGGCGTCTCAACCTTCTTGTTTCTAAAAGGGGGTGGAAACAGGGGGGTCGAAGTGGTTGCACCTCTGATCAAGTTAGGTCTGTCACCACATCACTTCGGTCGGTTCGAAACGTGCTCTTCCATGATCTGCGGCATTTTCTTGGGGGGTTGTCCGACTTTATTCGCATTTACATGCAGCGTGTCCTAGCACAGATGGATGTCCTCGAGGTCTATTTCGAGAGCAAAAAAATAAAGCAAGAGAAAAATTTTAAATTCGAGTAGAAGAGGTATACCTTCTTCTTTTTCAATCCTTTTAGAGGTTAGGAAAAAGAAAATTCGTCTGTATTTTTCCTTGCATAGGTAGGTAGGTTCGGAGTTGAAGATGGTGTGCTATATCACGTTCTCCTAACATGGTTTTTTGGGTTAGAATGTTGAGGATCGTCTGACATATTTGTTTATGTGTAACAGAATACGAAGAAAAGTATAAGAAATTCGGGCTATATGCAAACAAATCTCATGTTTTGAGTTTTAAAATAAATATTGTTTCACATAAGACTGGATTTTCTATAATAAATATATGCATCTCAATATTTTATGGCTATAATATATGATGCGAAACGAATTCGTCCTTTTATCCTTAACGGAAACTTATTAATCTAACTTATTAAGTTTTGGCTTCAGATTATTTAAAATACTGATTAATTACATTTTGCAAAAATTTCAAGTAGCGATGGCTTGCATAGGTAGGCTGTTGGGAAGAAAGTGGACCTTGAAGTTCCTAGGCCAGATAGGTACAGAAAAAAAATGGTAGGGAGTTGTTTTTTCTCTATTGAAATGCTTAATATCGTTAATAAAGTTGAATATTACTTTCCTTAAATAGATGCCAAACATATGACACCTGGCCTTGACTAAATCTTCACGACCATTTGGTGAAACAGCGACGAAATGAATAACTTTGGATACAAAAAGAAATTTATCCTGTTCTTATTAAAAGCCAAAATTTTTTCTAGAAACTTTTGTACTCTGTTTGGCAGATATGAAAGATGAAGCGTTCACACTAGGAGAGCTCTCTCTTGGACTGTTGATCATAGAGCTAGCTCTCTAATTGTTTATGGTACCCTTGTTATCTACTTATGTTAAATGATTCTACTAGCGCTATTCTCTTTGCACATTTCGGCTTTGCTTCTGTTACCTGTCTTTTTGTGTTTTTAGTGGAATGAAGCATTCGTTACTTATTTTGTTGGATTTCTTAAACACCCACCAGATGCATTTCAGTAGAATATGAGCGAAGCAGGCAGGGAAAAATTTTCTCTATGCATCTACCGTAATTAGAGCTTATTACGCTACTGACTTCAATATAAATAAATTTAATTAAAAGTAAAGAAAATTATATGATTCCCAACAGCTAAAACTTTGCTTTTTGTGTATTAAGTAAATTGCAATACATTAAATTATGTATGAAATGTATCTAAGGCAAATAAAGAACGGAATTTCTTTAAATCTTTGCTTTATTCTTCTCTTCCGTTTAAATAGAACGTTATTCTTTTAACGGCTTTTAAAAGCACTTTATTTAAACAGAGAAAAGTAACCATTGTAGTGTCTTTGTAGAGAAAGAACTATGGAAACGTATTCAGAATTCCTTTAATGTCGGAAAGAGCATTTTACCAAAATGCGGCTTAGTAAGCATTTGTTTCAAATCCTTTAGTTTTATATGATAGTGCCGCTTCACTTAACAGTTATGGCACAGTTAAAATTATATATGTAACATAGTTTGTTTGAAGCAGAATGCAGGTTTGAAGACGTTGTTAGAGACATGTTATATTTTTAATTTCGTTTTATTCTCTCTCTATCACCATCCAGGGAAGCATAATTTTTTACAAGCAGACGCACCGCTCCACAAAAGCAAAAGTAAGAAAGGGAAGGCAAAAAGGCAGAAACAAATGATCACTAGCCTTATATAAGATGAGATTTCAGGGCACGAGCCAATTCAATACACATGGTGATCTTTAATACCTTTTCAAGGGCACCGAAGAGATTACTTTCATTTGAGACGTAGTATTGATGGCGCATTAGTTTCACAGAGGAATTAATTAAACTGAAAGTGGAATTGGATCACAAAATAAGAGAATATTTTAAGTTACTGTGGGCTAAATCAAGATGGGCTATATGAAGTTACTATGGGCTAAATCAAGATAAAATTTTGGAAATTAAATTGAAATTAGAATTAAAATATCATTACATATATATTAAACCTCAAGAGACGAAGGAAATACGTGTAACTCAGAAGTTAAAATTATTTTTAAGTTTTGCATTTAAGTGCTAAGCAGAAAATATAAATTTTTAAAAATTTAATTATTTGAATTTATTATATATATATATATATATATATATAGTATATAAATGGACATAGTGGTCTAGTGGTATTATTCGAAAAATATGCATTTAAAGATATAGATAGATTTTTTTTCAAAACGATAACAAAAACATATTGGATTTTTCGAAATTTACATAAATTTGCAAAAAACATAATTTGTTGTATTACTAATTGTTAATTGGCTATACCAGAACGATTTCCAATAACAAACCAGAAGCCCATAAAATTAGAGATAGTTTTAAAATTGCATAATGGTATATTAATTTATCATATAATTAAAATGCATTAAAAGAAATTATGTTGGGAATTTCAATGTATAAATGTTTGTAGTAAAAGAATTTTGAGGACAAGAAAAAATAATGTAATAGTGTTAAAGCTAGCTAATATTTTTCAAGAGATGAAATAAAAAAAAAATATGAAAGGAATGGAAATTTGACGTAAAGATTAAAAATAAAAAAAGTATCAAAGAAGAAAAGAAAATCCGATTCATTTGACTGGTGACACGGGTTAAGAAAGGAGCCAGATGGCTTAGTCAGCAGTTCAATTGTGTTAAAGTTCGCACGAAGATAACATATTAAAAAATCAAGGTATGACAGATTTTTAAAATGAAGTAATCCTTTATACACGATTTTTCTCATTCGATTCAAGTTTGAACTCACGATCTTGTATTTATTTTATGTTAATATTCTATGATGAAGTTAAAAAAATGACTCCTCTTTTGTTATGTTAATAGATCAGATTTCTGATGTTTCAACATATGGAAAAAAATTTTCATCCATTTATTAGATGAAATCTTCGAAATTGCGAATTTTTTTTATTTAAAAAGTAGCGAGATTCATTTTTAGATGCGAGAAAAAGTTAAACAAAAATTTTAGTGAGACTTATGTGATTTTGCAAGAAAAAGAAATGTAAAAATATCCTTTGGAAATAATTTTGAATATTTAATAATGTGGCATTAATCAATATAAGTTGATAAAATTTGAGATTCTCATATAAAAACTTAGGAATTTTTAGAATTCCTTACATCAATTAAACAAATAAACTGATGTTAACCAATGAATTTCGAATTTTTATTCTTTTATAAATCTATGCTATTTTTAAGTAATATTATATTATTTTCTGCAATTCATGTAAACTTATTTTCTTTAAGTAATGTTACATAAGTTACATCTGAAAAAATGTTTTATTTTTCTTCATTTCCATCTCAGTTTTTACTAATATTACCAAATTCTCACTTCACTGAGCCTTTTTTATAATACTTTATGACGATTCTGTTTACAAGGGAAAAAAATCTTTCTCAAAACAGTTTTAAATAGTTTATAATATATAGCGAATATATATAACGAAAATATATAATATACACGGTGGGTTCAAATGAAAAGGTACGAAACGACACTGTGGGTATAAATGAAGACGGCGAACTCAAGGACCCTGTGAAGGACTGGGTTTCGTCACATGTCTGTGGGAACTGTTTCATATGTGCTTCTAACACTTTCTCCGTTGTCACATTGCCAAATGTTTAAATCATCTTTCACAATTTGAATTTTCGAATAAGACATTTTAAATACAAAATATTACCAAACAGAATAAAATTCTGTGTGATTTTAAATCAAATTATTTTCAAACGATTTTAGGACATATTCGCGAATCACCAAAGCGCGATTTAACTTTAAATCTCTTTGCTATGATAACAGGTTCGAACCCGAACTGACAATTCGATTTTCCCCAGTTTAGGTCATAGCTGTAGACCTAAGGCTGCAATCGACAATGTTTACGGTAATTTTCCATCTTTAGAAAAACAGATAATTCTCTACTTCGTTGCCAATCTGGTGGATTAAAGTTTTCTCAAAATTATTTCTGTTTCATTCCTACACGCATAAAATTTTCTGTTTTTTTTTCTTTCAAAAATAACTAATCAAAATAGTCAATTAAATCAGTCTCCATAGTAAAGGGCACTGGCAACGCAATTCCAGTGAAGTTCTCTATTCCTCCCCCAATAAATAATCTAAATATTATTTTTCTATTAATAAATTTATCATAACAATTAATTTAATAACTATACCAAAATTTGATGACGTTATAACTTTATGCGCTCGCCTAAACTAGCTCCAATTAATTTTAAACTTTCCCGAAACTTACAAATTGGTATTCCAAATTATGATGCGGAGATGCTCGTGACCATTTTGTCACACCTCGGTATTCCGAAATGTCAAGAAATTGTCGTTACTGAAATATAACCCGCATCCAATTCTTGTATTATAAAATCTCAAGTCTAATCTGTAAATCTTCATTTTGACTAGAAATCTTATTTCATTTTTTGAAGTCCTACAATACATCTTCTCAATGCTAAGGATCTTCCACCTTATTACAGTCTTCCCTCACTTCATGATCTTTTACCACCAAACTTCAAGACCAATCAAAACGTCGCAGCGAACCATCTTATCACGGGGACCACCCCTACCGAACAGACGTCAACGAGATAATAGATAACAGGGAAATGTATTCCCAGATCCTCCCTATCAATCTCTACATCTTAGCGGACTCGTCACCAAATGAAGCAGCGACCTGACACTCGCGCGACGCTAACAAAGAAAATCTCACCGAAGAAGATCCTCACCCAATCTGTTAAGGGCTTCCCTATCGGGTGCGATTATCTTGGGTATAAATCAACGTTGAATTACTCTGAAGTCATTTCTAATAATACCGTCACCATTTATCTCCCTTTTCTGCGGCGAAATATAGTTACACGCCGTTGCGGACTCTCTTCGGCAACTGCAGGAATGCGATTATGTAGCCTCGATTTATGACATCCTGAGGAGGTACCAAAAAACATCGGGTCTGGAGGATTTCAGGAGGCCACTGTTTCTAAATAGGAATCAAAACTTTTCTGCATAATTGCTTTTTTTTCTGAATGGGTTTAATGTTTAAAAATGGAGCTTTTATTTTATTTTAATTTAATACTATCCAGAATTTTTATTCATCCCTATTAAATTATTTTTTGCAGACAGAAAACTTAATAGTTTTCGTTATTTATTTATTTATTTTTGCTTTAAATTTCTGGAAGTATAGTAGAAATTCTGCTGGCGTTTGATGGAAATTATTAGAAGATAATTTAATATTTTGATTTGATTCATTTATTGAATATTATTCGCATTTGGCGACCAGCTAGATCGTAAGAGATATTAGTTAGATTTTATTCCGTTAAATTGGTTAGATATAATTATCAGAATTTTAACTCTCTTAAATGCTTTGTTTATTATGCATATGAACTTTCTATTAGTGTCCAGTCTCATATCATTATAGTACTATCGAAAACTTAATTGTCCAGTCCATCTAATTTCTAATTTTCGCTGTACTGTAACTTCACTTTTTTATTCTTCTTATGAGCTACACAGATATTAAACAAATTTCTTCATTTGCTTTAAAGTAGTACAAAAAAATACGCGATTAAATATTTTATGAAACAATGAAAACGGTTTGAATTTCAGGAAACGATAAAATCTATTGTTAGAAATTGGGCAAATAAATAAATAAAATAAAATAAAAAGTTTCCAAAATTCAGCAAAATAAACTTTTCTAATTTTTATGATTTCATCATTAAAAAGATTTTTTTTTAAATTTCAAACCATGTAAAATTTATTATTGTGCAATAAATTCTCGAAAGTTATCACATAAAAATGCCAATTAATTTTTGATTAATTAAAATATTAATTAAACTTTTAAAAAATTATTTCAAGTGGCTTATACCTCCCCCTCCCCATCCTACAAAGTATATACGTGCCAAATTTGGTAGCTGCAGGTTAAATAGACTGATCTGTAGAGCATCAACACATACTCATATTCATATTTAATATTAGTAACGATTGAAATAAAGATTATATGTGTTTCAAATCGAACTTTGATTGATCAACTTGATACTTTGATGATAAAAAGAATTAATATAAGCTGAAACAATTTGTTTAAAAATCAAGAAATCGAAATAAATATCTTTGTTTTACCTTACAGTAGAGTAACAATATTCTATGAAGATTTTATGGAGTGCATCGTTTTATAATTAAATTTTTCAATTCCGTTCCGATTCTCGATTTCATAACATAGAATACAAATTAAGTATTCCATAAAGTATAAAGGATGATTATGTTCGAAAAGTATTATATTTCAATTGGGAATTTGAAAATATTTCAAAGAGATAAAAATTCAACCCTAAAATTCAGCAAAAATGCGTGATGTGAAGTTTAATTCTTAAACAGGAACGTCCTTTGAATACTCAATTATTTGACGTATGCTTTAGCGATCATAATAATCAATATTCTTGTCAGAAAATCAAATAACAAAATTTGCATTTCTGTCTGTTTCAAATTAAATTTTTGCATATAAATTTCTTCATTCGCCGTATCGCCGACTATAGCGAATATAATTTCTGCACAGAAAGTCAAATAATAAAATTTGCATTTCTGTTTTTTCCAAATTAATTTTTTGCATTTAAATTTCTTCAATTATTTTTTTGCATATAAATTTCTTCTGTTATTATATTATAGATTATAGTGAATATATTTTCTTATAAACACTTAGTTTCAATCAAAAATTTCTATGCGATTAGCAGGATCTAAGCCAAATCAGTCAATCATTGTTTTTGGTTTTTTTGCCATTCAATTACGATTAAAATTACGATTACCCTCTATAAGTATTCCTCGTTGATTGAGTAAAGTGACCGCTCGGTTTAATAAATTTTCTTGCAACGCAATTTCGTTCAAACATGTTGTTTGATTTTCTTCAAATTTGGGATGGATGTCTTTAGAAGTCATAAAAAATAACATGTAAGATTTTTTATTTTACAATTTCATCTCAACATTCTAACTATTTAAATCATTTCATTGTTTGACGAATTCGGAATTTTTAAAACCTCTGAGTCGTAATGATTACGGCAAGATATTTATTTGTAACTTTTTAATATTGATGAAAGCAGACATTTAATTCTTATTTTGTTAATAGTGATAAAAGCAGGCATTTAATTGCAATTTTGTGAGTAATATTGTACATGTTATGGTTAATGATTATGTTATGGTTAATGTGATTAATTAATAATAATCGAAATTTGAATCGATACTAACTTAATCATTGTTCATTGTTATGATTATTATGTTTGCGTAAAAGTACCCTATTAATAAATTACGACGTGTGACATGCGTGATGCAAGAACTACTCAAAATACTCTAGATTGTTGGAACTAGAGTTATTGGCACGTAGTTAATTCTTGCGTAGTGAAGCTCATTCAGAAGGGATTTAAAACATTTTATATAGATTTTCAATTAAAGACTAATCAAAATACCCAAAGTTTTTTTTCAAAGATAAGAAGTATATTATAACACCAAAATAATTTTATACTATTTAAGAAATTGAAAAGAAAATATTAGTTATATCGATTTTATATCCATACAGGTTTTTTTTCTGTCATTTTAATGAATTTTTAACAAAATATTTGAAAGCATACTATACAATAACATTTTTTATTGTTTTAATACAGCGTATTAAAACAATAACCATTTCAATATTGGTACATTTTTATGTGCACTTTATAATTGCAATATAATTAAAAATAATTAAAAAAAATATTGTGGTAAGAGAAACTAATAAACTCAAGCATTAACATGCTACAGAGTCTCGAATATCTTTTAATGCTTTTACAAGCCATTAGTCTTTATTCAGTTTAGGATGGC
Source organism: Argiope bruennichi (assembly GCF_947563725.1). NCBI lineage: Eukaryota > Metazoa > Arthropoda > Arachnida > Araneae > Araneidae > Argiope > Argiope bruennichi. The sequence goes on from NC_079159.1 coordinate 66,830,003, forward strand.
GTTAAGTTCAATGATTTAAATTTTTAACCCGTTATGATTTAAACAGACAAGTTTAAAACCGTACAGTTTTAAAATAATCGTCAATACCATTTTATCTAGACAGTCATATGGATAGCTTAAATCGAATTCACTGACTTAAGATATTTGTGGCATTTTCAATTATTTTGACGTAAGATTTTGAGAACGTCATTTAAAATCATAAATAAGTTTCATTTCTAAATTTGAAACACTTTCCGTAAAAAAATTAATTTTGAAGAAAAATCATGTTAATTATGTCGTGTTCCATTTTGACTTATCAGTACATTATTTTTGTCCTAAAAATTTAATACTGAAAAGAAGTAATAGATCTAGAAAATCAAAAATTAGTGTTATTCAAAAGTGATTTATTTGTATAATAATATTATCTAATATAACAAGTTTGCTTTTAACTCTTAAATGCAGAATAAAAACTTGAATTTGAATCATTAATATCGTATATTATAAGAAATAATATGAATAAAGCCTTGCGACAAAAAAGGCGAATAAGAAAAAGAATAAGCTTTGCTCTAGCTATCAATAAGTATCATCATTTTATAATGTAGATCTTTTCTTGGATAGATTTTATATAATAGATCTTTTATAATCTCTTTAGTTTTTTAAGTATTAAAACTCTTATTACGTAAATTAATTTTTATACTACCCCCTTCTACGCAAGATATTTTCGCTACTTTTGAGACTTTTTTTTTAAAGTTTTTGTTGCTTTTTCATACCTTAGCGAAAAAGTATTCTTATAACTCAGAAACATTCCAGACGGACATTAAAATGTATTTTACTTTTTAGAGGAGACATAACTTTTCAGTTTTTAAATCCGGATATTCTAATTTTTTTTTCATTCTATAATTACCAACTTTCCTTTTCCATTTGATCCGGGGGGGAGGGAGTGGAATTTGAAGAAATCTCTCCATCAACTGAAAATAAGAAGCACTTAAATTTTATCGAGTATAAAAACTTTTGCAAAAACAAATTTTTCAACACAACAATTGCGTTTCTAGTTTTGAGTGACAACTATATCATTTCCATCAACTTCAACTTCAAATGTAGAAGAAGAATGAAGCGAAATTGAAGCACCAACTGGCATTTCTTTTCTTTTTGTCGAAAAATTAAAGGGAAAGAAAGAAATAAGATTCAAGAATTCCTTTTTCCTTTGAAAACTGTCAAGAATTGAGAAAAAAACAAACGGAGGTATATGAAAAAATAAGAATGGAGAACTTGAAGTACTCTTCGGGAGGAGGATAGGCAGCAGTGGAGGGGAGGGACATCATTTCCGGTTGGATTTGAGGGATGGTCCAGGAAATGAGGGATGATACGGACTGGAAAGAAAATCGTTTGCGGTCTTTGCCGATTTCTGAATGTGGCACCAGCATCTCTTTAACCTTCTTGATACTCGATGGACAGTTATCGTTTGAAGAGTTCTTTTTTCATTCCTAGGGTGGTCCTCCCCCGCCTCCGCATGTTGATAAAAGTATTTTTTTATTTGTATTTTTGGAATTTAGACACTCTCGCAGGAGATAGATACATACATATAGGGAATGACAGTGTTCGCGGAGTTTAGTACGTGGTTTTAGAATGCCAGCTTCAGTGCATAGTTGTTTGTATTGCTAGAAAATATACCATGGAGTTACTTGTTGCGGGGAAGTCAAAGAAATAATTTATATCTTATTTTAATTGTGCAATTCAACAACAACAACAACAAAATTGATAAACATTTCTGCTCTAATGGTAAATATTAGCATTTGTGTCCCATAAAATCAGCATTCTAAAAGTGATAAAAAAAAATCTCTTAACTCATTAGATAAGTGAGATAAAACCCATAAACATCCCATTTATACTGTTTTATCATAGTAGATAAAATAGTAAAAGTGGGATAAAACTCAAAACATTAGTATTCGTAAACAGTATTTCTGTCCTTTAAATAGGAAGTATGTTGAAAGGAAATTCATTAAATCGAGGTATAAATGCCATTTATAGGTTTTAAATACTAAAATGTTTTTCCTATCTAATTTATTTTAGTAGAGTCGTATTCGGATTTGTTTTAAATCTTAGCATTCTGGATTTGCTTGTAAATTTATTAGCAGCTGAGAGACTGTAATTTTTGTTTAATTACTTGAATTCTCTTTCCTATTTTCTAGCCATAATACCGAAATATCTATTTGCCAACAGCATTCCATTTATACTGTTTTATCATAGTAGATAAAATAGTATAATTGGGATAAAACTCCAAACATCAGTATTCGTAAACATTATTTCTGTCCTTTAAATAGGAAATACGTTGAAAGGAAATTTGTTAAATCGAGGTATAAATATCATTTATAGGTTTTTAATACTAAATTGTTTTTCCTATCTAATTTATTTATTTTAGTAGAGTCATATTTTGATTTTTATTAAATTTTAGCATTCTAGATTTGCTTTTAAATCTTTTAGCAGCTGATTGATTGTAATTTTTGTTTAATTGCTTGAATTCTCTTTCTTTCTTATTTTCTTGCTATACTGCGGAAATATCTATTTGCCAACAATATTCCATTTTTACTGTTTTATCATAGTAGATAAAATAGTATAATTGGGATAAAACTCATAATATCATTATTCGTAAACATTATTTCTGTCCTTTAAATACGAAGTAAATTGAAATGGAATTCGTTAAATCGAGGTATTAATGTTATTTATAGGTTTTAGATACTAAAATGTTTTTTCCAATTTTATTTATTTATTTTAGTATAGCCGTATCTTGAATTTTGTTAAATTTTAGAATTTTAAATTGATCAGCAACTGATTGATTGTATTATCTGTTTAATTGCTTGTTCTCTTTCTTTTTTATTTTATTGCCATACAATATGCCAAAAGCCCAATTTTGTCATACTGTTGAAACGGCATGACAAAATTGGACTTTTTGGTGCCATTAAATTATAAGAAACAAATCTTCCAGAGAGAACTTCTGGAATTGAAGAAGCTTAATTTTAAAAACCATGGACATTCACACTTCCATTTATTCAATCCCTGTCCATTTTCGAAACATTACGGATATTAAGAAGCCATTCACCTCTCTTGTCTTCTGGAACCACGTACATTTCGCATTTCCTACACAACATCCCCCCTAGGGGGAATCCCAGAAAAAAGTGGAACAATTCCACAAAACAAAGTGCCATTAAAATGACAATCCACCCTCCCGCCGTAGGGATTTTTAACTTGAAAACAGTTTGTCAGGGAAAACGGCCATAACCGTATATTTACCCGAAAAGGTCCATGTTGCGCGTTGTCTGCCTACCCTAAATGGTACTGCATTCGCTGAGGCACATAAAAATGATTTAGGCCGGATACAGGGCAGGGTCGGATTCGACAGGTCTTTCGCGGCCGGATCGAGTTTTCAAGCACTTCATCACTCTTGACGTTTTAGGCCGCGTTATTGCTAAATTTCCGCTATCGAGAACATGAGGCTGAACACATGTGGCAAGAGATGTCTCGTAATTTTGCAGGATTCTGTAGAGCTTTCTTGTGCGATATGTTTCGTTTATATTTCTCTTTGGAAGAATGTGGAATTGTCTTTTTATGAAGTATCATGCATGTTTAAAGTGGTCTCCCTATCAGATAAACCGAATTTTGTATTTTTATGTTTATTGTATCTTGAACAGCGAGATCTCCTTTTCTCTCATCATATCTAAAGGACTGCAACCCGATAAAAAGTGTGAAGCTTCAGTGGACACAATCTGATAGACCTTTAGAACTGAGGGACTTATTGAATTAGAAGTAATTTTTGTATGAACTTAAAAGTATTGTGGAGCCAATGCCGAATTGATAGAATGTTAGAATCTATGCACATGCCTATGCCAAACTGATTCAATATTACAATCTCTGCCTATGCCAAACTGATTCAATATTACAATCTCTGCCTATGCCAAACTGATTCAATATTACAATCTATGCCTATGCCAAACTGATTCAATATTACAATCTATGCCTATGCCAAACTGATTGAATATTACAATCTATGCCTATGCCAAACTGATTGAATATTACAATCTATGCCCATACCAAACTGATTGAATATCACAATCCATACTTATGCCAAACTGATTATGTGTTAGAATCTATGCCTATGCCAAACTGACTGAGTGTTACAATCAATGTCTGTGCTTATGTTAAATTGTTACAATCTATGCCATGCATGTGTTAAGCTGATTGAGTGTTACAATATATGCTATGTCGAACTGATTGAGTGTTGTGATTTATACTATGTCAGATTTATTCAGTGTTACAATCTATACCTATACTAAACTGACTGGGTGTTACAATCTATGCCTATTCCTGTGTCTATGCTTAAACTGATTGAATCTGAGTACTTCCCATCATGTTCCATAATGCTCTTCATTTCTTCTATAACTGTAATATTTCTAGTATATCATTGCTTGCCACAATCAAGTAAGTAATATTTTCCAACGCCGCGACATTTTTTTTTTTTTTTTTGTAATTGGAATTATTTTTGACATTAAATACGTTGTGTGATGTATTATTTGCTTAAATTGTTTTAGTTTTATAAGTTTTTACTTTATCTTGACGTCTCTCAGGTATTTTATCATTTTCCATCTGCGAAATCTATGCTTAAAAACTGATTTGCTACGGTCCTCAATATCATATTACCATATAAAATACATTGTAATGCCGCACACTTGTGTGAGACTTGGAAAACGAATGTACTAAAGTTCTTTAAATGTCAAATATTATTGGGATACTAAAAATGAGAATTTTATTTTGAGTAAATTATAAGAAGAAATAAAGAAGTGCCAGGTGTTTATGTCGGATGAGAGGTTGGGAGTCTAAGTGGTTTTAGATTGTTGGTGTGTTGGATGTTTATCTTATAAAATTGCACTTTTGTTCAACTTATTTTTTTGAGCCATTTACACATTTCTTTCAGGTAAACGTTCAGAATTTTCTCACTTTAATGGTAGTTAATTATAAGAGGTGGTTAGTGGTGTGGGCTTGGTTTGAATTGATTGAATCGGTTTTGATACATGAAAAGGATTCTACCACCACCCTGCGTGTCTAAAATATAGTTCAAAAGAGCTCGAATTGATTATTCAGTTTACCCGAATGCTTAGGCAAGATAGAGTCATCTTTGTGAATATGCTTGAAGTTGTTTATTTGTTGTTTTTTAAAATGGAGTTAAGGTTGCATTCTGAAATCTTTATGAATTTGTTGGAGCACTGAAAAAAGGATTTGAGAATTTAAAAAGAAATTGAAATTGAACAATCTTCTGTACATTTTATAATATTCTACACCAGAGTTGATAAAATTCAACTATATGGTTATGTAAGATCAGGCAGAGTAATTGGAAACAAAAGTAACTGGGAGTGACGATTACAGAATCTTATTATACGATTATTACGAGGCCTTAGCGAAACGGAAATCAATCATTTTGATTGACTCACTCTACAGGAAAAAGAAAATAGAAAAAAAAGAACTTTTCCTCTTTCTGTGGTTATATTTATTGAAAACTGTTAATTCTTGGTTAATAGTTTCGTCGTAAGTGAAGCTTTCTTATTCGTCATAATATTCAATCCTTCGTGTTTTTAAAAAATGCCTTATTTAGAAATTTCCTTTCAGAAAAATAGGATAGAATGAATTTAAGAAATCTAAAATATATATATTAAATAATTATGATAGTTTATGTGCTATATGCTATGAAATAGAAAATACTTTTGATGAAAAATAGCAAATAAACTTATTTTTGGAAAATTGAGAAAAGGCAGCAAATTGCTTTCGGAAGCGATATGTCACATATCGCATTATATCAAATAAATTCGTTTCTATTTTCAGAAGCAGAAACTGGTATTTCAAATTATCTCAAAGTCACCCGGAGGATTGGGAGCACTTCTGTAAGAGAAGTTATTTGATTGTTAAGCGATGTTCTTTTTCTAAACTTATTAAACTTTCTCTAAAACATGATTATACCCTAACAAAAAATGTAAGCCTTATTATTATTTTAAATTAGAAAAGAATTACAATTTTTTTCAAAAATCTTTCCCAATCATCCTAACTGATTCTACATGAAGATCTGCCTACCAGTAATCTCTGAAAAATATGAATTAGAGGACTAAAGGTTAAGATGTCTAATTTCTGGATATGCTCTTAAACCAAAAAGTTAAAAATAAATAAAATAGTGTAGACTTCGTCAGTGAATTGCTTTATGTGATATGAATACCTGCTAGAGTTTTTCCTGTTTTTTTTTCCTTCCAATCAATGCATAATTTGGGCCATTTTTCGCTTGAAAGTCCTTCTGAATTAAGTCTGCTTCTTCCTATACTACAAGATAGGTTTGATAAACTATGAAACTACAATTTCCTTTATCATGTATCCTTGACTGATTTAATTGGTAAAATATTGTTAAAAATCTGTAATATTGCTTTTAGCAATGTGCGTCTGATAGATGTGAGATGTGTTTAGATGTATCTGGAAAGAGATGCATTCCACATTCCATACATGCGGAATTAAGTCATTGATCCTTCATGCGGAATTAAGTCATTGATTCCAAAAAAGGAAATTCTAAAAAAAATTGGTTATTTCTCTATTAGATACGAGATCCAGAGATTCTTCTAGAAAACTTCATTTAGTGCCAGAAAACTTTTCTAATTGGGACAGTACTAAAGCAAATCAGTATAGTGAGTTTTCTCCTTCTCTTCTCCAGCTGCGATCTGAGTATTATTGCTGAGGAAAGATTTGTTGTTTACGTGTATGCTATTAATTTCTGCAAATGCGTCTTTTTTTTCGCTTTGGCTACGTCTTGCTACGTTTTCTAGTGAAATAAAGCACCGTTATTCGATATCAAGTTTGTTGAGCTTCCCACTGCCTAATACAGGACAATTTCATTCAACAGTAAGCCAGACCTACTGAAATTAGTTCCATCAACACCATAGCCTTCTGAAAAAGAAAAGAAAACATAATATAATAAATAAAAATTCTTATAATTTATTATAAGATACTAATCTTTAATTTAAAAGCTAATAATAATTGAAGAAAATTTAATTCGAAATAATACAAAGAAAAACGAATTATTGAATGAATTGGAAATTTATTCGACTCAATAATTGAAATCTTAATACTTTCAATGCTACCAACGAGATATCTCGTCTTTCAGATGATTCCAATTACAGGTTTATGTGGGCTAAAACTTGTCTCTTATACCAGTTTAGATAAAAGTAAAGGTATTCTTCAGATATGTATTAGAAAGTGCAACTTATTTAAAACGTTACGAGAGACAAATTTTAGTCCACAGGAACCTCTAAGTATCTAAAAGACGAGATATGTCGTCGGTAGTGTTAAAAGTGTTAAGGCCGGTTTCTCTCGCTGAATTTTAACTATTCCTCTAGAAGAATAATCTGTCCTGTGTTAGATATATTATTTTCGAAGATATTTTAATTGTTTTGAACTATCTTGCTTCTCATAGCAAAGCATATATATTCATTTTGTGCTCTTAATTCCTTTAGATTTGCAGATTTATATCAATTATTTCCAAATATGAAATCCACTGTGTAAATTAAGAAGCCAAATTAATGAAACTAACTGCAAGGTAACCAATTGTAGTTTTTGGATATTCAAAATATTTTTAAGAAATGAAAGATCATAGTGCAAATTGATTAAATATTTTATAGCTTTGTCCAAAATTCTTTTATTTCAATACTGCTATTTTGTAAAATATTCATTTAAATTCTATTATTATCATAAATACCTTTCTTTTGTCAATTAATTTCTAAATTGTGAGCTTCGAGTTACTGTTTTTTGAGTATGTAATATGTATAGCTATGTTTATCGCGATTATGTAAATTAATGATGTTTAAAAAAATTATTAAATTTCCTTAGATTATGCCATTCTGCAAATTTGTAAACTCTTTGTAAAAACATATTAAAAGAAATGATAATTTTAAAAGTAATCTGAAATTAAGAAAAATTAGATTTACAATGATTTTTTTAAAAATCACGCATATATTTAAATATTATTAGACGATCTTTTATTATTTTTTATATTTATTAGTAATTTTTGCGTTTTTTTATAATTTAATAATAAATTCATTTCATGGGAATTTTGATTTCCTGTATCTTTTTCTCCGTTGAAATCTGTAAGTAATTATTTTTATTTTATCCTAAATTTTTGATATTGATTTGAGACTTTTGATTCTAATTAAAATATATATATTTGGAAACTTTCTTAATCACTTTTGTTGAAAATATGGAGCCTCTGTATCAACTAATAATAAAACAAAATGCGTGAGTCTTTGTGTGTGTGTCCTTCAGTTAAGGGTTTTATAAGTCATACCCTTTGACTCTTGATATTTTGGAAAATTTCATTAATTAAGATTTAATGAAGTTTTTACACAAAAATAAATTTTCTCCATCTTAAAATTCAGAAAATTTTATTTTTACTGGCTCTAATTTAGTTGTAGTATATTTTTTTAAAAAAATTGACAATTTAAATTTTTTGTTGCATTAATTTCAACAATTTTTTTCATCGTTGCAATGAAATCGCAATATTTGAACTATTTCAATTGTTTCATTTAAAATTCATTGAATGAATTTCTGCCATTGCTGAAAGAATAGGAAGAAAGATTCTGTTTACTATCTGCAAGAGTAATATGAGAGATCAGGTAATCTATACTTATAATAAAGCTCAATGTGTGTGTGTGTGTGTGTGTGTGTGTGTGTGTGTGTGTGTGTGTGTGTGTGTGTGTGTGTGTGTGTGTGTTGGCGCTCTACAGGCCAGGTCATTTGACATACGGCTGTCAAATTTGGTACATGTATACCTTAGAGGTCGGGAATGTGCACCTGGGGTCCCTTTTTTTGAATTTTTAATTATAATTTTAATTATTAATTAAAAACTAACTTTCCCGCCAAAAAAAATCTTCCATTTTCCCCACCGCCAACTTTCCCGCCTAAAAAATCTTCCATTTTCCCCACCGCCAAATGAGTAAGGCTTCAGTTTGCTTTTTCTCAAAACAGTAATGAGGCTAGGGTTAACATTTTTATTATTATTAACATTTATTATTATTCGGCGGATTATTTTAAACAATTCTGTTTATTTTCTTAATGTTTTATGCATTTAAAATTAAACATTGTTAATTAATCCATGTTTCAGATTCATTCTGAAGTACTTTTGAATTAAAATAACACAGAATAAAGGAAATTAAAAATGTATAATCTGCATAACGTTACCCCAACTGGCGTAGAAAAATTCACGCATTTGCGTTACCGTAACTGGCGAAGAAAATTCACGCATGCGCATTGTTTTCTGATTGTTGACATGACAACCAACGGATGATTTAAATTATTTTTAGGTTAGTTGCATGCTTTTGTAAGTAAATTGTATTTATGTTAGTTATATATTTTTTGTATATGCTTATAGTTTTAAGTACATCGTATTTTAAGTAGTTTTTTAACCTGTTTTCAATGATTTAAATTATTTTTAGGTTAATTGCATGCTTTTGAAATTCAATTGTATTTATGTTAGTTATATATATTTTTTGTATATGCTTATAGTTTTAAGTACATCGTTTTTTAAGTAGTTTTTTAAACCTGTTTTCGACCGATTATTTTAAACGATTCATTTTATTTTCTTAGTGTTTGATGCATTTAAAATGAAACATTGTTAATGAATCGATCTGTTCATGATGAATTTGAGAGATTTTTGTTGACAAATTCTTGAGATATTACATAAGATATTCTTTAGTGACCATAAAGTTTAAACGCTCAGTGACTCTATTATCAGTAATCATATTATTAAAATAAATGCTTTGTTTCAGTAAAAAAATATTATTATATTAATTGCAAATTAATCCTTTACACTTTAATTTAAAGCATAAATTCTACGAGGGGTAACAGAAAATTAGAGAGATACATATTACGCTATGACTGAAGGCCTTTATAATATTATGAGTGAATTATATGACTATCAAAATTTGAAGTTTTAAAATATTTTGCTGAAGAATATATTAAAGTTGGAATGGCGTAAAATATTTAATAGTACGACCGGAGTATTCCGGTTCAACTTATTTAATTATTAAAATTTAAACGAACATTAAGATTGGCGAACCGGCTGGTCGCCAAAGGCGGCTAGTAAAACAATAAAGTAAAAGAAAATATTCAATAAAATACACATTATCAAAATATTTAGGCTTTTTCTCGCAATATAATGTCACGGGACTTGACTACGTATAAAAGGTTCATTTGTACAGTAAACGAAACAGGTGTAAGGCACTTACAATAATACATCTTTAAAATTTAATTCATAAGTTTAAAAGTATTTTGATTAGAAGATCATGAAAACCAAGATAGATGACATAAGAGATTTAATTGAATTTAAACACAACGAATATTCCTTGTGAATTGGTTGCCGAAGGCGATTAGTTGACAATAAAGAAAATAAAAAAGAAAATTCTATGAATAAATTTTTAAAAAAGAATGAGTGCATGAAAAAAGTAGCAAAAACTGTATAATTCATATATTTATTTCAACAAATTGTTGCAAATCAAATTTACCATTTTAAATTAAAACAACCGCAAACCGTTTCACAAATCTACTATGATGTGAAAATAAAGTTTTAAAAAATTGTTATTGGGAATACTTTTCTGCAATATTACAAGAAAACGGATGTATTTCAAAATGCGATTTGAAATCGATTATTTATTGCATAATTGCTCCAAATAACATAATGGAAAACTACCGGTACAAATTAAAATTTTAAGAAATATTTCTTTTCCTTTATATTTTATATAAAAACATATAGCCAAATCCAGAAATAAAAAGAAATCCATTCCATTCTTGAGAAACAGAATGCTGATTAGTTTGTTTTTGATTAAGTTTTCTGAAAATGAGAGTAATGCTGTTATTCGGTTTCATAGCATAGTTTTAAAAAAAAGAAGCAATATTCACCTAAATACTGAAACAACTACTTTTAGGCGAATATATTTATTATGTTAAAAGTAACTTTAAGAAGTCAGAAATCTTATTGGGTTCTAATTTAGGAAGACGGAAGTGAATTTTTATTATTTTCTACATGAAATGTTAATTAAAATATAATTGTGCAAAGGGTTTAAAACTTTTCGTCGCAAAAAGCATAAAGAAACATGACACGATCCATGAACTCTAACAAATCCATTAAAAACTCATCGTAATCTGAGTTCCCCTCCATTTTCTTTGAGCAACTCCGAACAAATTAACAAAGAAATTCATCAACCGTAGGATAAAATTAATCCCCACATTAACGATATTTAAAAGCGGCGTTTTCTTCTCAATTAACAATGTTCCTTAAACTTCCCTTCCAGTTTGTGCCCTTGCCTTCAAAAATCGATAGTTGTTATCCAAAACTGTCTGCCACTTTTTGTCTCCAACCACTCTTTCTTTCTTTCTTTTTTTCCACCCCCACTTTCTTCAACTTACCACCTGCCCTTCTTGGTGCAATAATTATATACTTAAACCTTCCCCGGAAAACCCTTTTTAACCCGAGAACTTTGATTGATAAAGAACGCCGAAGAGAAAAGCGTTGTCACCAAGAAATAGGCTTGAGGATAAAAAAAAAAACCTTCTAAGGGGGTCATTTTTCACTTCTCCTGTATCAAATCGTCTGAAGTCCTTGAGGGTTGGGGGGAGGGAAACACAGTGATCAAACTTTGATCCGGGTCTCCAAGAAAAAGATTAACTGTAACCTTCGCAGCTAGATATTGTAGAGGGTGGGACCTAATACACTGCCTTGAAACTCGACAACTGATTTGAAACGTTGAGTGTAGCAAGGCCGGGGCGCGTCATGCTCCAGTGGCTGCGCCCCTGTAACACTCGGGGCAACATCACATTTCCATTACCTGAGAAAGGATGATTGGATTGGGGTGTGGGGTGGAGAGAACCGAATCAAATTGAACGTGGGTCCTCGAGAAGTCCGTAAGCAACTTCTGTGGAAATGCAACTTTCATCCATAAGGCGGGCACTCTTTGTTGGAACTTAATGGAGGAAAGAGAGGTAATGAGCCCCATTCTTTTCGTGCGGTTGCGGTTTTAGTAGAAGGGGTATTTTTCAAAAGTCCCCGATTTAAATCGTTCTTCTGAAATGGCAATGAATTCGTTCAGTTTCAGTGTTCTTAAATTTAATAACTCAGGTTGAAAGCTTTCGTCAAATGTTTTGAATGCACGAAGTTTAGAAAAGCGATGAAATTTGAAACCTGTGATGGGTGAGACCTTAATGAGACAAGATGTCCTTTAAAGTCCCGTGATACTTAATAGCTTTTTGATGACATAAATTGGTATACGCATCAAGAAGCTAAGAATTATTGATTCCACGACATTAATGAAAATAAAAGGGATCCTTAGTTCTCATTATTAGAAAGTATAGACGCTTAAATTAATTGAATGAAGAATTCTCCTCATGATGATGTAGCTAAAAGTTACATTAATACGATCGTAGTATGCTTAATAAAAAGGGGAAGTTTAAATTAAAAATCATTTATTTGCTTTTAATAAACGTAATTGGATAATATGATTTTGAAAAAATATTAATTAGTTTGTAATTTTCCTCGAGTATTCAAAAAGAAAAGTTGTATAAATTGATGTATGTATGAAGAATCAATATTGTATCGTATTGATGTAAATTTTAGTGCGCCAGCACGATGAAGTAATTTCAAAACTATACATAAATCTTATAAGAGGTATTGGTTTATATCCTGTCTGATATATTTCGAAATTTTAATATATTATGTTGTTTATATAATAAATAAGACACATCTATATTATTTTAATCAATAGATAGCCGTATATTTTAATTGCTTACCATTTATTACTTCTTCTTTGCATTAATATGAAATAAAAAAGTTAAAGCACAAAAAGCAAAAGTATGCACGAAAATAAAAAAAAGCTCATAACACCATTTAGAGTCCGTGTTATTTGACATATAGGAAAATATTACGCCTAATTAACATTATATCAAAACTTAAAGTATCTGAACATTTATAAAACCAATACTTTGCACAAATTTCCACAATCTCAATATAAATTTTGAACTTAGTTACGCACATTAGCACTAACATTTTTTTTCTCGCTTGTTGATAATTGCAGAAACAATGTGCACGAAAATTTGAATCGGAAATAATTTAATAATGATTTTTCTTTTAATTTTGGCGCAGAGTCTGAATTATTTATTGCATTGTTTTATTGCATTTTCAAATTTTTAATAACTTGATTTTGTACTTATAGTTTTGAAAGCTGTGGCAGAAAAGTTCCATAGTTTACTTGAGGAATAAAAAAAAGTAAAAAAGTTAAGCTGCTTTCATTTAGAAGACAGATTACCTGCAAAGCTACATATTAAACTCTACTATGATATCATGAAGTTTAATTACATTAAGACGGTTCATGGATACAATAAATAGAATCGGTATGAAAGTAACACCTAATTAATATATATCATAATTTGATGTTTAAAATACTTTTTTCGAAAGAAACTTGTTCATCAAGTATATATTCAAGAATTTTTTTTTATCATGTGAGAACATGATGCTGACTTGGTTTGGGGGTTTTGAAGCCCCAAAATGCACGGGCAGAAAAATGGCGGTTTATCGCTTTTGAGGCATCAATATTTCGCTTTTAGGGTTATTAGACAATGATACAGAAGGTTGTTACATTTAGCGACGTATCGCCAACAAAAAGTTAAAACTTGGCGCGAATGTACCCCATTCTTCTATCTGGCCAATATAGGGAAAGGTCGTAAGACGTTGTTGCCCGAAGAACAGAATGGAATGAACGCAAAACAGTGAGGAGAGGTATCGAAACTTATTATATATATATATATATATATATATATATATATATATTTAAATCTCAATTTTTCTATCTGACAAAAAAAAGAGTCTTGGAGTTCGAATAATTTTAAGATGGAAAAAAAAATTACTTTTTTAAATATTGACGCTTGCGTAATCTGATAGTCACGTGATTATTTAAAAGCGGCTTTTAAAAAATTCTGGCTTCGAGAAAAATTTTTTTAGAAATGGATTGATTTTGAGATGCTCAAAAACCATCGCTTTTCTAAATGCTGGTGGTTGTAAAATATGAGTCATGTGAGAACACGATGTTTTTCTGTCGGATTGATACCGCGTGGCTTAAAAAAAATAATTTTCTCATATGATAACTTGAAATTTGCGATATCAAATTTCATTCTTTCTTTTTGTGCCCAAGGTCATTATTCCCCGCGGTCCAACTAGTTGCCAAAAGCGGCTAATTGCGATATAAAATTATACCATAACTTATGAAAGACTTCACTGCAGTGATTAATCAGTAAGTAGCCTTACCAAACCATGAGCGGGTTTGTGAAGCAGTTTGTATTAATTTATTTACGAATGTCTGCAAGCCTCATTGAGTATTTCATTAAATACGCGAACTCTCGCAACGAAATGATGACAACTTACTTAAGGTTATTTCAAAGTATATTACCTATAATTCACTAGGTCACTGCGAACTTCACCTGACAGAATCTCAATTTCGCATTCATATTTTTACCACCCTCCTTCCACTCTTGACAACTCATTAAGAGATCGAATCTCCTCGAACCAGTGCTTTAGTTAAAATTCATCAGACAGTGGCTTGATTAAGCATTTCTCTACTGTTTAATATACGATGGTCATCGATTTCACACACACATGTGCGTGAAGGACCACCGTAGCGGTCAAGCTGTTGTCCGCCGCCACGCCTCCAAGACCATGGGGCTTTGCTTGTCCACTCTCTTTAATATCAATCAAATACCATCCACACCCAAGTCACAAGTCAGGCCGCCATCAAACCTGATCCCATATCGTAGCCTGCATTAATTATGCGCCGGCCTGCTGTAGCTCAATTAACCAACAATATTTTGTGTGTTCTGTCACATTATCCCTGTGGAGTAAATTAATTAATTTTCCTTTCGGGATTGGGTGTCGGTGTGGATTATGCAAAAGTCCATTCGATTGTTCTTCCCAATTCGAAGTTCTGGAAGAGGGGTAGTGGGTTGATGCTAATTCGTCATGGCAGGGAGTGAGGCACTTTTGGGTTTTAGGTGTTTTCCGGTCGATAGTGGAAATTAGGTGTACAAAACTAGCTGGGAGATGTAAAAGAGGAATAGACAATTAGAGGCACAGAGCATTGTTGAGATAAGTTATATCTGATTGGGTTTGCTAGTCGTCTGACTAAAAGCATACTCTGTCTTTTGAAATTGTTTTTAATTTTATATCAGATTAGGTAAAGTAATTATCGTATTAGAATCGCATACCTTGTTTTGTAGAAACTAAACAGATACATTATGATGTCAAAGCAAATGAATTCTTGCGAGCTTCATTAGTGATTATATTGATATTAAGCCATCTTTTCCCATATTTCCATTTTGGAGTGGAAAAATCTTTTGTGAACTGAAATTGAACTGAAGAATTTTGTTGCAATTTGAAATTGGGAAATAAATTAAAATATCAAATAGATTAATGCTAAATAAAAAATAATTAAAATTTATTCTAAGAACTATTATAAATTTTAAACAATTAATCCATGGTCATTTTTATTATTAGAATTCTTTAGAGGAACAGAGACATTTTTAACAGCGGAAATTCTTGAAATTTGATTTGTAAATAAAAAAAATACCTTTTTAATATTTAAATTACTATAGCTGATTTAAAATTTGTTAGATATATAGAAATAGTAGGTCGTTTTCATTATGAAGCAGCATAAAACATATTTATTTTCTAAAATATTTGTTTTTTATTAGCAAAACGAATATGTATTGTGATACGAATCATAAATCGATTCATAAACACGAATCGATACCCCCCTTTCCCTTAAAAAACAAAAACACTTTTGGGTGGGAGGGGGAGGGGTGTCGCTTCTAAATTGGTGTAATTAATATATGCGTATAGGTTCAATAATTTTAATGAAATTATTTCTATTTTTTTAAAAATAAAATTTAACAATATTGGATATTATGTAATGTGGGCATATAAAAATGCATGGTATTTTTCACAATAAATACCCCTAAAAAACACACTTCTGTGTAGAAACAAAACAAAATAGATTTTTTAAAGAAATTCACAGAGCCTGTAAATATTGTAGTATAAGATTTCAGGCTTTTGCAATATAAGAAAATCCATCTATGAATACCCATATATATCTATATATATATATGTGTGTGTGTGTGTGTGTGTGTGTGTGTGTGTGTGTGTGTGTGTGTGTGATTTAAGATTTTAAAAAAAGCCAAAAAATTGCATATTTCTTATTGGGGCTGCCTATTAAAAATATTTTTTACTAATTTATTAGCTTCTAGTACTTTATACATTTCTATAATGAGTTGAATGCCATCATTTATTACAAGAAAAAAAATTGAAAGATCGATTTTTGAAGGTAAAAATCGTCTCAGTTCCCTTAATTAAATTCACTTTTAAATGTTCACGAATTTGTAAATAGAGATTTCTAATATTTTCATCACAAGAAGACGGATGTGACATAAGCATCAAGTGATGTTAGACGAGTCTGTTTTAATAGGTGACATCAGCACAATTGTAGTTATTACAACCTTGTTATTTTTCTATAATCAGATCTCCGTTTCTTACATTCCCCCTTCCTCAGAAAATGAGTTCGTTTGCAGGAGGTCAAAGGTCATTTAAGTTATCAAGCTTCTTAGATACCTTATTACCTCGTTGCACGGTTTCACTTAATATTGTATTTGGATATAAATTGCTTTATGACGAAATATTCTTTAACTGAAATGTGAATGACGAAATTTTACAATCCAATATAATTTTATTTCAGAATAGCCGCCTTTGACTATCAGCTTATAGTTCAGAAAATATGCTTTCTTCTTTATTAAATTATTTAAATGAAGGTACTTTTTTAGAATTTCAGCTTGTTTGATAAGAATGCAAAATATGAAATGAATGCAATCAGTTTGCTATAAATTGAATTCCTGCATAAGAAAAAATATATATTATATCTGTGAAATGAATGCGGAAGAAAAAAAATGGGTCTTGATATTCAAAGAAAGCGAATTCTTAGCTCAGTTTCAAAGCTGGCAAAAACATGCGATTGAATGATGGGATTATGAAATAAGTTTGCGTTTCATTATATAAAAGTAAAAGCATTATTAAAAGAATTACGTACTCAGTTAAATTTATAAAATTAGAGAAACATTGTACCAAAATGAAATAGATATTATTAAAATAGACATTTTTTAATTTAAATGTAGTGTAAAAATAATGTTTGAGAGATAATATTTACGGATGGAATAGCCGAAATCCACCAAACTCTTCTGATTTTTATTTATTTCATATTTTAATTAAATTCTGTACATAAATTTAATTCATTAATTTAATTAATACATTAATTAAATTCTGTACATTGGCTTATCCTCTTATCATTAAGGACATATGCACCAGATTTCTTCAAGATGGTACAAAAACTATATTTGTATAAGGGAACATATAAATAAACATTTATTTTTATATTCAGGGTGTCCCAAAAAAGTGAAATAAAGTTTTATTTCCTTAAAAATTGCATGTAGTCATACATTTCTTGTTTCAAAGTTTTCTTATATATAGTGGGCAATTGTTTGAATACATTTTGAATTCTATGAAGATGTATAGCAAAAGTTTTTAAAAATTTAATAAGGGCTACATAATGTAAAAAAATGTGAATAAAGAGCTTTCTTACATCCATCTATTCAGCCACAAAATTTCATGATTTTGTTTACAAAATTAGAAGGAGGCGAATTCATTGATTTATGTTTGATCGAGCGATTAAGCTTAGGTATTTGATCGAGTATTCTTTTGTAAATTTCGAAGATAATTCTCTTTTAACAGTTTGGTATTAAAAGAGCAAAATAAAAAAATAATGATGTATTTAATATATTTTATTAAATTTTGAAAATATGGTCAAATAATGCGTTAATTGAAGTGTTTATGAAACTAGTTTGAAATAAATATTATTGCTACCTATACAAAGTTTCATTCTTCTAATAATATAAACATATACAGCTGCATCACATTTACAAAGAGAATAAATCATCAGAAATTCAAGATGTTCCGCATTATTAAAATACATCGTTTTTTTTTCAGGAAATCTTAACATCAATTATACAACTGCGAGCAAAGAGTTTTATTTTCTTTTTTCAAAATTAAACTATTTCAGTGAAATACGTTAAATGTTCAATTTCTCAAGTCTCTCTTACCTTCTTGATATCGAAGTTGCAACTTTCTCTCAGTCAAAATGAACAATTTTATGCACGAGTCGCAAATTTCTTTCAAGTAATTACGACTAAATATCAATTATTAGACAATTATTTGTTACAGGTTTTATATATTGAGTAAGTCTGCAATTATAAATAAATGTTTCGTCCACATTTGTTACAAGCTTCTCTCAATTTTGAAACAATCATATTTCTGAGGATTTTGTTGATAGAAGCATGAAAATTTATTTGTGCATAAATGAATGTAAATGAAACATTTTAATTGCTTGTACTTTTGCAATAGGGGGCAATATAAAAATTTAACTTTTTGCTATCAATCTCTACAGAATTCAAAGTGCATTTGTATACTTATCTGTCTTATTTAATAAAAGTTTGTACAGTACACTCCCGATTATCCGCGGAATTGGGTGGCGCGGCCGCCGCGGATAACAAAAAATCGCGGATAATCAGAAAAAACCTAAAAACGGGTATAGCAAAAGAGAAAACAGTCATTCCATCTTTGAAAAATCGTGTTATGTACAATGAAACGTAAAATAAACAGCAGGAAATGTTTAACTAACGCTTAATATTTTAGTATATCACTCAAAACTAATCTAAAATGCATTTTGTTAATGAAAACAGAAAAGTGCTTTGTACTTACGAGAGGCGTCAAGGATACACAGAAAAATTAATACATATATACTGTTTTAATACTGTAATGTATTATGTAATTACAAAAGCATAACTGTAAAACTACACCTTTTTGAAGAAATCAGTCATTTGTGTTTGCTTCTTGCTTTGGAAGCATTTTCTCTTTGCTTGGAAGCAAAATAAAAACTTAGTGCAGCAGGCGTGGATAATCCGCTCCGGGGATAAACCGCCCGCGGATAATTGGGAGTCTACTGTAATTGGAAATATGTCTAGATGCAATATTTAAAGAAGCAGTTGTTCCACTTTTTTTGAGACACCCAATATATGCATGATGACCATGCAAATATTCACGCTAGGTAATAATGATGGTTGATAACAATATAATGAATGACAGCAGTCAATCATTCTGTGAACCTTTTCAATTCTTGAAGGTTGTTTTTCAATTTGTAAGGGATCATACAAAGCTGTTCATCAGTTCCAGCCATTCTAGATAATAGTTCTAACTCCATTACAAAAAAACACCCCTCCATTTAATATCCTCAATGTTTATGACTCGATTTTATATCGATTTCATCATCATCATCATAACATTCTTCCACTCGCTGCCACACCCGCTTTCTATCCGATGACAAATGACTCTCCGATAACCAGACAAGATGGAATCCGATGATGTTTCTGGTCTCTTATCTGACAACATAAAAAATCATAAAGCTTAAAAATGTGACAACATTAGCGCATCCCACTCAAGATCGGCTGGATCGAGTCCTTGATTACGGACGAAATCCTCAAGATATCGCAGCAGGACATATGAGTAATGCGCTTTGGTGAAGGTGAGGACAGGTTATGACTGAGATATATTTGACCTGAAGGGAGGAGGGGGGAGAAAACATGGAAGACTTGTCGACATGTTCCATAGGTTATTTCCCCGGGACTGGAAAACACGAAGAAGATTGGAAGTTAGTTCTACCTTAGCTGAAATGTTTGGCGTGAATTTATATAGCAATAAATTAATGTGATGCCATGACAAATGACGGGGATTATAAGCTGGTAATTGGCGCCGTGTTGCATCAATGGGGTATGCGACGGTTGTTAAAAATAGGGTGGTGCTGGGAGGGTTCGTTGAGGGCTGAAAGATGAGGTGTCTTGCTCTCGAGACAACTCTATTAAGTAAGGACACTGGTAACATCTGACACTTATAAATTGAATTCGGCGTAAATGTCTGTGCTTAAAAATAGATTGAATTTTGACTTTAATGGGTGATGTCAATTTAGTAGGCAATTAGATGGTATTTTGCTATATGACGGATAAATGAACGAATTTGTCTTCAAAACCTCCAATTTCTTGGGATTTTCGAATCACGAGGCGTCAATACTTGGACGGAAGTCAGACGCCTAGCAGAAAAAAAATCCCTGGTTTGAGTCCTTGCCTAAGGGTGGCCCTTTATAAAGTCTTCATGCCGAATTCTTCCTTTCTTCCCTTTTTATTCCATTTGATACATTTAATTCATTTTGCTTTCAAAATTATTTATTTCTAATTTTGAAATGTTCCTTTGTGTTATAGATGTAGCATTAGCGCGATCTAAATACAATGTATCTTTCTTTTAATAGTTTTGATTCAGTAAATATTTACTTTTAAGTCAATTTCATAAAAATTGCTTCAATTTTGGGTTGGCAGTTTACTTAAAATGAGTGTGTTATGTACAGGCATATATTTCAAAGGTTCAACGGAACATTCAATCGAGTGTTTTATATTTACAATGGATTCCCATAATTCAACTCTAAAGAATGCAGTTATGGAAAATTGCTGTGAATATCTGAAATATTAGTATTTATTCATATTAAGATTCGAGATGTTTCAACGCGCTAATGTTCATAGATTGTACAGTATCTGCAATCTTGAGAGATAAGTGTTACACGACATGCATGTTGAAAAAATCCTTGAAAATTATTTATAAATCAAATCATTTAACATAGCGTTACCAAATTTGGCAATTACTTCTAGGGTAGTACGAAGGGATTTTCAAAAGTTTATTTAGAATTTTATTAAAAATTAAACAAAGTTCTCATGCTAATTGTTTGTAAAAATCACAAAAACCATTTCTACACTCCTTTAAATATTCAACACATTGACTTTCTAGTAATCTAAATTTTATATTTGTACAATTTTCTCTCTGATTTTAATAACATTTAAATTTTATTTTAATGCATTTTACAATAATACTTTTAATGTTTTAGCAATTGCGTTTAAACACACTGGCATTGCGACAACATTCAGATATTATCTTATTCGCAAATAACCAGCGCATTATAATAATAAGTGCATTTTAGAAATAAAATAAAGATAAGCAAATCAAATTTGAAACATTACGTAACGTTTTTTTGGATTAAAAATTCGTATTTGCTTTAAATTGGTTTCACGATTCGTCGTATGAAATTATTCTAGAAGAAAAGAACAAATGAAATGTATTAATTTTTCATGTAAGAATCATTTCCTTCCTAAATATGTTTTTTTATTTTTAACTTTTCCTAATAAACTATTTCTGCAAGTATTTTTACATGCTTCTGGAAATAGAACCGATATTTGTCTCCTCGAAGCTTTTTAATAAATGTATGTTATTAATCGTATGCCATTCAACATCAGTTAGAGTCAAACTAGCCTATTAGAGTGCCATCTTTGGCGATTTATCGCTAAGAACGATTAATACGCAATGACTAGAAAACCAGATGTGTATTTTGGATATGTCTTATTTTGACCGATTAAAACCAATATTTGGCTCAGAGTTACAACTATAATCACAAACTAACTTACCAATTTTCATAAATTTGAGTTATTGGGGTTTTGAGTTATCGTTATTGCAAGATCATGAAAGTACAAACCACCAGACAGTCAATACCTTGACAGATTTGGTTGACAAGTTTGATACACATCTGCATGTCAAATCTCTGAACTGAATTTTATTCTCTTTAATTTTTTAATCTTTATTTTATAGTTATTGTGTTAACTTATATTAAGACAGCAGGACAAACAATTCGAATGCTGATAAAGTTCCACACATTCAAGGTTTGATAAAAATCTACAAATTTGGAATAAATATCATATACCAAATTTCATCTATCCAGCTCGAAGTGTTTTTGAATCATCGTATTCAAAGACACGCATAATTCTAAAAAAAGTTTTTTTGACTCAATGAGATTTGAAATGTGGAGATTCGTCAGAATCTTGAGTTCGGATATTTTGACGATTACAATACTGTCTATGAATACTTCGCATCCGAAGAAGTGAAAATTGTTAAGCAAAAATGGATTTGAATCTAGCGGTGATAAATCAATTTAGAAACAACTAGATCTGATACTTTCTCATTTTAGGAAGTATCAAATCTACTATTTTTAGAATAGTTGTGACTATATAAAAATGAATTATTTTCAATATTTATATTTGGAAAATTGATTTATGTCAAGAAAAATAAGATGAGGTTTAAGTAATACGAAGTAAACAAGACGATGATTTTATAACGTAATCGTTAAAAAATACATTCCAAGCTAGTAACAGGGAGAGAGAGAATAAAAAGGGGGTAAAAGATTGAATGAGTGAAAACTTCAGCTGCTATGATTAGATTTGCGGCTCCTATAAGATTGTTTTTCTCCGCTATATTTAGATATGTGCATTAATATATTTTTCCAGCAATTTCGTTGAAATTTTAAAAACTTAACATCGTTCATAAGGTGTAATTAAAAAAATTAGTATTTTTAATTATCGAAATCTAAGATTTATTGCCAGATGTATTTATAAGATAAAATCTAAAAGAAAATTAGGAAATTCGTTAAGAAAAGAAACTAGTACAAAATAGTTAAAAAGAAGATTTTAAATTTCAAAAGATTAATAGATAGAGTTTGCAAAGCTCTTTGGTTGGACTTAAATCTAAGTAAATCACAAGGAATGGTATGATTTGTAATTTTGCTCTTAGGAAAGTTTGCTCTCTTCAGTATTTTTGTACTATTCACTAGGATTTTTTTACTTTTTTTCGTAATATACAATTAAGTATAGGTACATTTTATCTTCAAAAATATCTTAATTTGATGCATTATCGTTTGAAATTTTCAAAGATAAGTTTAAAATTATTTTTGTTTTTGATCCATGCATCCTAATTTTTAATTTTATTATTTTATTTTACCTTATTATAAGATAAATATATATATTCTGAATAAATATTTGCATTATTCTTTTCTTTTATTATTCATTTAAAATTTAATTTTCAGGGCAAAGGTTAATATATGTGTCTGTGCAGTTACATACTGGATTTTCATTTTAAACTTGATTTTTAGTGATTTAAAAATGACTTTTAATAATATGAATGAAGTTCAGAAATTAAATGGATCTTAAGACAAATTTTATTGAGAAGAAAACATCCATATTATAAATTTTATACCATTTCTTCAACAACTGATGGATATGGAGTATTTTATGGATATGTAAATCTAAAAATTCGTTCGGTTTGATAAAAATCACTTAAAATATAGTAACTCTTTTTAGCTCAATTTATCTAATTTATTTACTTAATGACTTACTATTTATTTAATTTAACGACATGTAATTTAATATTTTCTTAATTCACAAGCAAATGCTTGGAATAAAATATTAACATATGTATTCGAATAGTTGGCCAATAATTGATGATTTCAAAGCTCATCCATCCTTTAAACAAATCATACACGATTTCAAACTTTTTGTTTGAATACTTTTTAATGTCTCTGATGAAAACCAAAACTACTGATCAATATCTCATGTCCACGAAAATCAAAAGAAAACACTTATTTTATCTTCATTCCTTACCAAGATAATTTTCGTTCCTCCAAAAGAGGGTCAACATATGGATGGAAAGCTTTCTACGTATCTGGTAGCACTGGCTTTTAGTATCTATTGATAAGTTCCCATGTCTTCACAAGAAGACAGCCCGAAAATATCACGAGAGAAAAAATCCCCTCAAAATATTGAAAAAAAGTACTATCTTGACCTGTTATCAGATGTCCTCGAGACACAGTTCTGGTAGGTTGATAAATCGAGGACCTACAAGCAGTTTTATCGCAGAGTGAAGCCAGTAGACAATTTCATGTTTAACTATCTCCAGTATAGTATTATCGATTATTTTTTCGTGGAAAATTCTTAAGATTTTTTAGAGAAATCAGAGGTCAATCGAGATTGATTATTGTCGTGGATAGCCAGAATTCTGAATTCTTCTATTCCTCATATCCATAATATACAGAATTTTGAATAATGGATCATTCGGATAATAATTATATGCAATGGCAGATTTATTATGGTATCTGGATTAGAGAAAGTGGCAGGTATATAGACTGGAAAAAGTTGATTTTCTAATTGTTGAGACATGAGCGAAAAAAAATAAAATTTATGAATTAAAAATATTAAAATTTGGTTTGGTTTGAGGTTTTATGTCTCAAGAACCAATATGAAGGTCATTCTATGCCAAACAAGTTTATTTCCAGTTCAAGGTTTAACAAAAACAGTTTCTATTAAAAGGATACAAAAATAACAATTAATAAAACGATGATCAATTACAAAAAGTCACAACGAAAGCATAATAATGATATCACCAGAATTCTGGATTCCTCCATTCATCATATCCATAATATATAGAATTTTGAATAGTGGATAATTCTGATATTAATTATATGCAATGGCAGATTTCCAATTAGGTAATTGCTTAGGACATCTGGAATGGAGAATTTGTAAGTATATCGAGTGTAAAAAGTTAAAGTTCTAATTGTCCAATAAATGAAAAAATATATATTAAAAATATTAAAATTTCATTTGGTTGGAGGTTTTACGGCACAAGAACCAATATGAAGGTCATACTGAGCCAAACAAGTTTATTTCTAGTTGTTTGACAGAAACAGTTTCTATTAAGATAATACAAAAATAGCGGTAAGAAGACGATAAATTACAAATAGTCTGGACGAAACCATGATAGTGATTTCAAATTAAGGAATAAAATTCTATAGATTTTAAAAAGACAAAAAGGTTCTCTCGTTGGTTTCTACCAATCGACAATGGCAAAGTTATTGTTGTTTTGAAGTCAAACAAGTACTGAGCATTAAACTATGAACATTCAATAAGGATATGATGAACTGTTATTCAACAGTCACAATGTGGACATATTATTTAATAATAGATGTTTATGTGTGAATCGAGTGTGCTAGGTTCTCAGACGAGTCAAAATTATGTCATGTTTTCGATTAATTAAAGAAAGCCATATTGATATTTCTTGAATTTCTTGAAACAATATCAAGAGTTGTAAATCTAATAATATTGACATGTCGAATGTTCAATTCATTATTTGTTCCATTATGGTCAATTAAATATTATGGTATTTATAAACATCAAGTATCTGTTTAACATTGTGCCTATCGCAAGTGGTCAAATGACCGTTTTCCAATATATTAGTAAAATGCCGGAAGATTTAGTGTTAAATATATTTGCATCCAAACGTGAATGCAGCGCATACGGGAGTCACAATAAATTAACAAATAAATAAAAACATGTATTTCTTCATGTATAACATTATTAATATAAATTTTTATTGTGTTATCAGTGGTGGAAATGTATGTTGTAATTAAAAAAAAAAGTGGTCCTATAATATGTTCTACCTACAGTCAAAAAAGACAAATAGACAAATAATTAATTATATGTAGGATACTTGGGCAAAATATTGACTATGCAGATTATGCCTAGATACTATATAGATTATGAAAGGTTATTTATTTTCATTAGGTAGAAACGTTTGTGAAGATTCAGAAAATTCCTTTCGAAAAAGAGAGCCAAAACTCTTTATATTGCATAAACTCTTTTTGTTAATAACTTTTCTGCATCAATTCCGAGAGTAATTATATCGGTTATTATGCAGATTTTATATTTACTTTACTACCGATAGATTAAACAAAAAAAAAAAAAAAAAAACATTGTCTACATCAAGCATATTATTCTTACTAAGAATTGTTAATATTTTGAAACGGAAAACTAAAACGAATCATAAAACAAAAAATAACCACATTTCTAAAGAAAATGCTAGTAACTTTTAGTAGTCTTTTCATTAAATATTGAAAAATAAAATGTTATTATAACTAAACTATTAACTAAATGTTGTGAAATTATATCTCAATACATGAATTATGTTTTAATTGCTTTTAAAATCAAATTTCCCTAAATTACTTGAAAATATGATTTTATACCAATAAGTACTTTGAATAATATGTAATTTTTTTTCTTCTTATTGTTACAAACCTGTAATGTTGCTTCCCAGCACAGTTAGTTCAATTACGGAAAGACCATTTTACGATCAGCTCTGTTGGGTGCTCATCGGGTGCCGCGTTAGTGATCTCAGTGATCAAACTTGGCGACCATTTGGCGACAAAATAGATATTGCTGGAAAATTCGAGAATTTTAATGATTCATCCAATAGGAGCTGAGATACGACTGACTGGTCCAGAACCTTCTCAGTCCGCCACCCGGGAACTATAAAAGGCCAGAAGTCTCTGCCGGCCAACAGTCATCATGAACGCGAGTCGGAATCGTAGACAAGTATCAAGTCGTTGAGAATATAACAAAGAATAAGCGTTGTGTGGAGTTCAAGCACTGCTGAACTGAGCTGTGGGCCCACTTCTGATGCTTATTGTGGAAATAGCATCGAGTCTTGTGAGGAGTAGCCAGTCGTGTAGTAGTGAATCGGCAGTTGGATACAGCTAAAGCGAGAGAACAGTGGAGAATTGCAGCCGTTTGAAGAGACCGTAGAGTGGAGCTATGAAGATTCCCTCTACCGCTGAATATTATCTGGCCACTTTGTGTGCTGTGGTTATTATTGCTACTGATTACTATTTGTAGGCTACTGTGTGTTATAGTGTGCTGTTGTGTGTCCGTCTCGGCTGTACATATTTGTCGCCTTTGTAATAGTGTCTTCGTATTAAATAAAATTCGTCGTCGTTCGTTGTTGAGGCATGCTGATTGTTTTCGCACCATACACCCACTACAGTCGAACCCGGTGAATTTATAGACTTAGTAGTGGAATTGAAGTTATTTCCGTATGTTTTCCACCTAGTATTTACTTAAGAATTTTTGAAATAGGATTTCAAATATCATAGTTTATGTGTATCTTGTATCCATATTTTGTTCTATGTTGTTTACTTTCACCCAATTTTTTAAAATTTGTAATCATGATTGTCTATTTTTCTGGATAGAGAGGTTGCATTTAATGATGCAATGGCCAAAAAAAAAAATGGCAATGCTACACAATATTTTTTGAGATGTGTCATGCATAAAATTAAATGTTCAAATAACCCGAATTAACAAGAAAAAAGACTAATATTAACATGAAAATATAATAATAACAAGAAAAAAGACATATATTAATAGATTATGTTTAGTTAAAAAAATCCTGTCTATTTTGTTTTGTATAGAAATAAATACATACTGAAATTCCCTACTTTCAAAAAAATTTAATGCATATTCTAGCATTTGTTGGTTTTAAATATTTGCACGTAATAAATTATTGAATTTCATCTCTGCAGCAATATTTAAACAAACAGAACTTCCCGTTACTTATGGGTCTGTTCGAAAGAAAAACGTACTTTCTAAGATGAATACCTCTTTTTGGCAGACTAATGCTCTCTATGAAGCCATTCACTTGAAAGTATTCAATAACATGACCAGAAAGACAGACTTTACCAGAGTAAAAAACATGCCATATGGAAAGATATTTAAGATAGATTCCTCTTTTGAAAAATGGAAATTCACTTTCTTGGGCAGAAAACCGTTTAAGCCCCCGTGCTTACTTTTCGATGGAGCCACAAAATGTTCTGGAAATCTTCCAGATTCATCTATTTGTCGGACCTGGAGAGCCGATTTTTTTTCTTTCTAGGAAACGATTTAATCTTTTTTCCTTTTCTGTTGAGAAAGCAGAACCTTTAAAAACGCACAAACCAATGTTTGAAGAAAAGGGCTTCAAATGGTGTTTTTGTTTGTTCTTCAAATTTGGGCAAGACATTTTGTTCGTTCAAGAGCTGTGTTCTGGTCAAACAACGATTGTTCCTTCTCTTTTAAACTCTGATTCGAGAGGTTACAGAGTAAACTGCTGGTGTGAAAAACCGCGATTGTCGATCGAATTTTGTTTTTGTTTAGTCAAGGTCTCTGGTGAAAACGGGAGGGAAATGTAAAGCAAACTGGATTTTTTAGGTAAAATAATAAAACTAAAGAAGTTTTTAAGAAGCGCTGAATTGTAAAACGAATGGATAACTCTTTTAATCAAAACAACAATACAAATAATTATAGTAAATTGAAAATTTAATCATATTTCTCATACGCATTAATTTTTAGCAGAATGTTTGAAAATTCATATTATGATCTTTTTATGCATATTATTATTATTATACTCAAATTATAAATTTATATATTATTATTATTAGATACTTATTATTGTTACTTCTTATATATTACCATTATTAATTACTGTTTCTTTGCATTCAATTGGCTTAACATTTAAATGACCTAAGTTTCAAATTTGATACCGAACTTTTAAATCGAATTGCACACTTGCAATTTGCTTGTTTTTAATGTTTGGCTGCATGTATGTTACCATTGCATAATGATCTTACGAACAAAAGTTTAAAAAAATAAACGTCATTTGTCAAAATTGTTCAAATAATATGTCGTTTTGCTTCCCGCCGTATTGAACGAGTGTCATAATTCTTAGAAAAAGTTTAACGGAAAAAATCTTTGACGCATTTCATTTTTTTTTCGAGAAATAAAAATACTTTTGAGGTAAATGAGTATATTATTTAGTTAGTACGACAGCTTTATCAATTAGTGTGACATATTTATGGCCTTAATGTCTAAAATATCAAACTTGATACTTGATTTTTTTCGAAATAAATATATAAAGTATGTATTGTGATTTTTTAAAAATTATTTTCCGCTTTATCTGTTTGCTGCAATGGACACATTGATATTTCTTAAATTTAATTTAGAAAATCAGACTTTTAAGGGTTAATGATTTTATCATGTAACGAGCAAACCAAACCATAAAAATTTCCTAATTAAAAATATCATATTAAAAATTATCAAAATAAATGATATTATATTAAGAATAAATTAAAAATATATTTGTGAAACGGCATAACGGAAAAAATGATCTGTAAAATAAAATTATTTTTAAACGAAACATTAGGGTGTAAAATGAAAGAAATTCTGGTTTTTCAAAAGAAAACGATTAATTCATTTTTATATTTGCTTTATTTTCTTAATGCAATTTTTTATGAATTGAAAATGTAACATTTCCACCTTTTAAGTAGATACCTGTTAGACCTGCAGATTGCAATAGTTCTCATGGCAAGTTTTCTTCATTTCTTCACCAATCTTGGTCTCTAGAACCCCCAAACCACCCTTTGTTCAAAAGTTATTATATATATACACATACAAAGAGAGAGAGATGCATATAAAGCTTTCCCATGTTATCAAGAGTAATTTTGTTTGGATTTTAACTGGTTTGGAATATGTTGTTAGAAATGCAAAATTTTGGGACGAGTTCGTAAATGGGCTTCTAGTTCAAAGGGGGTGGAAATAGAGGAGTTTGGAATTATCATTTCGCTATAACATTCTTAATACTGAAGATGGGAAAATAAACCCAATTAGCCAAATTCGCTCCTCATTTGGACGAACAATTTAATTACTTTGTAATTAGTTCCAATTTTGAAATGCATTTTTATAACCGTCACATTATCTAATTCTGTCAAAGCTCGAAGAATAATAAATTTTTTCTCTCCCAATAAATTCTAGTGGGCAAACCAGCATTGACTAACTGCAGCCCAAGCAGCATTGTGAAACATATTTCTCGTGTCTTCTTCAACAAAGACCGATGAATTATCGGTTCCGCGCTTTCCTATTCTGTGTGGTTTTTTTACGGAGATGGATCGTCACAGAACACAGTACCAAGTCCACAGGCCATAAGGAAACATAAAACAACAAGTGTTCCCATAGTAACAGGAATAGCCCCAAAGTGTCTGTCGGCAAGACGGATCGCTGAGAAAGAACAGAACCGTTTGAAGCGTTGAATATTACGTGCCAGAGGGACATAATGGATTCTCCATCAAAGCATTGCTGGACAAAAGATGATGAAGATGTCTATGTTATTATTTGGCCCTTAAATACCGACAACTCGTCAACGGATTCTTTGCTGTCTTGTATTGTCTCGGGAAGAAGGGAGATTAATAGGGTTCCAGCAAATAGGGGAGGTTCTTTCACCTATTTTTATTTGCCTTCTTCCCTATGGAACTGTTACTTTGAAGTTTTTATGGTAGGCATCGAGATGTCTTGCGTGTGCAATTAACTTTCGTCCTCGGAAAATGCATGCATTTTGTACCTTTTTTTTTTTATCTTGAATATAAATACATGTAATAAATCACTTTTACTAAAAGAGGCGATACATAAATTCTTATTTTTGAAGTTAATAAAGCTACTTAAATTATTATTCATGTTAGGCGTTTTTAATTCTTCTATAATATATTCGTAAATTCGTAAAAAATAAATGGAAGTTGGATATAAATTAGAATATAATTTTTACATTTGAAAATTCGCAAACCTGACACTGCTTGTCGTCAGAAAATGCATGCATATTGTTTTTTTGTTTGTTTTTTTCATTTTGAATATTAATACATGTAGTAAATCACTTTTAATAAAAGAAACTATTCATAAATTTTTATTTTTGAAGTTAATAAAGCTATTTAAATTATTATTCATGTTAGGCATTTTTAATTCTTTCTATAATATATTCGTAAATTCCTTTGAAACTCAAAATGGATGTTAGGTATATATAAGAAGATAAACTTTACATTTTAAAACTCGCAAACCTGACACTGCTCACTGTCAGAAAATGCATGCTTTTTCTACTTTTTTCATTTTGAATATATATACATGTAATATATTTTTCACTAAAAGAAACAATTCTTTAACTCTTATTTTTGAAGTTAATGAACCTACTTATTTATGTTAGGCGCTTTAAATTCTTTCTATGATATATTCGTTAAATCATTTGGAACTCAAAATAGTATTTGGACATACATTAGGTAATCACATTTGAAAACACTCAAACCTGACACTGCTCATCGTCAGAAAAAGTATGCATTCTGTGCATTTTTTTTAAAAAATCTTGAATAAAAATACATATAATAAATCATTTTTAATAAAAGAAACAATTCTTAAATTCTTATTTTTGAAATTAATGAAGCTACTTAAATTATTATTCATGTTAGATACTTTTAATTCTTTCTATGATATATTCGTAAATTCGTTTGAAACACAAAACGAAGAAGTTAGATGTAAATTAGAAGATAATCTTTTCTTTATTTTTGGAAGCTCCCAAACCTGACCTTGCTGTATCTAATTTACATTGTGATGAATTACATTTCATGTTTTCTTCCGGGTTAAATTTTGATTGAAAAATAATAATCCGAGAAATAAAATCTTTTCTTAATTAAATTTACTAATTAATTTTACTAAATAAATTTTAATTTTTCTAAAAGAAAAACTATTTAAATTCTTATTCCTGAACCAATTATGCTGGGTGTTTTTAATTATTTCTATGATATATTCGTAAATTCGTTTGGAACTCAAAATGGAAATGAGGTATAAATTAGAAATTTTTCTTTATTTTGGAAAAATCGCAAACCTGATACTGCTGTATATAATATGCATTGTGACAAATTACATTCCTAGTCATATTTTGATTGAAAAATTATAACCCAGGATATAAAATCTTTTCTCAATTAAATTACTGATGTTTAATAAAAAAAACAGCAAAGAAAAGATTTCTAACCAGATATAAAACTTCTTTTATGCAGAGTTAATTTTTTCCTCAGATATTTGATTTTGAAACTAGATAAATATTTAATAAAAAAGCAAATTTTTAGTGATTTAAATGTATTATATATTTAATTTCCCCTTCTGCTATTTCAAGTAATTAATTGTATAGATTCTATGGTTGGACCTGATAACGTTTATTAAATAAATCAAACATTTATTGAAATATATTCTAATATTCTCATTCTAAATTCTTATTTTCTGCTTTTTAATTTTTAAAAAAATTCAAATAAGCATCATTTTTTTAGAGTATGGGGGGAGGGGGGAGAAGGCGTTTATTTTTTCTAACAACCATTTTAATTGCCAAATATAATGCCCCAGATATTTTTTTTTTTTTTTACATATGTTCGAGACTTAAATCCTAATATCTATTTCTTTTTTGCAAAAAAAGAAAGTAAATGGTACACATAAATTAAAAGATAATTTTCTGGAATTTTTTTAATGAAGTTTTGCTTTCTATATGATAACCAGTAAGAAAAAATAATGAATATGTGTGTTGTTGTCATTTTTTTTTTAATCTCGCATTGATAAGATAAAAGGTTAAGAAATAAGCGCGTACATTATGTTTATTTTGTGATAATAAATAATTCAGTTTCCGAAGCTATGCTATCCTCACGCCTTGCGTTTTAAATTAGCAAGTGTTCTCTATCAATTATTTTCCTCAGTGGTTTATTCCCCCCCCCCCTTCAACCTCTTAATTGGAATGTTTTTCTTCTCATTAATAATTTAAAATTTTTTCCTCAAAATATTTCATTTTCTATCTAATTATAAACCATGAATAAATAATAAAATAAAGCTTAAAAAAGGTTCCTGTCTATGTTTTATTTAATGTATTTTATTGTTAATACAGCAAATTATAATTTATGCTATGGTAGAATACGCGAAGTTATAAAATCAGCATTCTTTATTATGTTCTGTAAATTAAATTCATATTGTCTAATATTTAAACATTAAATAAATAATTTATATTTCAATTTTTTTCCAATCCATTTAGCAGCCTGAATTATCAAATACCGTTAATTAAAATTTATGTTATTACATTATATTCCATTTTTTGATATTCAAAAATACATTGTTCTAATTATACTAATTAAAATGGGAAGAATATTAAGCAAGAGGAATTTTTATTGTTTAATATTATGGCACTTTTTTTTGTTTGAAATGTCTTAGGATTATTTTTTTTGGAGGGGGGGGGGAGATAATACGTATTTTTTGAAAATAATATACTGTGCCAAAAAGCAATAAAGGAAAATAAAAAAAGGGCAATTCCCCTTTGAAAGTAGAAACAACCATTACAACAATGAAACCTTAGAGAATTACAAATAAACAAACAAAAAAAAAAGTTTAAAAAAATGAAAGCATATGTTGCTCAAGCTCTCCTTCCTGCTCTCCCCCCTCCCAGCCCAAAAGAAAGGACAGAAATAAAAATCAACAAAAAAAATATGAAATAGAAGGAGAAAAAAAATAAACAAGGGGAAAAAAAACCATTAAGTAGTAGAGGGAAGGAAAAAAAAAAAATCGTTCTTCGACTTTTAAGTTCTGTCGTGACGTCATCGACGAGGCAAATCACGTGACAAAAATCAGAGAACATCGGAATGCGTGGAATTTTCGGTCCCGCATAAAGGCCAGGAAAACGCGTGTCCCCGCATTATAAACAGAGTGGGCTGCAAAGTCCGTAAAAGTCAAAAAGTCCTCTGCAGAAAAATATTTAAGCGAGTCCCCCTGGAAAATTCCTGGCATAATACGACATCGGATCTTCGCTTTTCACAATTAACTTTGGAATGCCGGTTCGGGCATAGTTGTGCTTCGCGAAGACCCCTTTCCTTTTCAGTGCTGGAAGGGAAAGGAATATGATGATACAGTAGTGAAAATGATTGTTGTACTGTTTTGTCTCGAGCTGAAACGATGAAGAAACTATATCAGTCATAAAGTTTGTTAACCTCAGATGATTGCGAAGAATAGTTTAAATAACAACTGTCATCTAGAAATGGAAAGAATGTGAAGTTATCGATATGATTGGGTTTATAGTAAAAGGCAATTGAAGTTGATAGTACGTTATAGGCGATTAACTACTTTATTATTGGCAAATGATAGTAGCGTTTTTAGATGCTACTCTTTGGCAAAATAAAATAATTGTTGTGTTTTGTCTCGAGTTGAAACCATGAAGAAACTATATCAGTAATAAAGTTAACTTCAGATAGATAAGTAAAGTTAACTATCATCTAGAAATGGAAAGAATGTGAAGTTATCGATATGATTGGGTTTATAGCAAAAGGCAATTGAAGTTTATAGTACGCTATAGGCGATTAACTACTTTATTACTGGAAAATGATGATAGTGTTTCTACGCGCTATTTTCTGTTAAGTTTGACAAAATAAAAGTCAAAGCTAGATAAAGAGTGACACAATGATTGATAATAAGTGGCGCAAAACATAATGCTATTTTTTTCGCTTCTAGTCAATATTAGCGGATTAGTAAATATAATCGATGCGCAGTATACCGGATAATTCAAAAGTCTGTAAAATTCGATAACTTACAGAATTATTTACATAGACAGGTGAAAATGGACACACATGCTTGAAGTGACATGGGGTTTTATTAAATTCTCCCACCTCAAAAAAAGTGGAAAAACGGCTTTTCATATGATAACAAAAGCAATAATTAGCATAAGAATTGATTTTAAGCTTAGCTTATATTCTTTATAACAAATGCTCAACATGCTGGCCATCATTCGCTGACAATGCTTGTAGTTGAGGAACAACATTGTAAACAAAATTGTACAGTATATCTGTAGGTGTAGTGGGAAATGATCATCAGATGTTGCCTATTAGAATCCCTAATGATATTGGACGATCGCTGTAGACATGCAAATTCAGATAACCACACCATCAACATCATGCGATGAGATTTCCACGATGGTTCTAGGGTTTTTGGTAGCCCAAATTCTATAGTTGTAGGAGGTGACAGATCCTAGGAATGTGAAATAGATTTCGTCCGTCCACAGCACGTTAGACTAACAAATCGTTACTTTCCCCAATTTTTTGCCCTCTTATTTTAATTCAATAAAACCCCAGGGTATTTTAAGCATGTAAATAAATTTTTATCCTTTACCTACTTTATTCCTTGAATTATTGAATTTCCAAATGTTAACAGACTTTTGAATCACCCAGTATATACAATTTTTTTCTCCTTATCCATATGTTGTATAAAAAAGGTATAAAAATATGCTATGTTTTATTTTGTCTTAGTGGTACTTTCTCGTATAGAGGCAATGTCTGTTTATTCATTGTCACTACGCCACTGAAGTAGAAACTTTTATTAGATAGAATAAGCATTATTGGATTCGACTTATACTGAATTTTGTTCGAACTATTTGTTATAACTTTTAAATAGATTAAAAACATATATCGAACTATTGAACTGAATGTAATATAAAGGTTGTAGATATCGGCGAGCTATCATATTGAATAAGATATCGCACTATATTACAATAGGTTTTCTAATGAACTCAGATCATATTTGGATTGTCTAAGATAGTAAAAGAATAAATTTTAATGAAAGATGTTGACTTTTAATGAATGTAATTATTCCAACATTCTGTTTGTTAGCTTACTCTAAGACGTCAAACAAATGTACGAAATAAATGCACGTAAAACTTTAATTAATTTGATAAGGCGACGATTATTTTAAAAAGCGCTCATGAAAAAGAAAATAATACAAATGAATTTGGCTGGCTCAATTTTCAGCTTATAAGAGTCATGGAAGCTTTCATTGTGTTTTCAGCTTTCATTGCATGTTTGTAATGTATGAAAAAGTTTCACAATTTTGTGCTCACAGTTCTGATAAATTCAGAAATTCACTAATTGTTATCTATCTAAAGTGGTAATGGAAAAAATGAACTAATTTGTTTATCAACTATCGTGATTAAAATGCCTTTGTGAAGATTTCTTTTTATCTGATACTAATATGTTTTCAGCTTGAAAAGTTTTGCTAAATTTATTTTCCAAAAAAAAAAAAAAAAAATACAAAAAAAAAACTTTTAATATTTAATGAAAGTTTATTTAATTTTGAACATGAATTTAAAACATGATGGATAAAAACATCAGTTTCCGTTGTTATACATTTATGAGAATGTATCCTATTTCAATTAATAAAACATCAGTTCAATTAATTAAAACATCAGTTTCCATTGTTATACATTTATGATAATGTTTCCTATTTCAATTAATAAAACCTCAGTTCAATTAATAAAAACCTCAGTTTCCGTTGTTATACATTTATGATAATGTTTTCTATTTCAATTAATGAAACATCAGTTTCCGTTGTAATACATTTATAAGAATGTTTTCTATTTCAATTAATAAATTTAATCAGAAGCGTGTACAAGTATTTATTTTTAACTAATGTAATTTGACATCAGCAAATAAAATAAGATTTCCCAGCTTTAATTTTGAATAATTCTATCATGATAGTCTATAGCCTCGACATCGGAAAGTGGAAATCATAAGTTTGGGAAGAGATGCACCAAAACTCCAATATGGAAATTGTTAACTTCTTTAAAGAAAAATATTGTTTTGAAAACCGTACAGAATATGTACAGTGAAAGCAGTCAAAGCGGATGAATCTGGTGAAAGCCTTTTTTTCCAATAATATTCTGGAATACTCAAGTGATAAAATCGTTGCAAGATGCGTATAAAAGGCAATGCTTGTAGAAGTTAACAAGCAGATAGCAAATCACTAATTAAATGATAATTAATATCGCCCGAAGTCCAAAGGAGGACCAACTCGCTTTACGAATAAAATTTCAGAGATTAATATGTTTGAACGTCTCAGATATGTATAAATATTCGATATAGTATAATTTATCTTGGAATTTTCAGAAGGAATCTCCAGATTTCGGCTTCTAATAGAGATAGAACTATAATTCTTCAATTTTCCATCTTCATGCTTTTCCAATCTTCATTTTTTTCCATCAAACTTGATGCCAAATCGCAAACAATCCCCAAGCGTGTCATCAAAACTGATGATCTTTGACTTCATATCTATTAAGAATCTCTGCAAACACTTTTTTCTTACCATAAAACAAACATGGCAGTGAAATTGTATTACAGATTTATAGCAATATCTTTCTTTTGATTAGATGTTGAGGGGCTGTGGATCTCATGTACCCCACACAGTTTCTCATCTTCAAAGTGATGAGGTACAAGTGATTTACCCTAGCAACTTCAAAACGATATGTTGTTTTTTTTAAACAAAACTAACCGATACATCAACAGCAGAAATATATATTGCCAGATTAACAATAGAGTAAAATAATATTTATTATACTATGATTTTTTTTGTAATAAATATTAGGATTGATAAATAAATTCACAATCACTTTTTTAAATCGACTTCTGAATAATTCTACTAAAAGGAAAATGTATATTTTTTTAACGTTACTGAAGTTTTGCAATTTATTTAAAATGTCAATAAAATAAATGTCTACAATTTATTTTCCAAATAGTCTGATGATCTGAAGAATGTAGATCCTTGAACTAGTTTTAACTTTAAAACTAAAAGCTTTCATTTAGAAAGGGAGGAATGTTCTTGAAGTACTTAAGAATATTGCATAATTATTTAGAAAGTAAATATATTTATTTAGATTGGGAAGTTTTCTCTCTTTCTGCTGCCATTGTTTATAATAAGTTCATAAAAGTTGGAACACAGAATTCTCTCTTATTTAAATTCATAATTTCATTATTTTCGCGCCAATCAAATTTAGAATCAAAATGTTACAGATGAAATTATAGAGTACCTCAAAGTGATTATTCAACACAGTTCTTGAATTCAAATGAATGGTTTCGATATTCTGAAAAACTGATTATGCGACTGAAAGATATAACGGGAATCTAAAGAATTCTTGAAATTGACCCAAAAAACAAAATGTTTTAAATTTTACAAGTGATAGATGACTTCTAAATGGTTTTTGATATTTTAATTGATATTTGACAAACATAAGAGATTCAAAAAGATTAAAATTGCATATTAACCATGGTTTCGACATTTTGAAAATGCATGACAATATGACACAAAGATATTACATGAATCTGAAGAATTCTTAAAATTGATCTTAAAAATCAAATATATTCAATTTTAGAAGTGGCAGAGGACTTCCAAAATTTTTTAATATTTTAAATGATATTTGACCCACATAACAGATTCAACAGCATTAAAATGGCATATTAAGTATGAATTATTCAAGGCTCTACTGGGTCACTTTCCAAAACATCTGTGTCCCAAAAATTATTTTTAATGTAATTAATGAAATGTGCTTTTATTCCAAGGGTATTTTATTTCAAAGCTGGATTAAGCAAGAGAAATATTTCTTTAATAAATAATATCTGTGTTGAACGCCTAAAACATCATAAATCGAAAGGTTTCAATTGCAAATTGATTTTTAACAGTAAAGCTATCAAAACAATTATATTATAAATTGTTTCCAAGTGCTTGTATCATGTTAGGAATACCTTATTCTACAGTTAATTTCGTTGATAGATACATAGATAGGAACATTTTCTAAGAGAGATCGTGATAGACGCATATCGTGCATGACTTTTATATACTTTTGTAGGAAGTTTTGTTATATACTTTTGTAGGAAGTCATGTTTTGTAGGAAGTTTTGTTATATACTTTTGTAGAAAAGACGTGGCTAATATTGTGAATTCTGATGGCATTCCCTGTCGCTAAGCATCCGCCACCAAAACAACATCTAACTCTGTAGAATCTTTAGTTCAGCTCCAGGTTCTATGACACTTTCACCTTTTTATTGTAAAGAGCAGAATTTCAGTTTGGTGACGCAGTACTGTCATTTTAATCACAAAACGTTCGCCACCAAGCTACAATAAGCTCTGTAGGGGTGTGATGTAAGTTTTGATGGATCCTTTTAGCTTCTTAACTTCCAAGACCAGATTTTTTTTTTCAATTTCGACAATATAAACTAATATCATGAAATTTAATTAACAAATTAAATATATAATTATTGTTTTCATATTAAAACCACTTTTAAACAATTAATATTGAGATAAATTGAAATAACAAAGCATTTGTTTGAAAACCACTTTCAAAAGAATTGATTTTGGTATGTAACATATGGAAAGCAAATTTTATGATTAAAAGTATTTTTAAATAAAATTGAGAAAAATTAATTAGATTACTCTATTAAAGTATTAAAAAATATATAAATTCTCTCAAAGAAACATTGACTTGTAAATCAGTGTTCTAAAAAGAAAATGGTTATGAGATTCTTTGCATCTAAGAAACCGTGTATTTCCAACTAAAATTCTGAAGAATATTTTTTGAAATATTAAGCATTAAACGCATTGATCATAGCATATTTATAACTTTGAAAGTCCTACGAGGGGAGCATGAGAAACTTCGGGCATGGTGGTTGGTTCTCACTGCCCTGGTGGGTACAGATAAAGATGGGGTCTGGCTCCTCCCATCGATGACGGGACGTACTTTCCAAGGGAAGGGTTGTACCGTGGCCAGTGATAGCTCGTAGGACTCAGTCACAATTGACGCCAGTGTCGCTGTCCTGGTTGTCCGGTCATTCAGATTCTTCCGTGTACTTCCGGCGAGTTGGAGTAGCCAGTTTGTGGTTGTGGTTATTTCTTTGAAAGGTAAATTTTTCTTTAAAAATAACATAAATTGTAAAATCAAATCAAACTGTAAGCTGTTCGGGTTTTTACACATTAGCGATCTTACTATTAATTGCGTTTGAATTATGATTAAAAAGTGGCTTGAACTTCTCTTTAAAAAAATTACGCATGAAGGAACTAAATGATTCAAGAAACCGCTGTTCTCTCTTTAGCATGTTTCAAAAACAGTTTCAGTTAACATAAGTACAATCTGTCTGTGTCAAAGGGACTTAGCATATAAATGCCACAACATTTCCATCATGAAACTATAAACCACAAATAATAATGAATGCACAGATTTTCAGAACATAATGTATTAATTCAATGTTGATAACATGAAAATCAAACAAAAGTCGATGAAAGCTTATTAATAACTAATTCATCCGAAGCAAGACGTTGCCACGTTTAAGTACCTATGTACAGCTCAGTGTTCTAATCGAAACCATGAAAAGCCCTGCATTTCCAATCTATTTGTAGCGCAGTCTCATTTTCGGCTAACAACCTCTTAATTACTTCGATAGAGGAACCCAAGCATCTTACAGAGCGATTCTAATCTCATTGTGGGAGGGTCTGGGCCGTCTGAATACATCTAACTGCATCCTCCCCCCTCCCTCCGGCCCTCTTCTAATCGGGGTTAGACACCAATTTGCACTTCAGGGTTGCCTGAATAAGTGTCCGTTAAGCGGAAATAAAGCTCTTACTTGATGTCTTACTCGGACATTGGCTAGCTGTCCTGGAGATGGGGACGTGTGGAAAAGTAACGTCGTTAAGCGCAGAAGGTTGAATTTATTGCTTACAGTACCGTGGAGCAGGCGGATCTTTTTGATTCCATTGGTTTAAGTTGTCCACAAAAGATAATGCATCTCAGATGCTCTCTTATTTAATTTTACACACACCGTGCTTGCACCAAAAGTTTGTCAAATATTTGAAAATGGACACAAAAAATATGTGATGTATTTACTATGGTAATCTACGATTCTACGATAATTTATGGTAATATACGATATAGGAATTTTATGATGTAATAATTATGGTAACATAACAAGCAAAGACAAAAATATTTTCCCATTCTTCATTTTTTGGGGAGAGTAAAAAAAATCCAAATATTCACTCATTTGCCTAATTTTTAAAATCTAGTTAAAATGGAGAAATAAAAAAATAATACTGTACCTTCGCCGCTTACCATGAGTGTCATCCTAAAATAGTTAGCACACTCCAGTACAAAGTAAAGAGGAAGACATTAGTGTGGGAAGAGGAATGAAAAGATTGGTATATATGTCCCGACTATTAATTACTCTTGCTAGTGACTGATGGTAACATATTAAAATATGACGGTAATATAGGCCGTAATAAGACAAAACCGGCTCAGATTTGAGTAAACAATAAAGAGGAAATAACAAAAGAGAGTTGATTATAAATATCGGAGAGTCAATTATTTAAAAACACTAGGCAATGAAAACCGACAGATGTAGCAGAAAATGCATTGATGTACCATTTTGAAACTACATAAAGGTTATTTTTGTGCAGAACTTATTTTTAAACCACTTGTTGTCAAATGATAAGCAGCGCAAATGCAATTTAAGCTGTGCCAGAACTCTCTGAATTTTGTGGCATTGTTATGTGGAGAAATACTGGCGTCTTTTGTGGAGGTGCTAGAGGTGCTTGCCTCATGCCACTAAATTCTAAATGAGCTCAAATTCTATTAGGCATATATTGAAAGGTTAACGTGGTACCGGATTTATAATATTTAGAAGAGGAAAGATCTCAAAATAATTTTGGCGAATATCATAATGTCAAAATCTGTCTCTAGGGTGAAGGAGTGAGAGACAGAATTAAACAGACTAAAACAGACCGGATAAATATAAAGTTACATTTTACAATAAAATAATTTTCACATTTACAATGTATATTTACTTTATCTGGATATTTAAACTGTGGAATAAAAAGAAATCACTAAGAAATAATACATATTTTCAATTATTTTATTTCATAGTTTATCCTTGATCAAACGAGAATATAATGTAGTACAAAAAATTCAAAACATGAATGTGATGAAAAAACTATAGAATAATTTTATTCATCTAAAGGTAATTTCAAATTATTACAAAATTTAGAAATTTCAATGTACAAAATAAGATCGTATTAAGCTTTGCGCAAATTTCTCTATTTTTCTACAGAGACAAATGTAATTTGAAAGAGCACTACGCATCCAAATCTGCCAACCTGCATTTCATACCCTTTCCTAGCTTAATAAAATAAACTCGTCTGATATCATGCAGTTCTTCTGTCATTCCAGCCAGCTCGACAGATAGTATGGAAAATACAATGGGTGCTCAGAATAGGAAATGAAAAATACATTTAAATATTTGCAATTTTAATGTTTCTAACCGTTTTCCTCCGTCGTTTTATTACAGACTTATTATGTTTATCAGTTTGAAGTGCCAATCATATTTTCGAAAGTACGAAAGCAGAGATAACTGATTCTTTTTAAATCACTATTTAGATACAACATTTGCAATCAAGTTCAAATATTAAAAAAAATAAATAAATAAACACATTATCCTTATGCTAGATAACACCAGACATATTATTAATGGAAGATAATAGCACGATAAAATTTAAATCTACAAAGTAAGAGTTAAATAAGTTAACCTGCGTAAGCGAATCAAATTAATCCATGATGCATAAAAACACAAACTGATTTCTGTATAAGGAATCAGGGAGGTAAGCAGTTTGAGGATTAAAATGTTATTTTAAAATTTTTTATCATTTTTTTCTAATAAAATATTATCAATAATAATCAATGCCGGAAACACTTTTCCACTAACCGTAGGCTTTTATTTGAATCGGAGCTCTCTTCTATAAGCTCTCTGATAATTGGAAGATTGTTTGTCGCCGAGGATTTTAAAACTGCTAGTTCATGCAAATGGGAGATTTTTAGTGGTACCATGTCTCTAGCACAACACCCTCTAGACCGAAAGCTGAGGTTCTGTCATCTGACCAACGAACTAGGGTAGCGTTGATACTCAATTTTCGTATATCAGATAGAAATTGATACCGATACTCATTTGTGCTTGAAACATCCGCTAACTGATTTTTTCGCCTTCGGAAGGAAATGGGTACTCGGTATGTGTTAGTTCCGTAATTGCTGATTTTGATATGAATATGATTTCCAAACAGAATTGATGACCATATACTGGTAACTCTGATGTTGACAATGTTTTACGAGTGATAACCCAAAAGAATCAATGTTCAAAAATCAGTATCGAATACTAGACTCTCTTAGTTTGTATAAGTTAGGTATCCTTGATGTAAAGTAGGTTGATACAATATCAGCCAACCTTACAACGACTTCTTCCCATATCTGCCAAAAGTGTAACAAAATAAACAATTCTAAGGTTATTTGAAAGAGCATCAGAAGTCATATTAAATACTCTTACTTGTTATCTGTTTTGTATCCTAGATATAAAATATCAGATTGACACAATATCAACCAACCTTACAACGAACTCTTGCTCTTCTGCCAAAAGTGTAACAAAATAAACAATTCCAAAGTTATTTGAAAGAGCATCCGAAGTCATTTTTTACCACACTATGAAATGTGTTCGTTTATGATTCAATTCCTTTCACTTCCCACTTAAAGTGTACCCTTTTTATGGCACCGAAAACAATACCATCTGAACAGAAAGAGGAAAAACCATTTATCTTCATAAACACAGGCTAAAATTCACCAGAATCAAAATGATCGCGCATTAAATGGCCGGAAGATTTATTGACTTAACATAAGAGCTTTCTCTCTGAATACATTTTATTGCTCCCTTTGAAATATTTATCTGTTTGAACTGGTTCAGAAACACGAAGTTTCTTGCAGGTCATAATAAAAATTGGCACTATTAAAACATCAGCAACAAATAAAATGACGGTAGTAAAATTATGATTGCTTTATATATTTTTAAAAGAATATAAGTTATTTAAATTTCAGATTAACATTAATATTTGAAACGGCTGTCTTTGAATGAAATGAAATATGAGGTATTAAGAAAAGGTAACGTGTTATTGTTACTTTTATTCAATTTAGTAAAAATACGGGCATGGTTAAAAGATATTATTTGAAATAAATAAATAAATACACAATTAGAGATAGCTGATTAAAATGTCGATTAAAAAAGCTTCTGTCGGATATAATGAGTTTTGCGTATGTTACATTCCTTTATCTTGAAAGTAATTTGGAGTAATTTTAATGTTTTGCATTCATTTAGAGATATACAGATTTATGCTCATTTTTATGTCTTTTATTTAAATCTACAGTGTTCGTCCTTTTTGATTAAATTTGGCACACGTGATCTGTAGACAATAGGAATATTCATGCCAACTTTTCAAAGTCCGAAAGTTAATAAAAAAATATGGATCAATATAATTATTGAATTTAAAATTAATAATCGATACTTATTTTTAATTAAATATCAAGCAAGATTTTGTTTTTCAACTACATTTTCTGAAAATGTTATTTCACAAAAAGAATTTTTTTCACCGTATTAAAACACGAAGAATTACTCTTTCAACGATGTCTGTTTTATTTATTAACAACTCTTTTCCCAATTTTAATAATTTATTGATTTTAATTTGAAACATAATCTGTAATAATTTTTTTAACTGTTATTAATAAATTCAAATTTTTTTTCAATGTTCCATCAAATCAGTCAAATGCGCTTTTTTGTCAATGTTAAAATACAAAAAAAAAAAAAGTTTTCTTTAAACATTAACTCTAAAGTAGGGTTGTCACTTCCGTATATACACATTTTGATTTAATTCACTTAGTATATACACTTTCTAATTTGCTCGCATTGTAACTTTCATCAACTGATTCAGTCTTATTCATTATTTTCAGTCTTATTAAATGAAAAGTAAAATTTTAAATAAATGCATTTTGTAATAATAGTTTAAAAGTCAGGATTCAGTTCGGTTCAGTTATATTAATGTCCCGTTTTTAAAGCAACACTAGAACTATTTTGGGAGGACCTCGTATTTTTGAACCGCTGCTAGATGATGAGGACGACACTTGAGGTGGAACCCCATCTCCAAACTTCCACACCACACCAGCGGTAATACATTTGGTCCCGACGGTTTAACAGTTAGGAAAGCTGTTATTCCGAGAGAACAAATCGGTTGCAATGGCGACAAGTTTACGATAATTTTCAAAATTTGAATATTTTTATTTGAAAATTACTTTAGCAAGTACGAAAAGTGTTTGAGAAATGATTTATCTATTGTTAATTCATAAAGCGCCATTTTTTAAAACAATTTGTAAGAAGAGAAACTATTTTAATC
This sequence comes from Argiope bruennichi, assembly GCF_947563725.1. NCBI lineage: Eukaryota > Metazoa > Arthropoda > Arachnida > Araneae > Araneidae > Argiope > Argiope bruennichi. Next base: position 66,874,810 of record NC_079159.1, read on the forward strand.
CTCAAAAAATTTCTAATGGATTTTAAAGATTCTTTTCATTTTAGAACTGCCAATCATGTCTGAACATATGTATGTGAATACTGTTGCTAAAATATTAATCAAAAATAATTTTAAAACACTTTTATTAGTGCACTGAACAGCAGAAGTTTTTAAAATTAAGTTCTACTTTTTAATAATGAACTCCAGTATCCTCCCTTTTTCATTCAAACGTCGAAGTAAGCAATCAAAAGGATAAATTACATATCATCCAAGCTAATATTATTCGTGTCATATATTCAGAGGAATCAGTTTTCGAACATAGGATTTCCCTATATAGTGATTCACTAATGGAATGCCTTTGCAAAAATAGCAGGAAGAACAGCTATAATCTTTAAAATGATCACGTGAATTTTAAACCCCATAATCTGCTTTGAATTCAGATAAGTTCTTTTATAACTTGATCTTTTGTCTTCAAAGTGATCAATCAGATTAAGCGGATCGGCTGGACTTGACTACCCTATACGGTGAAATTTCGTTTATTTCTATAATATTAAATATGCGTGTTACATTCTTTTCATTTACATTCTTTTATGTTCCAACAATATTATATTTTTTATGTTTAGCTTCGTTGTGCAGTCAAAGAAATTGAGCATGCTATTTAGTTATCTTTTTTTTTGTGTGAATATTTTTAAAATTTGATATTGATGTGTGATTTTACAGTAAAGGATATGCATTTAATTTCTTCCATCTCATTCAATCTATTTTTATACATATTCAGTTCACTTTTCTCATTTTAATGAGATGGAATTTTGTTAATTTTTTTTCCTTACTTTCTGAAGCACTAAAAAAAGTTATAATTTTTAATAACTTGTATCTTCTTAGTAACGATACTATATTTCAAAATTTTTATTATTTTAATTATTCTTAAATTAACTATATTTTGGTTCACTACGAGTGGCGCCATCTGGAAAGAAATATAAGAATTTTTTTTTTTATATTTATAATAATGAATTATAGATCAAAGACTTTAAAATAAAAATTATTAAATTCAACAAAATTCCACTTTTCAATGAGATTATTAAAAATATTATTTTAAGAAAAGATTTTGTGAAACTTATTATTGTGTTAAAAGAACCGTGAGAACTTACATTATAAGTGATTTATGTATATATTCAGTTTTCTTATTTCATACTCTTTAACGAACTCTTAAAACATTAAGTCCTGAGAAAATTTGAACTTCCTTGGGAGAAGAAAAAAAAAAAAAAAAACTTTCTCACAAGAATAATTATCACTGTCATACCAACCATCTCTGAAATGGGGTTCAAAATAATTGAATTCAAGAACGTTATTTATTTATTTTTTCTCTTTAGAGTCAAAACAAATCCTTTAAAAGCATAAAACAAATATGCCTTATTATCTAACATCTTCACGACATTAAAAAAAATTGCGCTAATTTTCCACCATAACACTTAACAATGCAAGCGTATTATCTTAAACTTGTAGGCATCTGATGCTCCCTTACTGTAAAAAATCGCCGCAATTTTCATTTAATGCTCCAAATTACACACAGGTTAACAAAAAAATAATTTATTTACCTTGTAATTTATAATTGCAATCAAAATTATACTTGGCGGTATTCTGTTTCACTTAGAAAGTAACTATTTTTTAAGACCCACAAACGTATCCACTTAATTTCTCCCTTCCAAAAAAAAGTCGCCAAGACCACTTTTACAAAGAGAGTAAATTCAATAAACCCTTTTCACGAACTCATGCAAGAGCGTAGCTGGTTTCTTGGGCTTACGCTAATAGTTTAAGTTGAGGCATAATGCATATATTGCGTGAACTGCAACACTAAACTCGCGGTTTCGTGTAGTGCGAATTTAATGTTTGGGGTGTGTGTTTTTTAAATATGTATGTCGGAATCTACTTCTTATGTGTTTTTTTTTACTTCTTTCCCCTTCTTTTTCACTTACGAATCTGCATATGACCATTAATTCTACGCTTTCTTCTTGCTTATGTTTGAGCGTTTAAGAAAATTAACCAGACGTTTATATTTCTTTGTGTTTTTTGCTAGTGTGTGTTTATAATCGGAGAACGCCCACTACTTTTATGCCTGTAACCGCGTTTATTCATCAAAGTCTCGTTTTCTTTGAGGGGTCGTTCAATCATTTTCAGAACAATGTATCTCGATCTAGGAAGTTTTTAATGTGTTTTCATTTACTTACTGGGTGCTGATTTGGGTAACTTTCAGAAACACAAATTCAACCTCTCTTTAACGTGGTGAATTTTTTGCTGGATATGCAAATTTATTGCTGGAATGATGTGTTTTAGAAAGATTATCACCCTTTTTGCCCAGTTTTATTTCACTCCACTATTGAAATACTTTGTTGTCCAAGACCCATTTCATTGCCCATCATCTTTGATAGAAATATCAGAATATGGTGTTTTAGATGAATTGCTACAAATTTTGCATTTTAGTGGACTCTAGCCGACTTTGACGACCAACTAGATCTCCAAAAAATAGTGATTGTATTTATTATCAATTAAATATCTTACGCATGAATTCCTGCTCATGATTCCATTCAAAAAATTTAAACAATTGTTATTGATATTACAATTGTGCTGTTTTAATAGCCTTGCATTTGCTCTGATCATTGTGATCATAACCCATCATAACTTATGATTTCATTAAAAAAATTGCTCTGATCATTATGATTATAATCCATCATAGTTCACAATTCCATTCAAAAAATTTAAATAACAAATTATCATTGACATTAAAACTGCGTTATGTTAATATTCCTACACTTACAATGTTAATTGTGAACATAACTCATACTATCATAGTCCAGTACCATAACATCATAGTTCTGTTAAAAGCATAATTGTCTGATTCATCTATCTTTTAATTGTAGCCTTACTGTGACTTTTCTGTATATTCCTTATATAAACTATACTGATATTCAATAGAATATTTCTTCCTTAGATTTGAACAATTGGAGAAAATTACGGAATTAATTATTTGATAAAATAAAAAAAATTAATTTTGATGCAACAATGCAATCTATTGTTTAAAGATTATGAAAAAAAAATATTTTTGAATAAAATTCAAATTTCAGGAAAAATTTGCATGATTATTAGAATATTATTAAAATCATAATTATCTGAATCTTGAAATGGCGTAAGAACTATTTTTGGACCCACAATACTCGCGGAAGTTATGGTGAAAAAATATCAAAATTTTAATTAATAGGTATCAGAATACCGAGTTGTAAGATGGCTATTGTTATATTTGTCCCTCTTTATTCAACCTAAGTGAAGAAAATGCTAACTATCATTCCGTTTCTACATGGGTGAGAACTATGATTTTGAAAAAAAGTCAGATTACTATGCTTTAAGAAGTTATCGCTCCATGTTATTTTACGTTATATTTTTGTTCCATGTTATTGACATTAGTTTCCTTACGTGCCATGATATTAAACCTGCTGTTGGAATGCTTTATTATAAAAGTGCTGTTTCCTCCGCAATTGGATTAAAATTGTTTTATAGAAAAGATTTTTAGGAAGGCCAGCGCTATTTTTGTAGAAATAACCTATTATAGGATGTCATAAAAATTTTATGTTATAGAGATTATTATATTATTTTTTGAGATACAAAATTAGCTTATTTTATTATGCACTTCATTAATAGATTATCCTCAGTTAGGAATTCGGATAGAGTGAATGCCAATTTTCTAAAGAAGAATTTATTTACATAAATAATTTTTTTTCTTAAAATTTCTTTTATATATACACATTTTATCTTTTGCATTTATAATTTTTTCTTACTATTTCTCTTTTTCGTTTATTTCATCTACAAAGGTTCTTATTACAATTAAGGATTCTTTTCTTTTAGACTGTACAGGAATATTCCAGAAATGTCAGTTTTTTTTTTTTGTTGTTGTTTTTTTTTTCCTCATTTGACTTTTTACAGCATTTTAAGAAAATTTTCCCCAAAAAATTAAAGGAAATAATTACTCATACATGTCAAATACATACCATGATAAGCTGTTAAAAAGAACAGCACAGTCAAACTATTCGTTCTAGATTGTACTAGTTCGGAAATTTACTGTTTATTTTTACTTTATTTCTCGCGAATTATTAAAATATTCACATGGAATGCTGAAATTTTTTGTTGTTTAGTTATACTGACAAATATTGTTTATGCGGATTTGAAAGATTCACATAAACAATGTGCGAAATTCTTTAACAAGTATTTCCTTTCTGCCAAGAATTAATTGATTGATGATATTAACATGAATGGCCAAAATCAAAATCGGTTTCAAAGGATCTACGTAAAACTTTTTTTCACAAATACGTCATAAAATAAAATTGATTATTCCATTCCATTAATATTTTGTCTGACGAAATAATTTTTTAAAATATTGTCCTATGTAAATATGTATTTAAAAAAACCTAAGAATGCGATTAAAAGTATATAGTATTATTTTTATTATCTGTAAAATTATATTTTATGAATAAAAGCGATAACATGATAAAAATCAAGTATTTTCAATTTCCATAACTAAATATCCATAATTTCGACAATATCACACACACACACATATATACTAAGTTGTCAGAATAAGGAATTCATATCAACTTTAAAAACAGAACAGATAAAATGTATTCAAATTTCATATTAGTCATCGGTACTTGACTATAATTAAAATACCGTAATATATTGCCAATTCCCAATTCTCCCTCGTGTAGATTTTAAACAGATTGTTGATTTAACTGAACTAATTAAAAAATTGATTTATTTTCGGAATAAACCTTAAAACAAGCACATATTATCAGTATTTAGTTGTCCTTTAGTATCGCTATTTTGACTTTCCACCAACCAATTCTGATTTTTTTCTAGTACATGAAAAGAGATTAGGGATAAAATATATTACAAGCTGTTTCACAATGACAGATGACCTTCAGAATATGGTTTAACCTCTAACTTTCGCTCAAAGTCAGACGAAGATTCATTTAGAGGTCTGATAAAGATAAAAAATAAAACTACTGTAAAAAAAGGACAAGAAAGCAATGCACTGAAGGAAATGGACTCTGAAATTAAGATGAAGGTTACGGGTGCCACTTTCCATGAAAGGGGACATCAGGCGGTATGAAAAGTTCCAGAACCCCACCAGTTATCTGCTCTCTGCGAACCACTTGTAACGAATCTTTCTTTAATTCTATCTTCCTTTTCTCAAGATGAGGAACAGTGAAGGCACGAACATAAATCGTGTTCGGTACTCGCAGAATAAGGTGGTTTATCATCGTTTTTTAATTAAAGTTGGGACGTGTTGTTATTCACTCGGATTGCACATGTAAGACTGGTAAGGTAGACATATAATAAATCTTTTCTGCGAGAGTGTTGTCGGAAGCGATGAACAAGCAACAATTAAATTGCGACTTGTTGAAATCATATCTAGCCCACGCGTTTTGTTTCGTTATGAATTGGTATCTCCTTTATATTAAAACTAGGTAGATTTCCCCAAGAGATGTTCACAATATTATACTCCCAATTCCTTCATCGGCGACTTAACGATACACTTTATTGAAATGTATTATATTTCAGCCCAAATCTTTAGCCTCCATAATAATTATCTTTTTAAGCAGCATCACTAAAGTGTATGAGATACTTTTAGTAATTTTTACTTTTTCGAGAAGAAGCATTGCATTGTCAATAAATTGAAAATTGAATTTGATGAAACAACACATTTCAGAGCCCAAAGCATATTTTTGGCATTTAACTTATATATTAATATTTCTTTATGTATATGAAAAAGATGTTTTAGAAACGAATTTGTTAAATAGACAAAATTAAATGGGTAGTGGGTATAAACTAATTACAGAAAAGTGAAATGTTAGATCAAATTGATCTTGAAGAAAACAGATTTTTTGCATGCTTGTGTGTTTATGTGTGTGTATGTACATATTTATGCAGTTGTTGGCCCAAATAGAAAAAAAAACTTTTTAGATCTTAAAACTTCGAATTATTTCACCACGGTAGGCATAATTTACGAACGATGAATAAGTGGTAAGAAATACACCAGTCTACATTGCGACACAAGAGCAAAGGTAACCAAAATTTTTCCCTTCAGTGGTTTTACATGAGATTTTGATAAAGATTTCTTTGACACATGTCGATTTACGAAAGGGAAATTTAGGTATCTTTTAAAGAGTGTTGTAAGCATTAGGGATTTTTATCCCTTCTATCTGAGTGTGAAAATCTGCTGAATTCAACAGTTTTATAGAGCACGTTTAGAATTAATTAAATAAAGAAATGGGAATCGGATCAGGAAATAAGAGAGTATTTTAGAATGAAGTTAATATGGGCTAAATTAAAATAAAAATTAGGAAATTAACTGGGATTTAAATTAAATTTATATATATATATCAAACTGAATTCTACTTACTTTGCAATATAAGAGCAAAGTGGCAGAAAATTTTTCATTTAGTGATTTTACTATAAGATTCAGTTAAGTATTTCCTTACTAGGTGTAGACATAAAAAAAAGGAATCTTAGGTATCTTTAAAAGAATGGTGTAAGTAATCGGAATTTTTTTCCTTTAGTTCAGAACGTGAAGAAATGCAAAAATCATTAGTTTCCTAGAACTCGTGTTAAAAACAATAAAATAAAAAGGGAATTGGATCAGGACATTTTAGAATGAAGTTAATATGGGTTAAATTAAGATAAAAATTAGGTAATTAATTATGATTTAAATTAAATTAAGAGATAACCTTACATATATATTGCAAAATATGACAAATATATAATAAACAAAAAATATATGTAAGTGTATATGAAAAAGTGTTCTTGGAAAAGGATAAAGAGAGAGAGAGAGATGACATGGTTAACTGGAGTTCTCCTTTTAATTTTTTTCTTCATAATTAAGAAACTATTCAGTTTTTGAAATGCATTTTAAAGGTTCTTTGTAAGAACATGACTAGGTATTAACATAGTCTTCATAAAAAGGCAGATAACGTGAAAGGATATTCATCTTACATAATTTTAATATAGAACATTTCAGAGAAAGTATTTTCAATTTTAGCAAATGGAACATTAACATGGGATAAAAAGTCCCAGCAACATAGACATTGATGTGCAGACTGAGTACGAAAGGTCAAAAATTAATTACTTTTAGAACGCGGATAGTTGAAATTATTACTCTCTTTCATACACGCACGAATATATAAGGGAGATCTGTATTTGACTATGAATCTAAAAATGAAACGTTCCGTATAGTAAAAGTTTGCGAGATATATAAAGAAAGAAAGTTTCGGAATAATCAGTGGGAATGAACTTCCCTAAATTTTTACGCAGATTCTCTAATCAAGGCCTTATCCCCCCTTCCACCCCCGGGGGGCACCTCGAAATGAGGAGGAGATGCTTCCGGTATGATGATTGGATCTCGCCATCCTGGAGGGTACACAAAAAGGTGGAGGATCTGGCTCCTCCCCTTCATGACGGGAGGTACTTCCTTCGGGAAGGGTTGTACCGTGGCTGGTGATGGTTCTTAGGATTCAATCACAGTTCCCGCCAGTGTTGCTGTTACGACGGTCCGGTCATTCAGTTTTCGTTATCTGTGTGCCTTCGTGCGGGTCGGAGAGTCAGTGATATGACTCTCCCTCTTTCACCGCAGAAAATTGTTGACCTTGGGTAAGGCCACGGTATATGTATATATAACGCGGTTAACATTTGGTTCAATCCTTTAAATGGGATTGGTATTCGATAGTTAAAATATCGGTCCTTCGTGTATAGTTCTAGTATTTTTACCGAATCTATCACGAGAATATATATTTTCCTGTCCACTTTTTATTCGGACTGAGTGTAACCAAAATTGGACACTGAAAACTACAATTTGTAATTAAAAGATAGCATAAACATTGACTTAAATCATTGAGTTTATGTGTAATTGCGTTTACATGTATGTGAAAGAACAAAGCGGCAGGCGGTGAAGCCTTTGGCGGATTTGGTTCAAAATTGTGTAAGTGCCTATATTTAAAATGCTAAACATATGTGCTAAAATTTACTTATCTAGCTCTATGTGTTTTTAGAATTATTGAGTTCTCTTGTATTCGAATAGACAGAACTCCTGAAAGTGTGTTTCGCTCAAGATTTAACAGACATATACAAATTCGGTCGTAATTCCTTATACTAAATTTCAGCCTACTAACTCAAAACATTTTATAATTATTGCATTTGCAGACAAATGGATTTACTGATTGGCAGACAGACATATATTATGTCAAAATGGGTTTTTCGAGCTCAGGGAAATCCGAAATATAAATATTAATCTAAATCTCATATTGACAATTACAGTACTTCATATATGAGAAATGGGGAAAAAAGACAGTTTTGCGTTTATATAAATGAGAAAATACAGACTGACAGATGGTCAAAACTTCGACGAATTTGGTTCAAATAAAACCTATAATATCTATATTTTAGATGCTGAACTTATGTACTTTGAGTTTTGGGATTATCTAACGCTCTTATAATTGAACAACCACATAGACCGAATTTCTGAAAATGGATTTTGCTCAAAATTTAATAGAAATCTAGAAATTTGGCGATAATTCAGTATACCAAATTTAAGCCGTTTAGCTCAAAGCTTTTCGATATATCGTATTTACTGATAGATAGATGCACTGATTAACAGACAGACACATATAATGCCAAAAATGTATTTTTGGACTCAGAAAGGTCCGAAACATAAAGATTGGTCAAAATTTCACATTCTAATCTTTGATGATTACAGTACTTCGTATATAAGAAAGAAAAAAAACAGCAAAATGGTAGATTTAATTAGCGAATACGAATATGTTTATTCGATTATTGTACACCACACGGTGAAGAGTTACGCACTGCATAAAATATAGTTATATGATATCATTACGTACAGTTAAGGGCTGCTGTGATATAGAGATACGATTCTAACGAAAAAAATATATGCAGGCTTATTGCTTATTAATTCCAACAGACAACATATCCTCTTATGTTTGTGCAGAAGTCTCAAGAAGGGATTGCTGATTCTTGTGCCTTTTACGGTGTTACATAATTATGGCTTAAAATCATGGTCTCAAATTAGTCCTCGTATATCTACAAAACGGTAGATTAATCTAATTAAATAAAAAAATACACCCAATTCAATAATCCATGATATGATCTTCATGTTTTTAACCTTATATATTAAATTTTATTGAAATAATTAATGTATTAAATCTTATTAATCTTAATGTATTTAATCTCATGTTGTAAATCCTATTAAAATAATTAATTTAATAAATCTTAATGTATTAAAATAGCTATCTATTTGAAGAGAATTTAGTTTTAAATATTTATATTCAACAAACTGAGTAAAAATAACATTTCATTGAAATAATTAATGTATTTAGTTTTTCATAGTAAATCTTATTGAAGTAATTAATTTAATAAATCTTTTTAACATTAATGCATTAATATAGTTGCCTTTGGAGGATAATTTAGTTTAAAATATTTGTACTCAACAAACTGAATGAAAATAACATTTCATTGAAATAATTAATGTATCTAATCTTTCATAATAAATCTTATTGAAGTAATTATTTTAATGAATCTTATTAACATTAATGTATTAATTTAATTGACTTTTGAAGAGAATTTAGTTTTAAATATTTGTATTCAACCAATTGAGTAAAAATAAAACATATTTAATGCCAGAATTGTTGAGTTTCAGGATTGCTTCCGCAATTCTAAATGCATACTTATATTTATTACATGCTGATAGGATATCATTCCTTATAGGTTAAATAAAAGCCAAATTTTGCTTTTTATTTGAAACAGATTTCAAGTAATAAACCTTAAAAGTCATTACGAAATTCCGAATTGAAATCGTAAGCCTCGCATAGATAGTCCTTTAAACAATAGAAACCCATTGTTTGGACCATAACATCACGATCCAAAGTGAGCATTTCTTTTCGCTCCATCTTATATTTATTACTTCACATTGAGCCAAATTCTCTCTCTCATTCTAGTTTCTTATCTACCACTCTTAGTATCAGGAACTTGGCGCAATGGAAACATCACACGGGAACCGATGATCATTTATCACCAAAATAGTCGCCAAGAAAACTTTTTACCCGGATTTTTACTTTTGTTTCTTCTGTATTTTTTTTTCTTCGCCAACAGCTACTTCAGAGAAAAGTGGAAATAAAAAATAAGTAAACAACAACAAAAGGAAAAAGAAGTTGGAACAGTGTCCATGCACTGCACCAAGTGCATTCTGCAGTCAATCTTTCCCAGATTGTTCCAGACAGTTTGGAAGCTAGTTAGCCTTTAATGTTAGGAGGTGCCTGCTGGTTCTTTCTAAAAAAAGAAGGGAGATTTGTAAAGCCGCGAAACACTACTGGGCACGAAGATTTTTTAGCAATTAAGGTTCATTTATTTTTAACCATCTATTGATTTTAACCTGTGAATTAGATCTCTATATGTTGCAAACTGTTCGAGCGAAAATTATCATTATTATTTTTAAGATTTTATGAAGAAAATTGAATTTAATCAAGGTTGATGATGAGATTTTTTCTGTATGTTAATTACTTTTATAGTTTTCTCTTTTTAGAAATAATCAATTGATATTGCAGTAATATCAACTAGTTTTAATGCCAAAACTTTCATCCCTTTTTAAGTCACTCATCTTTTTAGGCAGAATCCTACAGGAAAACTGCCTATTGTAATGGTTCTCATGACATGACTTCGGGAAAATTCCTTCAGTTCTTTACTATTTAATTTAGTTTAGTTATATTAACGTCCCGTTTTAAAGAAACACTAGGGCTATTTCGGGACGGACATCGTAATTTTGAACCTTGGTCAGATGAATAGGTTGACACCTGAGCTTGCATCCGTCTCTAAACTTCCACATAATACCCACTGGAGGATGTTTGATCCCGACGGATTTAGAGAGCACCGGACCCGCTTACACGACTGTTTTTGGGTAGAATCGGGTCTCAAACCTGAAACCGTCCGGTTTTGAAGCCGAGACCTTACCACCAGACCACCACGATCCCTTGTTCTTTACCGATCATGGTCTCTACAGTCCCAAATATATATATATATATATATATATATATATATATATATATATATACACACACATGCATACATACAGAGAAAGAGAGATGCTGTTGGAAATGCAGAAACCTCGGATGGGTTCGTAAATGGTCCACCTAGTTCAAAGAGGATAGAAATGGTGGGGATTGAAATTTTCATTTCGCTATAACTTTCTTAATATTGAAGATAGAAAAATAAATCCAATTAGCCAAATTAGCGTCTCATTAAGAAAAACAACTTTTGTATTTAACATTTTCGATAACTGCAATTTCTTAGAAGTTAGGTGCTGAAAAGTGATTTTCGAGCCCTAATTTTGATTGTTTCTAACAACAACAATTTTTGTTGCCAGATGGCAACTTAGATGTAAAGGAATCTTTCTTTGCCTTCCGGGCCGCCAGTAGGATTTTTTTTTCCTTGTATGAAAACATGAGCGGGATTTCATAAAAAATAATCATTGTAAAATGTCTACTATAGGGCTAAAATTTCATTTACTTAATCGTTGATTAAGTACAATATTAACATAACTTCAGTTCGGTCATACATATTATATGTATAAATATTTAACATGTAGCGAGCCGTTTGCTTAATTCTTTTTTTCGACATCTTTTAAGTCTTAAATACATCACTTTTGACAATAAATGTTTAACAATAAGGTGTGTGTCCACTTTTGGGAATGTAATAAGAAAATATAATCATATACATTTACTCAGATTTTTCCTTCATATTTTGATGTTACGAAAAGTATTAAATTTCTCAAATATTCATTGGTTTCTTCAGATCATTACACCATGTATAATGATCTACTTGTAATATATTGAAACTTTTATTTGAAATTAACAATTATTTCTCTTAAACTGGACTTTCTTTTGTTATCTAAAATTATCAGTCAATTTATTATTGTTTTATTAGATGGTTTGAATGAATAGGATCTTTTTGGTACAATCATTTTTTAGATTTTTAAAAGATTTTTTTAAACTTTGGGATCATTATTAAAGTAATTTTCTACATGATAAATATTTTGTAATAATATCTTGCAGATATACCTAACTGATAATACTCGCGGTTTTCTGAGGAAATAATATTTATTTCGAAAAAAATATATCAAATTTCTTACCTGATACCATGAGTATCAAATAAGGTTTTCTTTAAATGTGCCGTGATCAAACGTTTTCCTGCTAACGCGGCTGGATGGGTAGGAAGTACGCGCGAAAAGGGTTCGCAGAATAAGTAATTTGTTCCATTAACTAGCAACGTTTCAGAATGATGAGGACAGATCCAAGGTAACTCTCAGGAAGGACGTTAATTAAAATATATGCATTTATATAAATCGAAATAATTGTATAATGTTATGAATTTATAGTAAACACCGCTGACCAGCGATTGTACTAGCACACTTGGTCTAACATATCTAGTTAAATCATTGAGTTGTAAGTTCATGACAAACGGAAATCTCATATTAGTCATCACAATCTTGTTATAACTAATGTTGAAGTGTGACTTAGTTGCAATAAATATTAGTAGATTACCTTCCTACAGGACTTTCTGGAAACGCTAATCCTTGTTGTGCTTTGATTGGAGAAAAACCAAAAAAACTCTCCAGCACTAGTAATTCTTTGCTAAAGTGCTCTTAGTCCTATAATGTTTTTCAATGCTCATGGTTAAGAATTCAGCTTAGATGATCTTCTAAAATAAAAAGTATTCATTTTCATCAGAGATAACACTCTTAAGTCGCATTAGAGATTATTATGTTAAAAACATTTATACCATTTTTCTATTTATTTAAGATTTCATTTATGCATTTTTGTTTTTTATTTATCATAATTGCAATACGAATGATGTTTTTGTTAAAATTGAATTGGTTCGTTTGAAATGAATTCAACAACACATTTTGATAATAAACTAATTTCATTTGCTTTCTCCCGTGACTAATTTTCATTTAATTGTAATCGAAAATATGCTAGACATGTTCTATTGAGAAATCTATTCCGAAAATTCCAGCTTTATATTTTCTCCATCTTATTTTATTAAGTCTTACATTGAGTACATGCGAATATAAACTGTAAAATATTGTTAATTATATTGCATTATCAATAATCCATAACTTTTGAACAACAAACTAAATCCAAGATATCCTTTATGATGGGAATATTAACTGAGAAATATAGTTAGGAAGTTAAAATTTGTAACACCACTGGAAGTTAAAATGTGTAACTCATTTTAATATTACTTATTTTTGCCTTCCTTCTCTAGCAACAATTTATCCATATCGAATTACTGGAAAATAAAGTCCTCTTTTTTTTTTTTTTTTTTTTTTTGTAAAGAGATAATTATACTGCTACAAGAAGAATACTTACGAAAAAAAGAGATGAAGAATCTTGTGGTACAGAATGTTTCACGGAAAAAAATACTGGTCCAGCATTTACCGGCACATACGAAAAAGAGAAAAAAAAACTTTCAATGTAACATGATCTGTCATGTACTCATATGTAAAAAGAAATCTTTTGGTACATCATATGCCAGCAAATGCGACGAAATAACAACTTATTGGCACAACATGTTCCATTGAGTACGAAGAGGTAACATCTTACAGAGCTAACATACACCAGCAAGTACTTATTGGATCATCAATTATCAGTAAGGACGAAGAGGTAACAAATTATTGAGCTAGTATACTCCAGCAAATACTTATTCGACCAGCAAATATCAGCAAGTACGAACAAGTAACAACTTATTGAGCTAGTATACTCCAGCAAATACTTATTCGACCAGCAAGTATCAGCAAGTACAAACAGGTAACAACTTATTGGACCAACGTATAGTAAGAAGTATGCAGAAGTAAAAAATTAAAATCTAGTAATATAGCAAATATACAAATGTAAAAAAATTCCAGTACAGTATCATATAACCCATACGGGAAAAGGTTAATATCTAAAAGTAATAAAATTATCTAAATTAAAGAACCCGAAAGTAAATCAAAGCCCTTTCAACCTTCTTCAATTAACTCCATTTTTCTTCATATACACAATCAAAAAGCTGTAAAAAAAATCCCCAAGAACCGAACAAAAATAAACTTTTATCCAATTACCCACCAAATCAAAAGCGCTGTTAATTGGGAAGAACCATCCACCGCAGATTTGAACCGAGCAGCGAGCAATACAGATGAAAGCAAAGCAGATCTCACATTCGAGAACCCATTCATCACCACCAGAGTCATCAAGACTCATCTAAAGCTATATATTTCTTTTTCTTTTGTCTCCATCGTCCCTCGAGTGTGTTTTCCGAGAGAAAGAGAAAAAAAGGAAAGAAAAACTAAAAACTAGAAATCAATTCTAAGATCACGCTCTCTCACCCTTTCCCTGGTCCCCCTCCTTCACCGAGAGAGAGAGATAGAGAGGGAGAGATAGGAGGCCAGTCCATCTTTTGGGATTGCTCAAGACAGCCGGAGTGGTCGCTCGACTTTAATGTTATTACTGGAGTTGGAATCGATGGCGTAAATAGGTTTGGTTCAATTGCGCTGCCTAGCGGAAATTGTTGGCTGGCTGGCTCATTTGGGAAGACCTAACCTGTTTGCAATTAGTCTCGTAAGGTTTTAACACTCCACGCATAACTATCCTAATCACTTTTATTTTTTTAATTAAATGAAGAAGAATGAATCAATCAGAATTCATCAATAATTCGTTACAACAATAAAATGCATTATCGGAATTTAACGCCAAAAATATTTTTATTTATTGCGATCATTAGTATAAAGAATTTGGTTTTCAAAAATAATACCCAGTTAATTCATTAACTTCCAGATATTCCATCCACTTTCCATTGCTTCTTTTTCGTTTTGTTTAAGAAATTAATTCATTTTGGTAAACACTTAAACAATATTCAAACAACATAAGCCACTAATTACCCAGATTTTGAAGTAATAAATATCATTTAAAATTTTTGAATTTATTTAGTTACGTGATTTTTTAACGTAATGGAAAAAATTCGAAAGTAATCTTTATTTCTTTTAATTTTATTAAAATATAAGAATTTTTTTAAACATTTATCTAAAAAATTAACGACCTTTCTATAATTTTTCGACAGTTTTTCTAAAATAATAACAATATAAAAATTCCAAATTTTTTCAAAGTAATTTAAATTTAGTACCCTTACCATATTTTAAAAGAAATTTACTGAAATCTAAACTTTAAAGAAAACTGGTTCTCAACGGTCAATACATCTTTATACCCTTAAGTCTACAAGATTAACAGATATTTATTAAGTTAGTGAAGAGAAGATGAGGTTTCAGTGAAGGCATATTCCTCACTTCATACTATCGTTTGATGATGACGAAACAATCGAACATATAACAGAAAATGAGAGAGAAGATGACATTCAAATGAAGAAAGCAAAGTAGAAGAAAGCAGACGATAATTGTACACTTTCATAAAACTTTCTTAACAATGTCCACCCATGTCCACATGTGCTATAAAGCTTCATTGAACTAACACAATGAATTGCTTAAACTCAGGAACAACCTTATAAAGGAAAGGCATTTGATAGATATGCTATCAAAGAATGTATCATCGAAATATTGACATATGTCATAACATTAAGAAATATGTAGCTTTCATGCAATTAATTAAAAACTAATTTTAAAAAATTAAAACTATTTTAACCTTTTCTAGGGCCGTGGGAAATATGCTTCCCACCAAATTTATCAATCTTTGTATGAAATTATGTAGGTTGGCATAAGTTCTGACAATTTTTTTTTTAGTAAGTTAGAAACTTAGATGCTTCAGTTCTTTATCTCACACAAAATGATGTATCTTGATTTGTTACTTAATTATTAATTAATTAATCAAATTAAATTTATCTAATAAGCTAAACGAATCCCTTTTCTTATTCTAATTTCAAGCCTAAAAATATTTTAACATAATATGACTAGAAAAAAAAATGGCCCTTTAAAGGGTTAATCTTAAATAAAAAAAAAATTAAAAATCTGCAATTTGGAATTAATTTTTTATCGGTTTTTCAGAAAAACAAAATTGCGATTATGTTTAGTTTTAAATAATGTATAAGATTTTCTAAATTATTTATTCAATTAAATATCGAAAAATATATACAATGTATTATAAATACTGCGATTACTACAGATGGTATCAAATCACAAAAATAAACACACTCTAGAAATTCATTTTCAATTATCAGTGAAACTGTCACATGCAAAGAACAATTGTTATTAAATAAAAACTGGAGAAGAACAATTGTTATTAGATAAGAAAATTTCTATTGAGTTTTAACCTTAAAAAGTTATCATAGAAAAATAATGAATACAAAAACCAAATCATTATTCTTTTCCTATCTATAATGATCTGATTTTCTATATTTTGAAGTTAAATAATATTGTTTGCCAACGGATTCTAAAACCCTCCACGCTTTTGCGCATGCTTTGGGATGGTTTAACTCGTCAAAATAGGGGTGAGAGGGAAGATGAAAGGAGGAGATGTTTGCATTTAACAATGAAGTAAACTCGGTCGCGGAAATAAAATAAATAAACTTTGAATTAAAATAAAATAAAAAATGGTATGACACTCACATACATGTAAAAAAAAAAAAGTGAGCAAAAGCATATCTAATAGAGCGGAAATCAATGACATTTCCTGTCTCATCTCTTAGTGAAATTGAATAGTCGAAAAATAATAGTCTCAAGATACTGAAACGAACAGTACTTGTTGTTTTGCGATTGTAAACAAGAAAAAAAAATACTCCATGGAACATGATAAGATACTAATGGATTTTACATCATATTAATTCAATTTGGGATTAGTTTGAATTTTAAATTTGAAAAATTCTATTTTCCTACAATATACAGGAATGGAAGTTAAGGGATTTAAATTTAATTTTAAACAAAATGCTACATTAGCAAAGAATGCATTATAAAGTAAATGATTTATATAAAAATATAACTTTCTCTTTATCCTACATTTAACGTCTTTTCATTTTTGAATTTTATTTAGAAAAAAATTTATATAAACTGAAAGTACAGCTCAAAAATACAATTAACATGAAGATCAGAATTCAGAAACCAAAGTTATTATGTAGAAACTTACCACAAAATGTAATCCGTTTGCAGCCTATTTATCTTGCAGCAATCTACTAGACATTAAGGTAGACTTTTTCCTCCCCTTGGGGTTTTTTAGCCACGAGTGGTCAATATTAGCCATGACCACTGCCGAAAGAAGAAAAGGACTCTGTCAACAGATGTTGTCAGTAGAGGACGAAACGAACACCACCTGAATAAACAGGTGTGAATAGCAGATGAAAAGGTGAGTGAACCCAACTGTCAAGGTCCGACTTGTCACAAAAAAAGCCGTGTTAATCTCTTCACAAACATTAACTTTATTTTACGGACATGAGCAAAATAACTTTTAATAGCTCATCTGGAAAAGGAATTATCTCTATTACTTCTCGATTTTTAAATATATAAAAGGAATAATTCATAGAATTAAAGCTTCGCATCTTTCAAGATGGCAAGATAAGCCGGCTTGTACCGATATCATAATCAATACAAGCCGGCTTATTGCCAAAATAAGTCCTTCATTGAATTCGGTGTTCAAACTGCATTTCATAGAATTAAAACTTCGTATCTTTCAAGATGGCAAGATAAGTCGACTTGTATCTATATTATAATCAGTACAAGCCGGCTTATTGTCAATATAAGGCCTACAATAGACTGAATGTTCAAACTGGCTGGGCATTGAATTCATTGTAGTATCGGGCTACAATGTTGATGAAATTTCTATATTATTTTATATATATATATATATATATATATGATACAATAGTTGCCACTTGTAGGGAGTGATCCTATATATAGTGATCAAGGAATGGGTTGTCCATCTATTCCAGTGACCAACAATTCGATCGTTGTGATAAAGTTGATGTCCAGCCGCTTTGGCATAGAGATTTTATTAAGGTCAATGAAGAATTTGACTCCGATTCATTGAAAAGTCAGAAGACCTTTCCAAAGAAGATAATGGGGGGAAATTCAATGTTGGCATAAATTGAGAGACAAACAAAATCTGCAGAAGAAACAATTTGCCATACACTGATAATGATGACGTACAGCATGCGAGTAATGACAATTGGGAGGATCTAGAATATAAATCACCTTCAGGACACAAAATTCTTCAAACCCTTTGATTCTTCAGTCCATTGCCATGCTGAATATTTTTTTGAATATCATTCATATGAACGGTCTATCCAAAGAAAGTTTCGTAGTTCAATAATTTCAATAAAATTTTAAGAAAGTTAAGAATTAAACACGTATAAATATTTTTCAATCCCGTGTATTGTATCGATTTTTCTATTTCTAATTTAAATGAATGCTGTTAATTGGTTCAGTTTTTAAGCTGTTCCTATATATTTAACTATCATTCTTTAAGTGTTTTGGATGTAGTGATCACTGCAATCTGAGTCCACTTTATAACATTAAAATTTAATCCATTCCACGCGCTAGATTCTTCATCAGCTTATAATGACTAATTGTATAGAGATGAACTTAATTGTCATAAGCTTTTAATGACCAATTACGTAATGATTAGCTATATCGTCGTATCATTCAAAGTATTTGTTTTTGTTTTGTTGCTTATCGTTTTGGATCATCTATCTTATTAGATACCAATTTTTGTAATCTCTGTTGTTGCTTCTCCCCCTTGGATTGAACACGAATTGAAACCAAGTCCAAGAGATAGGGGAATGAGGGGTGCAGTAGCTTCTGAGGGTAAGGACCCTTGAGCACCCGACGGCAGAAGTCAGACTTCTAGCTCATATGAAGATGAAACTCACACTTTTACTTGCACAACCCCTTTTTACAGGGGGAGCACATTCATACACCTCACAGATAGAACACTGGGTAAAGAAGAAAGAAGAACCATGCCCGAACCAGGACTAGAACATGGGACGCCCAGATCACGGGGAAGACGCTCAACCCTTAGGCCAGGACGCCGACATTAAAAGTATATATGATATATTTAACATGCGTAAAATTTATCCGTTACCAAAATTCTTTTTTTTTATTAATTGTTTTCTTCTGAACATTTTATATTATGTTGGGGCTAACGCAAATAAAGTGATAATTATATTGCAAAGGTTTTCAAAATTCAACCTAAGTGAATAAAAATGCTTCTCCAAATCGCTGCGTGTTTCTTTTATAATCAAATTCTTTTAAAATTTTGCATTACTAATGAGAATAAAAACTAAATTTACCATTTCGTTTCTCTACGTTGTAGAACAGTGCAAAGATCCAGAAGCAGTCCGTTTTTGTAATACTCATATTGCTCTAATTAGTATGATATTTAACTTTTTATTTCCTACGCTTACATAAAACACTGTGTCAAAAATGAATCAATAAATGTAAAATGAAAATAGTGGGAAAAAATTAATAATAAAATAAATAAATATATTTTAAGGTTTAGTTAGTAAAATCATAAAAGTGTAAATTCTTCTTTTAATCACATTTATAATTTATTTTTTAATTTTCTATAATTTTTCTTTCTAATGATATTAAACATGGTTTATCGTACTGAGAGTAATATTTTCATTTCCCAAATTCTCATAATTTTGATTTTTTAAAAAAAATGTTTTACAAAAGAATTATTTTCTTATTTTTAGTACATTCATAAAAGCGAGATTTAAAAAACTTTTATAAATATTTTTCAAATTTATGTGTTTAAGAATTCCTTTAAAAGAAAACTGTGCATTCAGTCTTTAATAATTTTTAACTTATAATGATAAATAGCCAGAAATGTCTGAATTATTTTTTATCTCAAATTCACTCTCCGATAGTTTCTTTCATTTGGAAGCTTTCGCTGAAATACTAATTAATTAATTAGTAACATTAATTAGTAACTTAGGTAACATTGAAATATTGTATTGCCATCGAAACACCAAATTGCACAAAATTTGAAAACTCTCTTACCATCAAGAAGTCAGTAAAAATCTGTCGGAGAATTCTATCATTACAAAATAAAAATTTATATATATGTTACCGTTAAAGTATATAATGCAGTTATTTCATAGAATACCTAGTTATTCCATGAAATAACTGATCGTGTCCGTTAAAGGGTGTAATATGTTATTAATTTGACACTTTAACTAGTTATTCTATGAAATAACTAGGTATTCTATAAATTAACTAATGAGAGACAGTTAAAGTGTAAAATAAACAATTTATTTAAAATGAAATTAAACTAATGATAGACAATTAAAATGAAAAAGAAGCAATTTATCTAATTTATGCAGCGTATAAATGGTATTTATGGAAACGTACCATAAAATCATTTGTTACAACAAGGATTACTAAAATGACACTTGGAATTGCAAAGAACATTATTTCTAAAACAAAATCATTTTTTGCTGACACACTGGATTTTACAAGAACATTTTTTAAATCCCTGGCCAGTACCTAAACTTTGGCCTGGAATAGTTCATAAATGCAGTAGTGGTGGAAGGTAAATGTATTTGTCGTGCGAGATATATGATATAGATTATTTTACATTTTAAAGGGCTGCAGATCGTTATTCTATGAAATAACTAGTTAAACCATGAAATACAAGAGAGTTTTATACTTTAATGGACATGACCAGTTATTTCATGGAATAACTAGGTATTCTATAAAATAACGGATTTCATACTTTAACTGTAACATATATAAAAAAATCAAGCGAAATAAAAGCATTTAAAATTAATTATTTCTCGTTTGCTAAAATAAAAAAAAAAAAAACTTTTAATCCTCTTCATTGTATTCATAAATAATGACAGGAATCAACAAAGTTTATCTATAAAACGTATCTTTTCTCTCACCCAAATGCACATCACCCGCATTTTAAAATCAGTATCTAAAAATGCAAAAAGACAGCATTACGCAGGATTAAGGCCATCTAGCACCGCTTTGAAATCGCCCAATGTCCTTCTAAAGATACTCTGTCCTATGGGACAACCCTAACCCTTCCCTAATCTTAACCCTTTTCGGGCAGATTTGTAAAACTGACACCCAACAAAGATGAACCTAATCCTTCCAGATTCCACCATTTTTACGTCCTCGCCCTTATAACGTACTTCCTATTCATCGTACCAGTCAACCCCAACTTCCTATCGTATTCATCGCAGAAAAAAGAATAACGAAATAAAAATTACTGACACTGTCCAAATTTTTTTAAAAAAAGAGCTACACCACAACCTACTCCTCTGCCACATGGGACTGTCCTTTGAGTACCCCTTCCCACCTGTAAGCTTCAAAACTGATTCCTGCAGGATTTAGAAACGATCCTAGCTGCAGTGGTGTTCGAAATTACTCACCGAGTGGTAATTTCGAGTACATCGCTGAAGGCTTTTAAATTATTCCTAGTTATGCATGGAGACAGCGTGTTCGTGGCTTTGTCTATCCAATGACATCTCCTACTGCATAAGGAATGTGGTGTTGAGAAGAGGTAGGGCTAAATACATATACTATTTGAATTCTAAATAACAGGGAAGGTACATAGCAAGCTGATTATACAATGGTCTAATATATACCATAATATTCAAACTTAGAATCATTTTGTGCACCGAAAATATCAATGGAAATGTAATTTTTTTTTTAATATTTGATATTTTTTAAATTGTTGCTACGAAAATGTATATTAAAATTTTAGGTGGATAGTGGATTATAGGAAGATTACCTATTGAAATGGTTCTCATGGCAAGACTTTACGAAAATTTCAACATTCGTTCAAAAGTTTATATAGCGGATGACGCTTTGCCCATGTTATCTTGTGAATAGGATAAATATATTAATTTTGTTTGGATTTTAACTAGCTTGGAATATGTTGTTAGAAATGTAGAAACCTCGGATGAGTTCGTAAATGGGCCATATAGCTCAAAGGGGATGGAAATGGTAGAGATTGAAATTTTCATTTCGTTATAACTTCCTCAATATTGAAGATAGAAAAATAAATCCAATTAGTCAAATTAAAACCTCATCGTTTTATATTTAAAGTTTTTTTTTCGATAACTACAATATCTTAGATCTTAGGGGCTAAAAAAGGATTTTTCAAGGCCTAATTTTGCCTGAAATTAGGATTCATGAAATATTAACTTAGATGAAAAGGAACCTACCTTTTACAGTTTGAAAATAGGAATTTTTTATTTTACCTCTTTGGTTTTATTGTTTTATGCTGGAGAAAAGTAGAGAGAAAATATTTTAGATAACAATATTTATTTTTAGTATTTGTCCTATAAATGCAAGAAGTCGAACCTAGCTAAAATCATAAAGAAGATTATTTCTAAATGCTGATTTGATGTTCCCTTCAGTTATTTTGGTCGAAACTACTTACTGAATAATTATTTTGAGTATATTTCTGAAAGCTTTCTAATTATTCAAGGCTATATATGTACACAGTGTAGGTGATTTAATCTGTTAATGACATTTCTAGATGCATAAGTGGGTGTATAATGGGATGTTGGGAAAGGGTAGATTCAAATATGTGGATTCTCAGAATCAGATAAGGTAGGTATGCGTCGAATTGATGCATTGATTTAATTAATGTATCAATAAATATTTAAGTGTGTAGTAGTCTTATACAAACAAGATATCAATGTAAGGGAAATTTTATATGTTGTTTCGAAATTTAGATAGCGTTTTGAGGAATCTTTATGAAATTTTTTGGCCTTCTAGGATTATGATTTTTGCTATATGAAGTGAGATTCATGTTAGAAAGCCTTTTTTAAACTTTGTCTATAAATGTAGTAAATGCAGTTTATATACCGAATTTCTGTTTCGAGATTTAAGTTTTCATCACAGAAAATTTCCTTTTTATATTTGTTACAAAATTAGGACTTTCAACCCCTTGGATTTATAATCCATCTAGTAAGTATTCTAATTTATAACCAAAGAGAGTAACAGCTTTGAAAGTTTGAACTTTGTCTTAATCAAAAATTATTATTATTATTATTTTCTTTTATCAAACGATCTATAGTGAATATCTTCATTTTAAAGACGATTGATTGAGGCATTGATTTGATGCTGGTACAATTTCAAACCAATGGTTTTGATCTTACCTGAGAAGTTAGTTCCGTAAGTATTCACCAGAGGTCTCTTATGCGAGCGGATTCATCAGATAGATATTAACTTCGAATATCTATTTTGAATAAATCGGAGTTTTTACAGAATAGCTTCTGCAGTAGATTATTTCGAAATATTATTTATATGGAATCGCGTTTTTCTATTTAAAAAGAAATTATTATTTCAAATCAAAACACATTTAAAAATAAATCTGGCATTATGTTTTCAACACAATGAGAATAATAGTTAAATTCCTTCACACAAAAAAAATAGAATTTTTGTTGTTTTGACTTTTTTTTTCTGGATTTATTGGAATCAGTTAGTTGAGATTAATCATTTTCCGTGCACGAAGAAATTTATTTTAATGGACAGGTTTTTTTTTAAAATCTTCAGTCTATAAACACTAGAAGATAGAAGCATTCATTATGTCTATAAAAGTTCATTTATTAAACTAATGAGAAAAGGTCATATGCATGCATAAGAAAGCCGTGGACGTCATTATGCTTTAATCTCTTGAATTGTGAATTCATTTAAGTTCCTAATTAGACGCCATGTTTTATTTCTGAAGTTTATTATTATTTTCATTCATATAAGAAAAGGAATTACACACCTGAGATTTTTAAACGATTTTTAATTTAATTATCTTATTATTCTAATTATCTTATCCAAGTTTTATCTAATTTAACTTAAATTAATTGCTATTTTGACTTGAATTCAAATGTAAATATGAGAACGTCTGAAATTCGATGCATAAATCTAACACATCATTTTAGTAACAAAAGTTAAATGAACAAATAATGAAAACGAAAAATAAGTTATTCGTCAAATAAAAGTTTTTTTTATAACAAAAATACAAATAAACGTTCACAGAAATTTTTTCTGCTTTTTTTATTTTTTTTAACTATTAAATATATTATTGTAGATAATTTTCTTCACAACATGTTTTATTAAAATTTATTCTTTGATGAAAAGATACATCGTTAAAAAGTCATTTAATGAATAAAGATGTAATTCAATAATATATAATCTATTTCTTTTTTTACACTAATAATGAGTCACTTTCAAATATTGTTTGCTTTTAGCGGAAGTGCACTTAACTCATCGAAAAGGTAGTTAACTATATTATTACTTTTAAAGCTACTTACACCTCATATTTAATTTACGTTAATTAATCAGCAAAAGATTAGGAAGTATTTCTTTTTTTTTTATGGAAGTAAAAAAAAAAAATACGAATTAAGTTAATATATCTCAAAGATAATAAATTTGAATACTTTCCTTTTTCGACAAAAGCAATTACCATTATGATCTTTAGTAAGGTAAACAATGTTTTGTATAATTCTTAAATAATGTAATTTCTATGCAAGATTTATAATGACAACAAATAATACTGTAATTATTAAATGATAATATATGTTATTAAAAATAATTGTTTTTTAAATTCATGTAATTCTATATCTGCTTTTTAAATTCATCTAATGAATTGTTAGAAGGAAGAAATAAGAAATTCATTTAGGAAGCGACACATAACTAATAAGGATTTGAACATTACTTGACACTGTATTGCATTTTTACTTTCTCGAATATGAAAAAAATATTGTAATCATCAAAGAAAAATGTCTGCCTCGAGACTCACGGACCTCCGTGAGTCCGGAAAATACATTTATTGAATTTTCTGTCTGTCTGTCTCAGAACACCTGTCTGCCTGTCTCAGAGCATGTTTTGAAAAAAATCCATCCTAATAAAGTCTGTCCGTCCTATTGTCCGAAAAAAAATTTAATACACCTACAAAGCGGAGGGAGCCAGATGTATTAAATTAAACAAATTTAATATCTAAAACATAGGTGTCACATTTTGAACCAAATTTAGACTAACCATGGTGATCTGGTGGTTGGTGTCGGCTTCTGAACCGGAGGTTTTCAAGTTCGAAACCCGATTTCCCCGAAGAAACGTCATGTAAGTGGGTCTGGTACACATTAAATCCATCAGGGCCAAATGTGGTGGTGAGGAAGTTTGGAGAGGCGGGCTCTTGCTCATATGTCGCCCTCGTTATCTGATCGTGTAGAGATAACGAGAAAAAATTACCATGTCAGTTCCAAAATTGCCTTAGTGTTACTTTCAAACTGGACTGAATAATATAATTGAACTGAACTTGTACCCAATTCCTCGAGGGTTCGATTGTCTATAAGTCTGTGTTTTTACATGAAAACGTGGTCACTGAAAAATGTAAAAATTTAAATATTTGAAATTGCTATTATAATTTTGTGTCAGAATTTAGTTCAAATCATTCGGGAAAAAGGCATCCGAAAGATACATTCAATTTTCTGGTGTTTTTGTATTTACCCGAATCCCATTGAATATCATGGAAAAAAGATTGCCAAAGATCGCATTCTAATAGAATTTTTCTTAACTAATATTCGCCAATGGCATATGGTTAATAATACACAAATATGTTTATTAGCGAGTACAAAAGAGTTTCGGCGAGGACTTTCATCGAAGCGAAACAATCGCTGTAAAAGGGGGGGGAGGATGCAACTGAATAGCGGACATGCTTTTAATATCGTTTCTTCAATGCACATTATCGTATGAAAATGTTTGAAATATGTTGCAAAAAGATTTTATTTTTCAAAACTCGGAGAAAGTGAGAAATATTAAATATTTAAAGACAATAGAGTATGAAATAAAAATTCTAAGTAACATTTAATTTTTTTTAGTGTCGCGCTGTGCTTTATGAATTTCCATCAAATGGCGAATATATCAATAAATGATATTATCTCAGTGTTTCATAGCATTTGGATTATTTAATTCTTCGAAATTAATCTGAATAGAGGTTAAATACTTCATCTTTTTTTTTCTTTGCATTGCGAAAATACTACTTTTCTGTCATTATTGTTCTTCGATTTTTGACAAATACTGCTCCACAAACTTATTATTCACCTGATATAGCACCGTGAGAATTTTTTTTCTTTTTTACACGGTAGAAATTGCATTTTACTTGCATTTATTTTGAGCCCATTGGTGCTAGAAAATTCTTCTGAATCCCATCAGGCAGTTTCACAAAAAAACATGTATCGTGGATTGAAAAAGCGTTGGCAGCAAAACATTACAATCAACATAAGATTTCCTTGAAAGAGATATAATAAATATTGACCAATAAAATGATATTTTTTGTTTTGTAACAGAATTCCAGATTTTTTAATTTTTTTTTTTTTTTTTTTTTTTATCACAACTGTGTTTTGCTAACTTTAATCATCAAGTATTTATATTTTGCGTATTCCTTTCAGATTATTTCTTCAAAGTAATATTCAGCAATATAATGAAAAAAATTGAACTAAGAATAGAGCTTTATCTAAAATGCTTGGAGTTCAATTTGAGACACGCATTTGCAGTCATTCAGAAATATTATAAAATATATCAACCATTTGAATTACTTTTTAAATAACGCATGGCCAATAATAAAATACTTTTCGAAACGAAACGGCTACACAAAGCATTTCAGCGAACCAGTTCCAAAAATTACTTCCTCCTACTCCGCCTTTCAATGCATACTAAATTCCATCTTTAAACTTAAAAAAAAAAAAAAAAAGAAAGAAACCAATACTCTTTGATATATTCTTTCTTTATAATTCTTTTTCTCTTTTTAGTGCTATATGTCATCTCAACCTCACTCTTCCAACTCCTTGCACTCACACAACAGAACCCCGTTTCGCCGTGTGCAGAAGATTAAAAGAGACCTCGTCAAACATGGATCACGGTTCTTTTCTAGAAATAAATCTACGAATATCTTTTACTCAATACTGTGCAACACGCCGTACTTGAAACTGTTCTAGAAATTCTACTCGAAAAAGAGTGGTTGGGGGGGGGGGGAATGGCTGGTTAGAATCGAACGAAGAATTCTTCTTTTATTCTTGGTTTGCCAATGTGCGCCAACAGGAATTGAATTCCTGGTGTATTAGGATTTTCAGGTTCCCATCGAGGGTATTTCAGAGGGATTCTGGCAACATCGGTAAACTACAGGGGACCATTAGTTATTGGGAAAAAATTGGGCGATTACAACTGTGCATCTCTCTGTTTGGGTTTAGATGAGAATCGTAATCTTTTTCAAATTTCCTGTTCTTCTCTAGATGGAACTATTTAGTTGGGATGTGGCATTGGAATAAATGTTTAATGTTTTATTAGTAGAGGATATGTCTTATTTGCCATGCTGTTTAGAAAGAATAATGGATTGTTTTTCGATCGATTTTCTTTCTTTCGAATGCCGAAATGTCTACTGAATTTTTTAAAAAAAGCCTCAAAAAGTATAGCTCCCTGCCATTATAAATAGAACAAGCATTTTATTTTCTTAGTTTATATTCTATTTATTCCAGAAACATAGTAATTAGTTCAGATTTCTTTTCTTTTCTACAGGTTTTTATTTATTTTATCATGATATTTGTGAAAAAGGTTACTTTGCAAACGATTTTAATCTGACAGTTTTGTATTCTATTCTAGATATCTGAAATTTCGTACAGGCATATGTTTTCTGTGATAATACAATATTTTCAGAGTTTATGAATTAATTAATTACTTTTAATCACATTTTAACTTCATAGAAATGGTGTAACCTTGCCGAGAATTAGAAGAACAATTTTTTAAATTAAAATATTATGCAAAGTTAGTTGAGAGGCCATGCTGTTTAGAGGGAATAATGGATTATTTTTCGTTCGATTTTCTTTTTTCAGATGCCGAAATATCTATTGAATTTTTTGAACAAAGCCTCAAAATGGCCCTTCTCCCTGCCATTATAAATAGAAGAAGCATTTTATTTTGATAGTTTACATTCTATTAATCCAGCAACAAAATAATTAGTTCTCATTTTCTTTTCTTTTTTACCAGTTTTTATTCAATTTATTATGATATTTATGAGGAAAAAAAAGAATTCTGACTGTTTTGTATTCTATTCTAGAGATCTCAAATTTCGTACAGGTTTATGCTTTCTATTGTAATTCAATATTTTCAGAGTTTATGAATTAATTAACTTTTGATCACATTTTCACACACATTTATGAATTAATTACTTTTAATCACATTTTAACTTCATAGCAAGGGTGTAATTTGGCAATGAATTAAAAGAACAATCGATTTCAAAGTTCCAAATTAATTATTACCACTCATTATAAAATATATTAATGATAGAAAATAATCATTAATTAATATTAAAATTTGTTAAAAGCAAGCTTTTATTATTGTATTAAAAATAGAAAATAAATTTTTATTGAATAATTAGATGAGAAAATAAATAAATACGACAATGAAGTGTGAATACGACAATGAAGATAATAAAATAGGAAAATAATTCCTTTGCGAATGCATTAATTCCTTTTGAATAAAAATAATAAAATACAATAAAATTTCAATTAATTAAAATATTTATCTCCAGAGCGTCATGTTTTTATTATTTTTGCTTCGATGTCCAGTTTTTTTATAAATAATTATTTTTTGCTTTTTTTTATTTTCACGTCAACCAGTATGATATCATTTTTTATTAAAAATTAAAATATTATGCACTGTTTACAGTAATTCAGAAGAAATCAAGTAAATATAGCACTGAAAAAAAGGCGGGAATTAATTCTTATGTGAATATTCTAAGAATAAAAATTCCTATGTATTCAATAACTATAAAAATACATTAAAATTTCAATTTATTAAATCATTTTTTTCCAAATCGTAACGTTTTTAAAACTTTTACTTGAATCTCCATATTTGTGATAAACAATTATTCTGTATTTCTTAGTACTATCTTAACAGTGTGTTATCATTTATTATTATTATTTTATTATTAGCATGGCTGAGAAATACGCGTCAGAAAACAATTAATGTTATTAATTCAAATGAAATAAAGTGAATGGAAAGGTAAAAATAATAACGTAAAGAAATTTCTTATGCGAATGTACTAAAAAGGAAAATTCATAAATGATAAATACATATTAAAATTTCAATTTATTAAAGTATTTCTCTCAGAATTTCACGCTTTTATTATTTTTGCTTTGATCTCCTGTTTTTTTTATAAGCATTATTTTCTACTTTTTAGAACTTTCATAACAGCGAATGTGTTATCATTTTTTACTAGAATTTTTTGCATATTTGTAAAATATTATTCAGTGTCAATTATAAATAATTTTTTAGAAAGAAATCTCAATTTATCAGGAATTGAATTAAAAATCAGATAGCGATTTTGAGGTTCTCATTAAAATGCATTTCGAAGAGAGATTGGAAAAATTGATAAATTATTCACTTATAATAATTTACCAATCTTCCAATTAAATTATTCAATAGATTTAATTATTGGTAAAAAATTCAATCATAATAAATTATTCGGAAAATATTTTATTATGATTGTGTATTTTCTATTTATCTTTGGAAAGGAACTCAATTAATTGGAAATAATTATTTTCAACTTTTCACTCTTTTCTTTATGAATGAACGAAGCATTTGAAAATGATGTTTTTTTTAATTATATTCCATCATTTGAGATGCTCCTTTCCAATTATTTAGTTTCTATAGAATAACATATTAACGTTCACTACTTTTGCATCAATATTCATTTGCTTGTCATCCATTTAATGTTTTTTGCATACTTTGAAATATTTGTTTACTTTTCTTGTGAGAAAAGTTAATAAGACGCTTGCAATAATGATGTTTAAGTAAATGGTTTAATTTATAATTTCTGGTTTTTGAACTCCATAAATAATAGGATTAATTGGTATTCGCATATTAATGGATTTTCAATCGCTAATTTCACACAAAACTAAAATAGCGTCTCGTTAAATATATCAAAAATTTATATCATAATGCAATATATATATATATATATATATATATATATATATAATAGTTTTACTATATATATAAAGATATAAAGTAAAAATAAATTTACATATGTAAATTTTAACATCTAAATAAATAAATAATTTATACATTTTCTTATGTATAAGATATATAAATTTATAAAATGAAATTTCAAAATTTACTCTTTGGAAGCTCTGCTCGGTAAATAACTTTGACTCCATAGAAAGAAATTACGAGAATAAATTCTAAAACTTACTGAAAAACCTTCTCATTTCTAATGTCACATACCAAATTTGTTTGTCTGTCAGTCTCGCTTACGATTCCCCATATTACTGCAACTAGCGAATGAAACTCAAATTGCGAAGTAATAATCTCAAATGCCCTTTCCTGTGACACAACAGTTGAAAAATTGAAAGTCTTTTCCACTTATATGTCAGAAGGTTGAGTAAATAAGCCATTTTTCAACTTCGGCTTTCGAAGTAATCCGAAACTTCCGAACTGAAGTCGGAGTCTCTCGATCAATCTCGGCAAACGTCGGCGGCATCAGATTTCTAACTTTTCCAAAATAACCGGGCACTGTCACTGATTAAACACGGAATTTCGCAGCCGACATTCGATCTTTAGTCTGCCACCCCCAATCCCACCTCCATTGCCAAGAATGAAAACCAACTCTGAAATTAAGAGTAGTGAAGTGAAATGAAGAGAGGGAATGACGAGTCGGGAAAGGTCCTTTGTTCTGGGTGTTTAGCCACCATTAGGATTAGTTCAGGGACTAATCACAACCGTAATGGATACCGGACGAAAGCGGGGGTGAGGGGGCCAGAGAGACCCTTGGGGACTGTGGACCCCGAAAAAAAAAGAGAATAGACAGGGTTGTGGAAGTAAAAGATATTAGCTTTTAGGATTATTGCAAAAGATTTGATAGGAAAATATTATATTACCGTAACATTTGTTTTGAAATTGATGCTTATGTATGTTATTTGTTACGATTTTTCGTCATTTAAATGCTATATCTTTCTAAATCTGATCTTTCCGTTTAGATAATTCTATATGGCGATATGAATTAATTGATTACATTGAATTTAGAGCAGGAAGCTTGCATTTCAATGTAAGTAAATTACTCGGTATTAAAATACATTCATTCTCTAATATTTAAATGATTAATTTCAAATGAATTATAAAACACTACTAAAAATAGCGGTACAGCGGCAGCAAGAGAGTAATTGAACTGATTAATTTTAAGGCGTTTTCTTTCTTTTTTTTTTCACAATTCTTATAGCCAGCCAGACCACTGCTGGCAGTTCCTCTAGCTAAAGCATAAATCGGTTGTTTAATTTTTAAATAATGTTTGTTAGGGGTAATTAAGAGAATAGAACCCAGAAATTTCATTCCCTAAACCATATTTTTCAATTTTCCACACCTTATTAACACGTTAATTGACAAGTGATGCAAATGTGTTTCATATGTAATGTATCATTCGGGTCTTATGAATCACATATGCCTCACATAAAATTTTTTGATCTTTCATCCGTAACTATCAGCGACATGTCATCCTGATCTTATAAATTTATAATAATTGGAAATTGTGGTCAATGTAAATGTATAATAACTGGTAAAACGTGGTAAAAAATGAAATTTGCTGGTTGATCTTAAGATGTTTAAGATCTTGCCTTCTTTTTTTCTAATGACTTATCTTTATCTTCTGATGTATTTGATGGCGAATCGTTGAATTCGGATTTGAATTGAATTTGACTTTTATTAAACCAGGTAAACTTGGAATTGATAATTCTTCATAAGATAAGGAATTGAGCATTTAATTTTTGAATTCTTTTTAAATTACCCATAGTTCTTTAGAAATGTATATAGAAAATTATATATTGAAAAATTTATGGTGTAAATAAATTCATACTACATTACTTTGCCCTTTACTATGTTTCTAACAGAATGCAACAGCGAATACACAAGATCGGGTTTTGAATCATGTACGTTTCACCTGATTTGTTTAATTGTGTTTATCTAGGAAGCCGTGCGAGACAGACTTGCTTCATGTTTACAAGCCTTATTTTTACAGATATATTTTTAAAAAAATGTCAATACTTATTGAGTCAACATTTTTACGATTTTCAATACATAAAGAGTCGTCTGTTTCTATAATCCACCAAGCACAAAATATATTTTGTGTTTGGGTGTGAGTTGTGATGATTAACCTGTTAATTTAATGGAGAAGTAAATTCATCCACTATCGTCACTATACTTGTTACTGTGACTTCTATCACTTCAAAAAGAGAGCTCTAGTTATGTAATTTATACGAAAACTCTATTTAAAGAAAGCATGATTAATTTTCTTCAATGTTCCAAACGATAATTTTAAATCTTTTTTTTTAACTTTAAGTTAAGTGAAATAATTTGAGATAGGTTAAATTTTAAAGCTGCCTACTGTTTTTCAGTTTCCCTATTATTAATAATTAAAAAATATAAGAAAAATCGTAATCGCTTCTTTGATATATATCAAAGAATAGTATTAAGTCAAGTATGTCTATTTATCAGTGTGTAACGTTAACGTCATTAGAAAAAATTTCACTTTTAGCTGATGTCATGAAAAAAATATTTTGAACCATAGGGGGAAAATGCAAAAAAGTAGGAAGCGTTTTCTTACCGCAAAGTCTTAATCGAGAGTTTTAACGCTCTTATTTTCACAATAACTACTGTTGTATTCAAAACTGAAAATATATTTCACATCGCTTCTATCAATTGAATTCTTGAATTGAAATTTTTACTGTAATTTACTACGTTTTACGACTTCCATAAATAATTTAAATCTACTCACTTTTAACATTAAAAAAAGGGGACTGAAATAATAGAAAATTAAACTATTTTTAGCCGATTCAATTTTAAAAAGACGACGCATTGACTATACGAATAATCATTTATTTTAGAAAAGATTCTTCTCTCTTTAACAGATTTGCCGATATTGTACATTCATCAATTAAATCATTTTTTTCAATATTCCAGCTTAAAAAAAATATTGTTTAAAAATTGTAGATCAAATTGGTCACTTTGTTTTAGATTTACGAAAAATTTCATGTACTGATTTTAAAATTTCTTAAATATATTAGATTTTAACAAAAAATTAAATATATATTTTATTAATTTCATTAATCATTTTTATTTACATTAAGTATATGCATAATATTTGGCTTAAATTATATTTTAAAAATACATTACAATTACTATTAATTCTGGAAATTATGTTCTTAGAGGAAACCATGCATATAATCATCAACTAAATCAATTTAAATCAAATCATTCATTCAAACAAACCAGTAGGGGTGGTCTCGCCGAAATTTTTTCGTGTACTATTCAATAAAGATCTGATCCTCCCCACCACCATTTAAATGAATACCTTGATTAAATCCGCAAATACCTTGAATGTCATTGATGCATTATATTTACGAAATTAAGATCTTTGGTGAAAATCTAACATTTTTTAATGAATCAGTTGTACAAATATATATTTTGGACATCTTTTATACCCTGTTATAACTAAAATTGGAATCACAACTTCCACTGTAGTCACAAGATCGCATATTTAATTCAATTTATTTAAATCTTTGCATTTATGAGTTATTGCATTTGCATACATACCATAGACCGACACAGGTCATTTCTGGACAGATTTGGTACAAAATAGGAAAAGAATCTGCATTTTAAATGTGAACATGTGTACCAATTTTTTTTATCTGGCTCCTTAAGTTTTGAAGTTCTGAGTGTATCTGTATTTGAACAACCTTGCAGTCTTTTTTTTTAAATGAATTTCGCTCAAAATTTGTTAGAAATTTGCATATTTGTTCTAAAATCTATAAATAAAATTTCATCCATTTAGCTCTTAAGTGCTATTGTGTTCAGAGACAGACAGACATGATGTCAAGAGTATACTTTTCGAACTCAAGGACGTTTAAAATATGAATATTCGTCAAAATTTCGAGTTTTGTGATGATTACAATACTTTCTTTATACTTTGCATACGAGAAAGTAAAAAAAAAAGCCTTTTTCTTTCCTTGCCAATTTGTGCGGCTTTTTTTCCTAGAATCCTTCTAATTAATTCTGTCTACACCTTATGGGACGTGCGATGACCCTTCCAGCTGGACAGTCTCAATCTGGACGTCTCCTGGTGATAAACGACGAAATCTAAACACTCCTTGTGTGCAAATGAGTATGCAGAGACTTCGCAATTACATTAAAACCGCCGCCTGCCTGATGATGCATCGAAATTTAACGACCGGCCCCAACTTTGGTGAATCCCATGCCACTTTTCCAACCCCTCTACCCTCTCTATCGTCTGCCTTTTAATCCCTCTCTCGGATTTAAACGGACAAAGGGAGTCACCGGACACTGGTGTTTGTTTGTCGCCCGTTTGGGGGAATCCTCTTGGGAAAGTATCCATGACGGCACCGTCAGGGGTTGGGTCTTTGATGTCGTTTGATGGACTTTTAGGGGGTTGGGACAGCGGTAATAAAAGGACGTCTTCACCTGGTGGGAGATATTAAATAGAAATTTTGTCATTTGGGATTTTTTTAGGGGATGGAGGGAGCGAGATAGTGGTACGATTCAGATTCTAAAAGTTGGAATGCGGTTCTTTGAATTTATGCCGTGAAATCCAATTACTTTCATGGAATTTCTGTCAATGACAGTTGTGAAAAAAGGACTTTTTTTCTCCATTAGTACAATAAATGTAATACCAGGACAATGTTACATCATCAAAAATAAGTCTATAGGAGGCATTCTTACATTTTTCCCACGCATGCAGCACGTTTGTTCAGAAATGCTTTTGACAGATGCAAGTTTCTGATGTTGAAAGAAGCCATCTATCTAGATTAATATTCAGGATATTAATTAGATTTTATTACTTAATGTATTGATAACTATGATCGCCATGATATGATTATCATTATTTTATACATAAGGATCAAATAATAAGTTAAAAATGTTATCGTTTTTTTTTTCTAACATTTTTTTTTTTTTTTTTTTTTTTAGTTTTCGAAAAGAATTTGATACTATTTGTCACTGACAAATTATACAAATTTTTTTCAATTAAATATTTGAGAATTAAACCTTCGAATTATCATCATTTACATTTTGAATTTCGTGCATTTAAATATAAATGAGAGAGATATAAATGAGAGAGATATTGTGGTAAAAATGGTAACAAAATCATAGCTTTGGTATTCTCAGACCAAAAAGTAATGAATTGAAGACCTAACTCTATTCTAAATTTCTCATTATTAATACCTGGTAGTCAGAAAATAAATAGTGCACGAGGTACAATGTGATTTTTTTCACCTTCTTTGTCGTGTTGCGAATTAGAAAGAGTAAGTGGCATCGCGGCATGTCATAACCTTCCCCCTCAGAGTATTTCGCTTTGACCCTTTCTAGAGCCATGGGAAGTATGCTTCCCACCAAATTCATCAATTTTTGTATGAAATTATGTAAGTTGGCAGACTTTCTGACAAATTTTTCAATAAGATTGAAACTTAGATCCTTCAGTTCCTTATCTCACACAAAATGGTGTGTCTTGATTTGTTATTTAATTATTAATTAACCAAATTAATTAATTAATCAAAATAAATTTATCTAATAAGCAAAAAGAGTCACTTTTCTTAAGCCAATCTCAATTCTAAAAGTATTTTGATTTAACATGACTAGAAAAAATGGCCTTTTAAAGGGTTAAACCTGTTATAAACAAACGAAAGTTTTTGTCCCCAAGCGTCCCTTAAAACTTGCGCTCAGGATATCCACATCCATATCCCTCCCTGATCACTGATACCTGATGCGCATTAATTCTTCCGGGGAAAACATTCACCTTCTTTTTTCGGGGTGGAAGAGTTGATACTTAGATATCATTTTCTTGATTTATCCTGGGTTTAGAACCCCAAGTTATTTGAAATTTCCAAGCATCTTCAAAGAGGAATGTTCATCCACCTAATCTAAATTCCTCAATTTGGTCATCAAATATTTCACCTCTATAGCTGGTGCTAATTAAAATGAAGTAGAATTTCATGACAAATTGTAATAATGATGCAAATGGCGATAATAAATATGATAACACAACATCACTTTTCTCATTTTTAAGATTTTCTAAACGCAGAAATATGTGATAATACTTTTAATTAAACAGCAAGAGATCAATGCCAGAAATTGTTTAAGTATTAGATTCCAAATTGGCTAAACTACGCAAAATTTAAACGCAGAAATCAGTGGCTTTCTCAGTGCTGTCTTACCTATTTTAATCCAATCGCAAAAATCCGGAGAACTCAAAATAAAATATATATACATATTGTCCAAACATTTTTGTGCTAAATAGGCATTTCTATCTCTTCTTAAGATTTGGTTAATGAAGATAAATTTTTAATTTTTGCGCTAAAATATTCCTTAATTTTTCTCCCATAATTAAGGATTTCATCTTTGATTCATAATTTTACAGCTCATATTATAACTTCGAAGAAATGGAGTGACAAATTGAAAACTGGGTAAAATTTTATTCTATAAAGTTAAAGTTTCCAAATATTAACAATTTTAACATCAAAATCTTAGTTTTCTTCCAAGAAAAACTCCCGAGAAAGATTTTAAAAAGTGATATATATAAATTAACATGTTCTTGACTATTTTATTCTCATTGCCTAGTTGGTAAGGGAACGAATCGATGGGTTTTTATTTTTTTATTTTTTACGGCTATAAGTTAGCAGCTGTATCAACACAAATTTTGCTAGAATCACTGCACTTCCCGCCCAAAACCAAAACACTTAAGTCCGTCCCCCTACGTGAGGGAGAGAATAGAAAGCATCGCAGAGTGCACAAAGCAGGACATTTCTCTCCCGCCTTGTTCCATTACGAAGCATGGAGAGGAGAGGGGAAAATCTCTAGGTGATTGTTCTTACTACTATTGTTTTACCGATGGAACATTCTGTTGTATATCAACAAAAGATGAATGCAGATGAAAAAAAGATGAACCATGCAGCAACAAATGATAAGTAAAAAGCAAACAAATGATAAACAATAAAATATGAACTATACAGCTACAAATGATGAACTATAAAAGATGAACCATGCTGCAACAAATCATAAGTAAAAAGCAAACAAATGATAAACAATAAAATATGAACTATACAGCTACAAATGATGAACTATAAAAGATGAACCATGCAGCAAAAAAATTATAAACAATAAAAGATGAACGATGCAGAAAAAAATTATAAAGAATAAAAGATGAACCATGCAGCAAAAAAATGATAAACAATAAAAGTTGGATCATGCAGCCCCAATAGACGAGGGGGGGGGGAGATAAACAATAAAAGACGAATCATGCAGCAACAAATGATGAATAACGATGAAACAGTCAGCAACAAATGATGAATAATAAAAGATGAACCATGCAGCAACAAATGATGAATAATAAAAGACGAACCATGCAGCAACAAATGATGAAAAATAAAAGATGAACAAACGCAACAAATGATGAATAACAATAGTTGAGCCATGATGAATTTATCGACACAGAATAATCCTGATTGAACTTTGAAGAGTCTATTAGCAAATTTCAAAAGAGAAAAAGAACTTTACTATACAGTTTGATCCAAGTTTCATAAATGATAATTACAGCTAGAAGCTCTTCTCATTGCGTTTAATTCTGATATTCTGTTCGCATTTGCTATATACATGTAACACTTGGGTCAATATGACTCGAATATTTAATACAAAATGTACGACCCTAAATTCTGCATGTCTTCTGAGCAATATTATGTTTAGAGATAAATAAAAAAAAAAAATTAATAATTCATTTTAAGAAAAGGTTGTAAATTTAAAATATAAAAAAAAAATTACATTTTTTTAAAAATTTTTACCTTATTCTTCGACAAAAATATACCCCATTGAAATTTTGGATGTGTTTTTTGAGTATAATATATTTGATTTATTATCATTTATTGATATAAATCAAATGCTCATAATATAATATATTCTCGCACAATATATTTCATTTATTATCATTTATTGATAAATGGAATCCGTATCAATGAATTATTAGTTAATCGTAAATTAGCAAATAAGTTGATAAACTCTTTTGTCTTGTAATTTTTCGACTATATTATGCTAATAATTATTTCTGGGGAGATGTCTTTCCTCAATATATGAAGCAGTTAAAGAATTGCGTAATTCTTTTAAAGACAATCGTATTTTTGGCACTTTCTTTTTAATTGATTTGATATTTACTGTCATTCAGAAAATAAATGTGTACTAAGCAAAACTATTATAAAATATATATATGGGCCAGCGATTTGTTTTTCATTCACAAAATTATGTATTCAAATGTTCATATTTGTACAACTTTTTTTATGGGTATTATAATCTAATATCATTTTTATCATTTTGTCTCATACATTATTGATTGATTGATTATGATGCATTGCTTTGATTGATTGATTATGATGCATTGCTTTCATAAGAATGACGTTCTTGTATTTTTTTAGAACATAATTCAAGATAATTGTATTAATACAACACAGTTTGATCCATGTTGATTGATTTCTTGCTAACTGATCTGCGCATAGTACTAAGACGATATGAGTTTTGCTCTGAAAGATTAATAATTTAAATAAAAGATATTTCATTTTAGAGAACCCTGGCATGCCAAATTTCGTATCGTTGCTTAGCAAAAAAGTACCACATATTTCAAATTTTACAAAATGAAGATTTTAAATTTTTAAAAACAGTGATTAGTAAAAGTTTTTTTTTTTTTCATAACTGTTTATCTTTGTTCGAAGTCAACTTTATATCAGATGTGGGGAAAAAAAAAAAAAAAAAAAAAAAAAAACGCCTCAATCTGCAGCAGTTGCGAAAAATTCAGTATTTTTTTCCTCTAGTAAAAAAAATTGGAAGACTGATGGTGTTGCTTGTTAAATAATGATATATTAGTTCGCAAGTACAACCTTTTAACAAGCGACATCACCAAATAATGCAATATTTTAGCCAGCGTCCTTGCCTAGGGGTAGCGCGTCTTCCCCGTGAATTGGGCATCCCGGGTGTGAGTCCTGGTTCGGACATAGTTGTTCTATACTCTGTGCTTTATGTGTGAGGTGTGTGAAAGAGCCCCCCCCCCCGTAAAAAGGGATTGTGCAAGCGAGTATATAAGTGCCATCTTCATATAAACTAAAGTTAGACCTGCTATCGGATGCTCAGGGTTACTTACCCTCAGAAGCTATTGCACCCCTCTTTTCACGATATCTTACTTGGTTTGAATTAGAATCAGTCCAAGGGGGATAAGCAACATCATACAATATTTTACAAAGTAACGGTAATTTTGATATTTAGTTTACTTTGAATATTACATTGCAAATTAATTTGTGTGGCGTATATAAGTTTGAATCTTATTTCTAAATAACTCAGGAAAATGGAGACACATTATAATTTTTATTGAATTCGAATATATTGATCATTTCAAAGCCGAAATAACTGAAAAAATTACTTCTTTTATTCTAGAGATGATGTACAAAGTTGGATTAGCATCTGTAATTATTGTACAATAGACACTTATTTGAAATTAGTACTGGTAAGTACACAATAATATTTATCTTTATTTTTAAACTGCATTTTCACTTTCTCATAACTGAAGTATACAAAGGGAAAGTATTGTAATCTTCGAAGAATTTGAACTCAAAATTTTGACTATTTTACACTTTTCAAATCTCTGTGTTCGATAAACGCATTTTTATAATTATGCGAGAAAGTTGAAGGGAGATCATTCCTATTGATTATCTATGCAGGTAGTTTCCTATCATTTACATCATTATTTTTGCTGCTCCTTGAAAAGAGTAGAAAAGGATAATAAAGTATTTTAAAAGATACCTCTGGTGCCACATACAATAGCTACCAAAAGTGAAGGCACAGCCTGTCTTTTAAGTCTAATTTGAGAATGAATGAACATAGAAATAAGAAATTTGGAGGAAATGAGTATTAAACAGTTTTTCAATGAACATAGAAATTTAATAAGTTCAACTCAAACACGATGTACAACAACAACAACAAAATGCGCTAATGGCAGAAAACTCCACTCTTGGAGAAAAAAACACATATCACAATTTTATATGTAAAATATTAAAAAAAAATGAGTTATAATTAAGAATGTACCCCCATTAGCTGCATTGCATAAGCAGCATTGACTTTCCATACTGTAATGACTTGATCTTGTCCGATCAAATAAAAGGTAGCGTTTATATACAATTTTCTTTATTTACATAAAAACAACTCTTTCTCATCTAGGTTAAATGAATGATGCTATTTACAGCACAAAATTGAAGCAAGAATAGTTCCTCGAACAAATTCGGAGAAAATACCTTCACAAGAACAGCTAACAGGCGGTTGGCGTCTCAGAATACTACAGGGGTAGCTCTCGGGTTCCACCGAATTTCCTTCGGGTGTAATTTTTCTCAGAAGTCCACTTCATACCAAGGTCCTCTCTTCCTTTCCTTCAGAAAAAGCTCACCTTTTATTTTTCTCTCAGACTCCACCTCTCATGTCCACATTGGTACACTTGGGCTCCCTGATACCCAATCACCGTTCAGAACAAACCTGAATGGTCTCTGGTCGACAGTGGGAAATGTCCATTGAACCTCCACACCCTCCACAATGGGAAATATAAAGGACATCTGGACATCTGAAGACAGCTGGAGTGTTTGATACCCTCACCTTTCGAAGACACGATTTATTTCCCTGGGAAACGCATGTGTAGTTCCTTATCTGGACTCGCTCTAATTGGCCAAATGACCTTACTTAAAAGGAGGGGCCTCCATTTGGCAATATGGAGGCACTTAACAATGTGGGAGTTCCGTTGATGAAGAATGGCTGGGAATGCCATTTATTGAGTGTGGGAAAAAGGAATGTCACAGTGGTCACCAGGGTTTCAGGCCGATTGAACTGAGTCTTTACAATACCGAGAATTAAGTTGTGGAAAGACAAATGGGAAGCGAAAACCATTCACGGAATAATCCTTTTACCAATTCATCTAATGGCTAACTATTCATCTGGAGGAAGACTTAAAGGATAAATCTGCCTCCCAAGGTAGGTCTAAAGACATTTTACCGGATTTAGGTCTGGGGAGGGAGCTGGCCATTCCATTCGATCTACACCTTGACCGTGAAGATAGTTCTCAATAACCCGAGCTCAGTACGGTTGCGTATTCCCATCCATCAGAAGAAAATCATTACAATAGCAGTAGCATTTGACCAGACATTTGGATCAAGGATCTCGTCTCAATATTTCACACCGTTCGAAATTCCTCCATGGAACATGTGTAGATAAACGGTACTGCCGAGAGGGATCGCTGCTCAAACCATTTTCCACCATCTTTGTAACTGTGGCTTTCAACAATGTTGGATTGGCTGTATCTGGTGTGTTGTTTCTTCCAGATCATCTAACGACCTGAATCACTTTCCAGTGTGAATTTGAACTCGTCTATAAAGAGTATAGAAGCCTATTGCTCTCAGGTCCAGGAGATGTATTCTCTTGTCAATGTAAATGGGCAGCTCTGTGGCCTGGCTTGAAGGCGAGACAAATAACTGGCCGTCTTGTTACAGATCTGTTATATATTTTTTAAAAAAAGCTAAAATTAAGTCATTAACAGTCATTATGATTCGATACAAAACTTATGTATAATCCATAAGCATCTCAAGTGTTCCAGGAACTCTTAATTAAATCAATAGGATAGTATCTTTCCAAACCCAAACTAATTAGATAACGCAGAAAATCATGCAGTTAAGGATTTAAATAAATTCGCGGAAATGGTTTTCCAGGAACTTTCTTGCATTTTTCTAATAATTAATGCATTAATGATAATACACATTATGTTTCTAAGACCTTGTGAACTTCGAGAAAGAGCGTGAATGACAAGAATGTTCAGATTTTTTATATTTTTCTGTACATGAATACAGAACCTCGTATTAAAGTGAAGAAAATAGAATATGCATTTTGGATCTTTTTCTCAACCGACTGGAACCGAATTGTGACGCAAAATTACAATTTAAATAGCATCACATAACAATTTTTTAATCTATATCGTTGAGATGTTGGACTGTCGTGTTTACATGCTTGAGAATGTACAGACAGACAAACGCTCACTATATGATTTTGTTCGAAATTTGTTACAATTATATACTTGAGATTTCCCATTGGGTGGGAGGGGGGCACCTCGTAATTGAGGATGAGAAGCTTCCGGTATGGTGGTTGGTTCTCACTATCTTGGCGGGTACAGGAAAAAGTCGAGATCGACTGCTGCCCATCGATGATGGAACGTATTACCCAAGGGAAGGGTTGTACGTGACCGGTGATGGCTCTTAGGACTCAACCACAGTTACTGCCAGTGTTGCTGTTGCAGTGGTCCGGTCTTTCTGATTTGCCCGTAGCCGGTTATAGGTTATACACTTTAGATGCAAAAAAGTACCGAAGATTTAATATATCTAACTTATTATATTCTATATTTATCATGTTCAATTTCAGTCAGGCAAACAAACAGCTAAAACTTATTATGAGACAAAAATTTATTCCTAGGAATAAATTTCATTTCAAATTTGATCTGAACCCATAAATTTTATAAAGACCAAATTTCATCCATTTAACCCAAAGCGTTTTTCATTTATCGTGATCATAGATAGATATAATTCCTAAAAGGTTTTCTTTGATTAAAGGAAATTTAAGACATCAAAATTCGATAAAATCTCATAACCGAATTTCCTGACGATTACATTACTTTCTATTTGTGTATTTCATATATGAGAATTTAAAAATCCAAGGAATATTTTCTTCATTTTAAGCTTCGTAACGACAGAAAATGTCGAATATTTAAAAAATTTATTATTTCGCTAAAATTTGTCTGCTAAACTATATAGAAAGGATTATATATCGTAACCAAAAATACGATCGATCAACTTTCATGTAAATAGGAAATATTCTGGCCATTTCTGAATTCATTGGATAGCTCTGGCATTCGAATATATAATCCTATGTATGCATACCATTTTATAAAAAGGTTATTTCGAATTGTGTGATGTGGCGTAAATTTCAATATTCGCAAAACCTTTTCCTCCAGATGCTGGATTCCCCGTATTTCAAACTTTATTTTGTTAGTAAACAGATAAATAAATAAATATTAAGGTGGAGAAACGATTGTATTACATTGACTCTAAGCCCCAATGTAAGTCAAAAAAGACTTAAAGAAAGGAATTTCATGGAAAATGGCAGATGAAATTCTGTTATATCTTCTTTCCAACGGAAAAACTTTTCCATTATTCTATTTGGAAAAAGTAGAAAGGCTTAAATCGGCCGAAAAATAAACGCGTCTTAAAGAATATGCCAATACTTTAGCTCGATGAAAAAGGAATTTATGACATTTACTTCGCATTTTTGGCCGTTTCATTCGACTTTGACTTAACACTTAAGATCAATTTTGACTGCCACTTTTTTTTTGGTATTTTTATCAGTTCTCCTCGAAGTCGATTTTCCTTTAAAGTACTTTTTATTTTGCGTCAGCTACCGATTTCTGCATCTCGGAGTAAATTTACGCTTGATTAAGGGCTTTGAATTTCTTTCTTGGAATAGCCTATG
Organism: Argiope bruennichi; assembly: GCF_947563725.1. NCBI lineage: Eukaryota > Metazoa > Arthropoda > Arachnida > Araneae > Araneidae > Argiope > Argiope bruennichi. The sequence continues at coordinate 66,918,464 of NC_079159.1, forward strand.
AGACCGAGTTTTGTGATAAGAAGGTGTTATGGAAAAAGTTTGTAGTTAATAGAAAAATTTATGAAGTATGGGTAGGAAAGTTATAAATGAATATCTATTTGGCATAGAAGCTATCAATGAATATCTATTTGGCATAGAAGTTATCAATGAATATCTGTTGGGTACAAAAGTTATCAGTGAATATCTGTTTGATTCAAAAGTTATCAATAAATATTTGTTTGGTACAAAAGTTATCAGTGAATATCTGTTAGGTACAAAAGTTATCAATGATTATCTGTTTGATTCAAAAGTTATCAGTGAATATCTGTTTGGTTCAGAAGTTATCAATAAATATCTGTTTGGTACAAAAGTTATCAGTGAATATCTATTTCAAACAGAAGTTATCAATGAATATCTGTTTCATACAAAAGTTATCAATAAATATCTGTTTGACAGAAAAGTTATTATCATGCCAGAAAAAGGAAATTATATAAAAGAAATCTCGGAAAATATGCTCACTGAAAAGTTTATGTTTATTCTCTATTTTTGTCTGATTTAATTATAAGAATTTTTTTATTAATACTCTCAATAAATAAGCTTTGACTGTTAATTTATTATGACGATATTGACAAATTTAACTATAGAGATATTAAATTCTCAATTCATGTAAACACGATAAAGACATCTGAGATAAATAAGCGAGTCAAAATGTCATTTGTGTTTATTATTATTTTGATTCAATCACAGATATAACACTCTAAAAATGAAATGAACTTCGATACCCTTAAACTGTAAGCAGCTGATCTTCTGAGTTGTATTTGTACCTAGCGTATTGTATAAGATTCAAACTTACAAATCAACTAATTTTCAGTTATATATATAAACATATATATTTGATAATTAATATATAATCTTTTACATTTACTTTAAAAAAGTTTGTTGAACTAGTCTTTCAAATTAATTATTAACAAATCCAGTAAACATGACATATTGAAAGATATTTCCATGACATATCGAAGTGGGGTAAAATTGTATGTGGCATAAGACTTGGGAAAGCACGTTGTGAAGACACTATCTTTACGCGTGTTGTGCCTTTTAAAGTTAGAAGTTGATGAACGAGACCAGGAAGGGGTAAAAATAAATACAATGTCCCCACATCCGTGTTTCTGGCTTTTCATCCTTTTTGGATAAGCTCAGTCAGTGCACGTTTTCCAGTACTCTAACCTGACGCAATTACACTATTATAATATTTCATACTTTGAATAACTATTATGGCATCGGTTAAGTCTCAATTTCAAAATTCGACAATCTTATTTTGAACTCTAATTCGAACGCTAATTTGTCTTTCATATGGTTCCGATAAGACAAGTGATTGGCAAATAATCTTTTTTCTGAAACAATAGGAAGTTTGGAGACCGTTGCATTATCATTTGACCACCCTTGAAACATTAAATGATCTATTCCAAAGTGCTTCTGTAAATTCAAAACTGAACATGCATTTTAATTCTAATTAAAATATCAAATGTGCTTTATTAATTATTATAAAAAATATGAGAATGTACCTATAAATTGAAAAGCGTTAACCAAAAAAGTATTGCATAAATTATAATAAAAGCTTTCAAAATTACTAATTATAATATTTTCGTAAACATACATTTATTGTACAAACGCATTAGAAATACATCTAAACTATTAATTGTGTTTTACACATGTTTATTTAAAATACAATAATCACCGAATTGCTTCATTTAGAGGTTTTGTTTAATTCGCTTTTCTTTTCTTTGAATTTTTTAATAAATAAAAATCACAAATTAAAGAATTTCATTTGAATTAGCTGAACTACAGTGGATACATTATCTGCAAAAATTGTCTTTGGTAACAGCATGGAAAAAATTTATCAAGAAAATCCTAATCTATGGAAAATGAAGGAATAAAAAGCATATGACAAATTTTGTTGGCGATGACCTCGAAATTGTTTACAGTTTCCTTTTGGCAATGAAACACATCTGACAAAAATATTTCCATTACATTTTTTTAAAAAATGGCAGTTATCAATATCAGAAATAAATTTTACTATTTATTGGCAAACTAATTGTTAGCTTCGGCATTCCGAATCTTTTCCCTTTAATTTATAACATTGAAAATCATTAATTATTAATCATTAAAAATCGTTTTCATGAAGGCGTTTCAAATTAATTGTGCCGGAAGTTTCTTTTTATCGGTAAACATTCACGATGGAATTTCCAATTTAGATATTAATATTCACGAAAACGATCCAAGAGTAACTTTTCCTCCATACCGGCAGGATTTCGTGTTTTTGTTTGGCCCAATCAGAGCGCCTTGTCACAGCTTGTCACTTTTGATCAGATAAGGACCACTTTTCTTTCGCGGATAAAAGCTTTTTTAAATTTGGGTGCGATTTATCATCAGTTTCCACGCATGTACTCAGCGGGACTTTTATTATAACAACAAGAGACGGCATTTTTTAAAAGTTATTGTTGTGACAGGGAGGGCAGTGCTCTTTTTGGATTGCGTTTTGTTACAAACTGAATTTCTTTCGCAGTATTTTTGAACTTTTTAAGCGCAACTGTTATTACTTATGACAACACTATAAAATATTTTGTGGACATTTCATTCTTTCCCAGAAAATTGGAAATTGATAACTAATTGTCCTTTCTTTAATGGTTATATACGGCATGAATTTTTGAAAATTGTTTTAAAATACTTGAAATTTAAAATAATATTTTTTTTATGAAATATGACAAAAAAGCCTCTGTTAATGGAAACTATATCAATTAAATCCAAAAATGTTTTAAAAATTAAAATCACGTTTTTTTTTTTTGTTAAAGGAAGTATATAGCAAAGCTTTCTAGTTAAGGAGTTTAAGAAGTGATTTTTCAAAATCACTTCTTATATATATATATATATATTCGGTAAAGATCGACTTTTCAATGCAGTCTCCTATCTTATTGTATAAGCTTCTAATCAGAGTCTAAAAAAATTTAAATGTTAAAATATTGTACTTCAAGCATGATAAAGTAAGAGTTATAATACTACTAGCCGCCTTTCGTGACAAGTTGGTTCGTTGGTGATACTGGAAATTTTGAATGTTATTTAAACAGTTTAGATAGAATTTCATGTCAATGATTATTAGACATGCACGCCGCGTTGTTTTGTCATATTTCAGATCTGTTTATTACGTACTGAATCTTTCTGATGGAGACCAGTCCTATATCATCATGGAGCTATTAAAAATGCAAATATCCGATTTTTCTGGATTCTGAATTGCATGGTATTGTAATTACATTTTTTTTCATTTATTCTGTAAACTGCACACATATTAAACAGTATCCCTCCTTTTAATAAAGGGAAAAAATCATGTGATTATTTATTGAAGGAAACGATTAAAATGGTCTGAATCTCAGGGCAACAATGATAGAAATTAGGCTAAAAAATGATGGAATTCAGGAAACATTTCCGCGATTATTAAACTGATATCATTACGAAGGTAAAGTTTTAAATTTAAAAGCTCTTTAATATTCAGTGTTGAACAATAATAGTTCAGGGAACATCACAGAAAAACCGCAAAATTCAACTGAATTTTTAATTAATTAAAATTTTTAAAGAATTGTTCCGAGATTTTTATTTTCACTATCTATGTATACATGTGCCAAATTTGGTAGTTGCAAGTCAAACGGTCAAAACACATACGCATATACATTCTTTTTTATTATTAGTAAAAATAGAGACAGCATTAAAAGTTTGAAGGGTTAGCTTAAGCACTATAATTTTCGAATATGAAATGCTTATTCTTCGTAACATTAAACTCTATCATATTAAATAACTTCATTTATAATTAATTAATTATTAACCATATAATTAATAATTAACCCTATAATATTACAATTTTAAATTATTATAACCATTTTTTAAGGCGATAAATATGCCGAATATTAAAAACGTACATAAAACTATTAAAAAATGCAAAACTAATAAAACGTGCTAAAATGAACTAGCAAAAAATTGCAACTGAACTTTTAGTCAGAAAAAAAACCCATTACTCTCTTTAACCCTTTAAAGGACCAATTTTTTTAGTCATATTATGTTAAAATGTTTTTAGGCTTGAAATTAGAATAAGATAAGGGATTCATTTAGCTTATTAGATACATTTAATTTGATTCATTAATTAATTTGGTTAATTAATAATTAAGTAACAAATCAAGGCACATCATTTGGTCTGAGATAAAGAGCTGAAGCATCTAAGTTTCTGACTTACTAAAAAAATTGTCAGAACTTATGCCAACATACAAAATTTCATACAAAGATTGATAAATTTGGTGGGAAGCATACTTCCCATGGCCCTAGAAAGGGTTAAAGTTATTTAAAATACTTACATATTATAAGAAATAATTTTATTTTCAGGTACAAGAATAATAATAATAGTACAAAACTTTCAGATAATTTGAAAAATATTTTAAGAAAAATTTTTAAATATTGAAACATTTCTGAATTTTTGAAAAATAATATTTGGAGGAAAAGTTTAGATAAAACTCCATTATTCATTTTGTTGAGTTTAACTATATTAACTCGAAACAGTGGATAGATAAAAATATTATTTTAAGGAAAATGATACTATTCTCAAACAAAGCAGCTTAAGAAAAATTGTTCTGAAAGTTGTCTCTAGATACTATTTAACTTTCCAACAACGATCTTCTAAGAAAAAGGGAGAGGGAATATTACGTTAATGTCTTTATTAGATTGTGGTTCTGTTATTCTAGTTTTAACTTTAGTTCCGTTTGGTGGTTTGTTTTGTCAATTTGACTTTTTTGTCAGTATTTTTATTAAATATTTATAATGGAAGGATTCAAATGAAATAAATAGTATTAATGATTCATATGTAGCATAATATGCTTTTGAAAATCTTAATGAGTCTTCTGATGTTGATCCTTTTAAAATTGGAGGAATCCTTGTTTTACTTTCGGATTTTAATTTTAACTTGTTAGATAAAACGTTATCATGAATGTAGATTTTGCTTTTACTTCAACAATTGATGAGAATTTGCAAAGCTCAATGAGTCTGATAGAATGCCGCAAATGTTCCATCGCCAATCCTACCCTTGCGTCTGAGCGCAAATTATAATCAAATCATTGATACACGTGGCAAACGGCACAAATTCCTTAATAACCTGCATAATGTACATGCCATTTTTCACTCCTGACCGATGTTGGTAAGGATTTACCATAATGATAGTATTTTTTCTCCACTAAATTCCCCCCCCCCTATTCTTGTAAGAGGTTGAAATTTCACACAAGCAAGTCGAGAAAAAGATCGATTTAACCTTTTTAAAACTTAAATGTACCTTCTATTCAAATAGTTAGTTCTCCCCCTTATTAATTATGTAACGTAACTGAATCATAGTTTAAAAAGTTTTATTTGTGAATATATTTCTTTCCCTTCTAAAACGTGTTTCATTTATTTTAATAACTAATGTTGTTTGAACTAAAAACTATTCCGTTATTAAATTCTGCTTTTTTTTGACACCCCTTAAACCACTAAATACCTGCTCAATTTAATTTAAACTGCATTTTGTTACTTGGATGCCTTTATTGCTATTTGTATTCATTATATATTAATTAAGTTAAAAATCGAAATAAATGAAGACTTTCAAAGCTTCTAATAAATTTTAATCGTTTTGAGAGTACTTCCTTTCACAACCTTTTCACAAAGAAAATGACATAACATTGTAGTAGAAGTAAAAAAAAAGAAGAGATAATATAGCGTTACACAAACAGTAAAGTTGTGAAATTTTATATGCTAAATATGGATGCTAATATTCCATCCTTAAATGAGATCTTCTAACCATCATTTTGCGACAAACGATAATGTCTTACTATCTAATTCGTGTACCAAACCACTCAACCCAGCTTGGTAATGGATCGTTATGCTAACCTCTACCGCACCTAAGTGATGACGAACTCTTTAAAACTCTCGGTAAAACACACTCTTTTGCTCAAAATACGAAGTAAATTGGCCGTAAAATAAAATAAAAGTAAAAATCTGGACCCGTTAAAAACAAGAAAAATCGTCTGACGCAAAACGCAGATTAGAGGAACGGAAGTGATGTAGGAAAAAATAATGAAAGAACACCAAAGAAGATGGAGGGGAAAAAAAAATAGCGCTCGAATAGTTGAAGCGAGCAAAATGTCATTTGCGTTAGCTGCAGTTGAAAGAGCAAATAAAATAAGAATAAAAATCAAGATCAGCTTTACCGAAAAATGAGTGTAGTAAAGGGAAATGATGACATTCATAAATAAATTTTCACCTGATATTAGTTTAGAAGAGCAAGGAAAAAAAGTCGTGGAATTACTGAACGGTGTAAAATCTGGAGAACAGTACGGGCAAAGGCTTTAAAAAATTCAAAGATGTTTGATAAAGACGCCGAGGTAATTTGAGCTGGGAAATAATGGATGTTCGAAAAAAGAATAGGATTTTGATTTTGGAGTAGATTGAAATTTATTGAGGAAAATGGATGAGGCGCATATAGTTTTATGAAGTCTTTTTATGGCATTCGTTTTAAAATAATTTATCAACTAATTTGTGCGAATAGTATTTATATTTTATGTTATTATTCTTAATTTTTTAATTTAAGCATTAGGACAAAGATTTGCATAATTTATAAATATTAATGAATGCAAATGGTTTAAAGTTAAGGCAAATCAGCGAGATATAGATTCCATGGTTAATCTTACTTTGTTTATTTTTTATGCTTTGTTGTTTAACTTTTTGTGATTGTAAAAAATAAATTTTGTAACTAATTTTCAAATTATTGATATATTTTTTTGTTCACAAGTTGCCAAATGATTTAAGTTGCCATAAGTTGCAAAATAGTTTAATGGCATGCTCATTTGTGGCTTTTTCTAGAAATATCCTTTAATGCATGATAAGGATTTGCATATTTTATAAATATTAATAAATATGGATTGCTTAAAGATAAGACAAATCAGCGGATTGTAAAATCCAATGTTCATCTTATTTTGTTTATTTTTTTTTACAATTTGTTATTTAACTTTATTTGTGATTGTAAGAAAATAATTATAAAACCAATTTTCTGCTTTTTTATATATTTTTTTGCTCGCAAGTTGCCAAATAGTTTAACTCTTTTAATGAAAGAAATTTGTCAGTTAGTCTTACCGTGCTCTTATCTAGTATTATTTAAAAAATGCTAAATTTATTAAAATATTAAACTATATTAATGAGATAAAAATAAAGAAAATACAAATAAAATGTCTCTTATTTTTAATCTATATTGAAAGGAAAAATTAATTTAGATAATTTTACAGTCGTTTATTTTTATTTTAAGTTTATAAAATGTAGCTAATTTGAGAATTATCTATTTAGATAGCGCAGGTTTATAAAATTTATTGGATGTTGCTATAGAAATTTAAATTAAGTTTCGGACTTTAAATTGTTATTATTTTAAAATACTGCAAAGTTTCATCAATATTTCTTTAAATATTCGCAACGAAACATTATACTTATAAAAGGGACAGACTTATTACCAAATCTTGTTCCAAAATACCGTTAATTTTTTGTACAATGTAATGCAAATCTACTTTTTAGAAATTATTTTACAATCATTATTTTATTATTACTTTTATAATTTTAGACAAACATAAAAAAAATTAGAATATTTAAATTTAATTTAAAGCATCTTAAAATGGTGTAATGAAAATTACGGAATATATTGGAACGATGTATTTCGAATAATTATAAACAAATGATTTCTTCTTTGAATTTTTATCATAGATTATAAATTGAAACATAATTCTTATAATCGTAAGATATTTTATTCACTTTATTCTTATCTACAGTAATTAAAATGATTAGTTTTATTACAATAGCTTTTTTGCTTTTCTATCTTTTAGAGGAAATTTGGGGAAACTGCTCGAATTTTAATTGATTCGAAAAAAAATTAATTTTTATTTTATCGTTTGATTCGAATTTTATAATTCAAGTTAAATTAATCTATAAAATTTTAAAATATTTAAAATAAATTTATGTACATTTCTTGTATGAATTTTAACCATGTAGAATTAATGCCTGCTTTGTTAAAAAGAGTACTTAAAACCGAATGAATAGAAATGAAGTCAAATAGACAGATTAAAGATACTCCGTTGCATTAAAAAATTCTCATTAGATCTCAACCCAACCACAATATAGAGAACAAAAATGATCACGTGCTTCCATGATGCCTCTATCCCGAATTATCGTTTTTTACCCCACCATCTCAACTTACATTATTAGAAAAATACAGACATTAACTCTTCCCAAAGTAAGACATTAAAACGACACGCCTCATTACGCCAATGTTATTTATCGCACCTGTACAAAGCAATCAGTACCATACCCTCCACCCTCCCTGCTGCATCATAATCATAAAGAACAAAAGGACCATCTGTTCTCCAGTATTATTCCGGGTACCCTGGTATACTACAAGTACAGCAAGTATCCCCCTGGTTCATCAGCTAAGTGCAAACACTGCATAACAGCTCTAACATGCTTCATTAACAAATACTCTCTCTCTCTCTTACCCTCAGCGTTGTGATTTCATCCATTCATCACTGTGGGGTGGTCCAACCTGATTGGTACAATATCCCCAGGTTTTTCGGCCACCATTTAGACGGGGAATGGTGAAAGACGAGGGGGATCATCTTTGAGATTTCTCCTGGGCTCGATAATTTGATAAAAACCCTGTGTTCTCTGGTTCGCGCTTCTGTTCCATTTGGTAGGGGGTGGAAAAGAAACCTGCTGGGCTTTCCTCTTTTTCCTGGTGTGGTTGGCGGTGGTGGAAGCTGATCTTTGCTGGTTGCAAGGGTCAATGAAGATATAACGTTACGGTGTTTGATGTCCAAACATTGTTCCGGATATTAGATGTGTGCAGCTACAATTACAGTTATAAGAGAGAAAAAAAGAGGAAAGTAAATAGGGAGCGATTCTGAAGAACAAATACGGCGTAGGAAACGTTTTACGAAGCTTAAAATTTGTGAGATTATAGTTCTATCACGTTGAAGTGTCAAGTTCTCAACTTTCACTGATTGATGACGCAAAAAGGAACAAAACAAGTACGTTATAATAGATCACGTATAAACTTACCACAAAATGATTAGAAATTTTTTCTTTGTAGATATTAATATATTGAAGAACTGTAAAACAAGTTTTAACTTGATAATGGGCAGTGTTCCATGTTCTCAAAAATTAGCAATGCTGCAAAAATAATTATTAAGAAGCTCATTAAAAATGCTTTCTTCTACCTGAGAGTAGCTTATATTTAAAAAATTTAATATCAGATATGCAATTCTAATCAAACATCGTTAAATCTGTTACAATGCTTTCCAGAATTTTTCAAGTTTTTCAGAATTGCAAAGCAAATCATTCACACTTTCAAGTCCAGGAATTTTCTCCAACATATAGCAAACACCGAAAAAAACATAACGTATTTTTTTATATTATAGGCATATAACCAACTATGCATGGAACAAATTTAGCTGTGAACTGTTGGCTAATACTGGGTTTTCCTGTTTAAATGCTTTTGAATGGCATCCAAATCTAACATAGAGTGACCTACATTCATAATATTCAATTCCCCGCTCAGTAAAAACTGAGAAAATACAGTTTTTTGAAAATTTGCAACGTTTATCGTTTTTATATGTAATGTGTTTCTTTTATTTGTTGGATCCTATTCTGCCCTTCGCGTTTTTATTGTTTATTTGCATTTCCGTTGATAGTAAGACTGTAAGAATGAAGAAGTAAACAAAAAACATAAAATTCTCAGTGGAAAAGTAAGTAAATTGGATTTTAAAAAAATACAGCCGAGACAAATAATTCCAAATGATGCTAGTACTTTGCAGTCTTAATAAATTAAACGCTGATGTGTATAAGTTCGTATACTATATGCAAATTGTTTCATTTGACATGCATGATGAGATTTTCATTCGAAACACTTTGCATGGTAAGCTATAGAGCCTAAAACAATCATATTTGGCACATACTTCCATTTCTCAGTAGACGCTCCCTAGTTAATAGTTTTCCAAAATTTTTATCAGATTATTACTGAAAATTAACCAAAAATTTTTAATGTTATTAATTGTTGTTAAAATTTTGTTGTTATTAATGTTGTTAAAATTTTGGAGCCAATAATTGTACAGAAATTCATTTTTTAATTTAAAAAAATAAAATCGTAAGTTTTAAGCTGCATACATTTTATTTTCACATAATTTTTTTCTCTAATTTTATTTTATAAAAATCATTTTTGCACAGCTTTATAATTAAGAGTTAAGCTTCCGTACAATTTTTTTCTTCAATTTTGGCTTTTTTAAGGATATATTACAACAATACTTTACATCGTCTGAGCTCTGGATTATTCCTAAAATGAACTTTTTGATTGTACTTTATCGCTGTTATATAATTAAGAGTGAATTTTAAATATAAAGATAAACGAATGAAATTTTAAAATAATGATTGAGTCAAAACAATACACAAAGGTTCGAAATTCCTTTAAAAGTTTTTTATGTCAGAATCTCAGTAATCAAAAAGAAAATTGAAATTATGAATTAATATAATACAGTTAATAGTTAAACTGTAGTATTTTATTGTAGTCAATATTTTATTGTAGCTGTACCTTTGGATCCAAACAAACATCATAGTATGATAATTTAATAGTGTGGTTCATTAAAGTTTGGTTTTATTTTATATATAAAAAGTCTGTTTTAATTACTACAAATAAAGACGGTATATTTTGTAAGTAACGTAATTGTATGTACTAAAGTGACAATAAAACACACAAAGGCCAATGTTAAAATTTGAATACGTTTTGATGAGCTATTAATTTTTTTATAATAATGTTTTTAAAAAACTAATTTTTACTAAAAGCATTAATAATGTTACTGTATCCACCTGTAAATAATAATTGCGGGAATTGTTGAAATGGAAGCATTCTTCCAGGATATAAAGAAACCGTAACATCTCAATAATATGCCCATATTCATTTTCATTTAATGAAAACAGGAAAAATATACTATTAATATAGACTTTTCTTAATTCTAACAATTTGATATTTGAATCCTCATCATCCCATCATAGAATGGATGTTTGCATCAACAACGTTCTGACGTCATTTTCTTTAAACTGCTTGCATCTAAATGCAAAAAATCAAGCTACGTCATTTGGGGCCGTTTAACTTAGTTTTTCCAGACAGTCCCCATTACGCTTCGTTACAACTGAATTACGCCTGTTAACTGCCACTGACTTCAAATATTTCCCAGTGACTATGATATAGACATGAACGAAATTGTCGGCGACACTCGCAGTTGCATAAACTCTTATTTTTTTAACTCTCATAAAATAACGAATAATAAGGTTAAGTGCAGGGGCGAAAACCAGATTTCCACAAGAGTTCTGGGTTCAACATTCTTTTTTGCTGCGCCCTTGCGGCTAATAATTTAGTTCCCGATGGCAGATCAATGCCTCCCCGTGGATAAAGTAAAGGTGGCATGTGGGCAAGTCACGTGACGCGTGACTTTTATTGAATAATTCGCAAGCAACGTCTAGTCACGGGTGAGTTGGTCGTTCTTCAATCATTCAGGTCCGTCGGCCATTGCCAACAAACAAGTTATATAGCACTGGATGTCTGCATGACAAATTATTAAACTATCGACTGTGTACATTTTTATAACAGTTTTTCCTAATAGTTGGTAGTTTTTAGTCTTTTTCTTCTCGTATATATAAAGAGATATTATTGCAATCTTCAAAAAACAGCAAACTCGAGATTTTGACTAACCTCCATATTTCAGATATCCAGAATTTAAAATATACTATATCGAGCCTTTGAACCAATACATCGCAGCATGATAATTTTTAGATGATACATGATCATTTTTAAAACATGACAATTTTTAAAATGTATTGCAATATATAAACTAATTTGAAAAATTGGTTTATATATTTCAGATATCCAGAAATTAAAATATATTATCTCGAACCTTTGAACCCAAGCATCGTAGCATGGTTTTTCTTAAATGTATTATAAAAAGTATTATAATGTATTATAATGCATGATAATCTTAAAAGTGTATTATAACATATAAAAAAATTTCAAATAAGTTTATATATTTCAGACATTAAGAGTTTAAAATACATCATCTCGAACCTTTGAATCCAAGCAACATGATAATTTCAAAATTTGGTTCCTATATTTTCGTTTTATATATAAAATTCAATTTTAATTACGACAAATGAAGACGGAGTGCTTTATATAACATAATTATATGTAATAAATGGACAATAAAAGTAAAAAAAGTTCTTAATTATTATAACTCAAAATCACTTTGACGTAATTAAGTAAAATTTGATAAATGGTTTTTAGACTAGAGATATAGATTTCTGCCAAATTTTAAAGGAAATCCATTCGTAGAAAGTCTGGCTGACTGGCTTTCCAAGTACAAAAGAACACGATACCTATATAAAATAACGAGCCATGTGGATAAAATTTCGTACACAGAACTTAAGTATAAATTTGTATTATATTTTGAATGAGATCCGTCAAGTGAATGATCATGTATTGATCATTCGGTACATGACCCTGTATTACTTCGTATGCATGTAAACCTGATTATTTAAAAATGCAATGACTTAAATAAATAAAATTTGGCGTGTAATTTTTTTTTTTTACTAAAATTATACTTCTGTGTAAAGTTTTGTTTCTATCGGTGGACGGAGAAGCCACTAAAATGAATATTCGTTTTATTATTATTATTATATTGCGAAACTCAAAATGCTCATGTTCGAGACACTGAAAATAGAAATTTGAGTAATTATAGAATTCATGAACTTCCATATGGTCGATAATTTTATGCTCGGTGGTGGGGAGGTAAGGTAGGGAGGAAATAGGACCTGTAATAGAAAATACAATTATGAAAACGTTTTGAGGGAACCACCTCCACTAGTTAATTTCACATTTCATTATTCTTTGGCCTGAATAAAAAAAAAAAAAAAAAAAAAAAACCCTTTTAAATTTGAAATAAAGCCTTTTTGAAATTAAATTTGTCAACTTTTCCATGTCTATTTGACCATTATAAAACCCATTTCCATGTCTATGTTAATACAATAACTCTGAAGCGGAATGAATTAGTCAAATAAAATTTCTTAAATTATTACTATCCCTAAATTTTTTTAATCTCCATCAGTTGGTGAAAACACCATCAACGGAAAGTCTATCGATTCATTCGTTTGTATGCAAACACGACAATTAAAAAATAATTAATCAGACTAATAAAATCAGTAATGAGCTTTTAGCAACAATATTCTAGATCTCTGTAAAACGGTTTGCGTTATTAAGAGATAGATTGCCTACTTCCTGAATTACTTCCACGATATTATTTGCCTCATAATTTCTTAAATTTGCAAGGTCATTAAAGGTTAAAATAATGTTTCATGTCCCACTTGAACTCTTTGAGCCAAACGATTTTTTTAAAGAAAATAAAAATAAATAATTACACAGATATTTTTTATTATAAATAATGGATAAAATCATTCCTTTTAATTATTTAACATAAACAATACTCAAAATAAGTAAAAGATTACATTTCAATAACTCCTTTTTTTACAGGGGAAAGGAGTCATATATAATTCCATCGCTTCATAGCTTCAAAATAAGTATAAGACATCAAGCTATATGTTTTTATTATAAAATAAATTATTCACTCATAATAAAACGATACATACCTTCATCAACGGAAAAATTCATTGCATCCCACGATACAGCAACCTTAACTAAAGCAGCACAAAGAATTTACATCTGCTTTTTTGTTTGTCACTTATTTTCACTTATTTGCGCATTTACTGTTGATGTATAGCATTGGAAATGAACAAAAAACTTTAAATAAAATATTAAACTGTATGACTATGCATGAAGGGAGATGGGTTTAAATATATCTCAACATGCATAAAAAATTGTAAAATTTCTGATTCTGTATAATTTAAAGAATTAAAGACGCTCTATCGAGCTAATTTTAGAACTTTTTCATATGAATAATTTTTCATATGAATTTTATACCATATAATATATCTGATGTTAATCTCATAATGTGCCAGATAGTCCTTACACATGTTTATCAAAACTATTAGTTCTTTTTACTTTTTCGTATATGTTGTACAGAAAAAAATATAGTAATCGTCAAAAAAAATTCATACTCGAGAATTTTCACATTTTGTATCTCTTGAGTTCGTAAAACATATTTTTAGAAAAATCCGTCTGTCTGTTTATGACAAATATAACTTAAAAACGCTTTCAGACCGTTGGAAGAACGAAATTTGGTATGCAGTCTTTACACTAAATGTGTAGATTTCTTTCAAATTTTGAGTAAAATTTGTTCAGAAGAAATGCGTCTGTTCGGGTGTTCGAATATAATTTAAGAAGATAACTACAAAACGAAGAGAGATAGATAAATAAGATTTGATGCCCAGATTTAACATCTATAGTATAGACATCTGCCAAAGTTTGAGACAAAGCTAACAAAGGTTAACTGTCTTTTTCTGTACTTTCAGAAATATGTTAACGCGATCATTAAGAAACGCATTGACTTAAATGTATGCAATTAGGTGCGAATTTTGTGATTACAAATGTAGTTTTGTGTCAAATGTTTTTTTCAGTCTATTGAGAAAAACATGTCTAAAGCCCAAATTCAATTTTCGGATACTATGAACTATATGCCAAGGATTAATCGGCAAAAAAGATCGCCAAGGATGGCACGATAATACAGCAAAAATACTAAATTCACGCCAAAAGTTAATATTTCGTAACTAATGTGCGTCAGTGTTATGCAAAACGTTTTCAGGTATTATAAGTTGATTACAGAGTATGCGGGAAAGTTTTGAAAAGACCACTCCTGCTGGTTTTTAACTGCTTAGTTCAATAATTCCCCACTGAAAACTGGAACTGAAGCATTTCTAAAAATAAAATGAAACAACTCATGAAAATCAAACAATTATGAAAGCATTCCGTTTATTAAATATTAAATAAGTTACGCAATATTTTAAAATATATCAGACCATTTTTAAAATACTAACCAAAATATCAAATAGTTTTCATTTTTAGAATCATTTATTCAAAAAAAAAAAAAAAAATTAAGGTTTTTGCGTTCCGAATTCTCAAAGTTTAAACATCCATTAACGTAGTTTTCTTCTATTTAATTACAAGTATCTTTTAAGTAAAACACAGTATTATGCCTAAAAAAGGTTTTAAACTTTTGAATTCAAATCCTTTGAAATGAATTAACCGTCTCTAAAAGAAAAGAAAAAAACTTTGAAAGATTTCAAATTTTATCACAAGACATTTAATGCATTGCAGTATTAAAACAAATGAAAAAAAATCTAAAATCTTACATCATATTAAATTATAAGGCATCATTAGTTTAAATACTTTGAGTATTCAGAAAAATCCTTTTTTTATTTTAATCTTACAAAGCTTTACTAAATTACTTACACAGAGGAATTACTTGTAAGAAATACTTTTTACATGTTCAGCATCAAAATGAACAAAAGTATTAACAAAAGATATTCAATAGCAAAGCTTATTAACTTAACGCATCCTTTAATTAAAAAATGGCTTTTGTTAAAGTGCAAGCGTAGAGATTAATTTTATTAAAAACGGAGAGGTATTAAAACACCGAAAGAGCTTTTAGTCGCTGAAACAGTACAAAGATTTGAAAGCTTGAAGGATCGCTTTTTGATGTTAATTGAGAAAGATCTATTGTTAATATTAGCTTTTAAAGACACTCAGGGTATTGTTGTCATTAATAATTTGGTCTCAATTATCGTTAATAGTTTAAGCTTAATCTATTTATAGATTTTATCGATAATGTCATATTATGCTTTTCCTTATATATATATATATATATATATATCGATTTTGTTTATGAGATTATTATATCGATGTTTGGTGGTCTGTGTCTGTTTGAGAAGTCAATGGAATAGTTCATCGATTGGTTCACATTTTGATATTGATGATAGGATTATCATATCGATACCTGACGATAATGACTCTATTTGTTAGTATTTGTGTTTTATTGGATTGGATTGGATTGAATGTGATAATTCTCTGGCGCAAGATCCTTTTCTAGGATATGATGCACCGAAAACATAGTTCACTTATCGAGTTTCTATTTAGTTCCTTAAGATCCAACGTAAAAAACTGGTAAAACAGTAGGTAAAAGTACTATAATAGTAAATTTAAATTTCATTAAAAATTCCAATTTTCTTCAAGAACGGAAATAAATTTTTATGGGGTCTTTCTCCTATAAGGAAAGACAAGTTAAAATCAGAGGAATTAAAAAAGTTAATACGGTCTCTATAAAAATCCGAACACTCAATTAAAATATGACGTATAGTCAGTGGAACATTGCATGAACCGCACACAGGTGGAGATTCACCGAATAGTAAGTGTCTGTGTGTGATACGTGAATGGTCGATACGCAGCCGAGTTAAAATTACATCAAATTTTCTGTTGAAAGTCGAAGTCCATGTAGTAATATAGGGTTTTACTTCGTGGAGTTTATTATTTACTTTTTGATTCCAGTCATTTTGCCAAGTCTTCAGCATCCACTTACGTAGTGTGTTCTTGATATCGGTGTAATGAAGAGGCTGAGGGCGATATGTAGTAGCAAATTTAGCTTCAGTATCTGCCTGTTCATTACCTGTTATGCCGACATGCGCTGGTATCCATGAAAATAAAATTCTAAAGCCTCTCCTATGCAGATGGGATTGCAAACGCTTGATTTCTTGATTTGTGTTTGAAGTCAATGAAATAGTTTATCGAAAGTCTTTTGATTGCTGAAGAGAAGTTATTGATGATTTAAAAAATTAATTTCTTAATCGTATTTATAATTTTAGCTATTACTAGTAATAATTTGTTCAACATACTTATGAAAACTATTATTTTAAATTTAATTATAATTGTCGAGTTAAATCAACAAATTCACATAATGCACGTGAAGTATAAGGAGCCATTACTCTTTTGGAATCTGTTGTAGATTGTGATACTTGTAAGAAATCACTGGACAAATCATACTATTCCTTATGCAATGCATACAAAATCAATGGGTGTGGTGACAAGTAATTACAAGATAGCACACAGAATTTAATTTTAAGTCATTGCATTTAGGAATTAATGCGTCTACATGAATATGTAAGTACTGAACATCAGACAGTCAATTGTTTGATAAATTTAGTTCAATAGTTGATCAGTATCCATGTGTGTGAAACCTGTATATGAAATTTTATATACCTAGCTCTTTGCCTTTTATAGAGGCTATTGAGTACAAGTTTGCTTAAACTCGAATAACCAGAAAAACCTTTCTGTGAATGGATTTTCTTTTAAATTTCCTAGAAATCTACAAATTTTTTTTGTAATTTCATAAATCAAATTTTAGTCGTCCACCTTCAAAAGTTTTTGTTTACGGGCAGACATAAGTTCACAAACGTGTTTTTCGGTCTTAGAGAGATATGAAAAGCAGAAATTGGTCAGAAGCTTGAATTTGAATTTTTTCACGATTAGAGCATGTCGAGTATACGTGAAAAAGGTTTTGTAATTGTCATTCAAACCGCGCTACAATTTTTATATTTTTTTATACTTTAGTCCAGACACCCTTATACTCAGAAGAAGAAGAATGAAGACCATTTTTTTAATAGTTTCTATCAACTTTTTAATTGTGCTATGTTTTATTAGATAAATACGCAGGACAGTTAAAAAGTCGGAAAATACCTTAAAAATACGTAATGTGTTATTTTTTCATGCTATAGTTTGTCGAATTTTAAAATTACTCTGTCAGAATTAAGACTGTTTGTCCATGCGCATCTTTATGGACAAAGAAAAAAAATTTATTTCAAAAATATAACTTAAATAGCTGCGATTTGATCATTTCTTGAACTAAAATAATTATTAGCGATCTATTAACGAGATGAATTTCTGTATACTTTCCTTATATTATGTTAGATATCTGTAAAATCTATAGATTAATTCCAAAATGATGGGATGTTTATCTGTCTGCATTATTCGAATTATTGAATTTAAAAAGTACAACAACAAATGCAGTTGAAAACGTATATGCGATCTTATATCGACTTTTAGATTTGTATCAAATTTTATATTGTTATATTTAAGAAAGAGATCCTAACTATAAACTTCTTTTTTTCATTGCACTAACAAACTAAGCTCGAAATGTCAGATTTTATGAAATTCTTCGCTTAATTTAAAGTCGAAAAAGTTTCAAGTTTTAATACAAAGGCATTAAAACTGTTCTGCATTATATCAATGTCTTAATATTGGATATCTATAACATTATCAAATTGCCTGGAACCGAAAACCATTACGCACAAAACGCTACTTATTATGAAATTGTACAAAGGAGTCGATTGAAGAATTTCCATGCTTACAGCCATTGTATCAATGTCTCAATACAACTTGAAGTCGAAATAAAATACGTTGAAATATCACTAAATACAAAGCGTCTCGTTTTATGAAATATGAAAATGTCGAGAAAAGAGCTCCTTTTCATAATAAACATTGTATCAATACCCAAGTACCGCTTGAAGTCGAAATGAAATTCGCCGAAAAACCATTAAACATTAATTAACAGCGAAAACCACCCCTTTTTATTGAACAATTACTCAAAGCATTCTTCTGGTCAAACAATTAACTCTGACGACCTTCTCTTACAAACAAACCCACAAACTAAAACTCCCCCCAGACCCACATCGATCCACCGCCTTTGTTTACTGTCCAACAAAGGCCGACCCGTTCACGTGCATTTTGTAAATACGAAACAGCTCCGTCTGTCCGACTCCAACCTAATGAAGAACCTATTAATCAC
Source organism: Argiope bruennichi (assembly GCF_947563725.1). Classification (NCBI taxonomy): domain Eukaryota; kingdom Metazoa; phylum Arthropoda; class Arachnida; order Araneae; family Araneidae; genus Argiope; species Argiope bruennichi. The sequence continues at coordinate 66,937,366 of NC_079159.1, forward strand.
CCGGTCCCTTCTCTATAAATGACGACAGTGTCATGTTCCGTTATTAATGCCCAAAATCGACTGGTGTGTGTTTGTTTCCCGCTGTCCCCATGTTGCGTTAGTAACCAGCACAAAGAGGGACCCTCACCCGTTTTGTTTCTGCGTCTGTCTCATCAGATAACACTTGGTGGAATGAGTTTTGTTTGGATACCATTGTTGAAGAATAATGAAATTTAGAAAGAGACAATATTGAAATAGCGGGGATGTTTTTTTTTCTTTCTTACCAGAGAGTCTGTGAGAGGAAATTTGAATTTCGAGATACATATAATAAAAATACTATGCAGCCGTGAGATATTGCGAGTGTGTCATTTTCCAGTGCTGCTGTGCTTATTATCAATATTGTTTTTGATTTATTGCCCTTTTACAGATGATACTTACTGGTGTATTATAATCATTTTGGATGCATTGTTAAGGTTGCCTTATTATAAATTATCCACGTTTGATTTGACCATCTGCTAGTTTGTCTAGAATAGTTACTATGATTAATTTCACTTAAATTTTTAATATGTAAGTTGACTTTTATCAAATAATAATAACAAAAAAAAACAAGTTATTTTAATAGCTTTACATCTATTATATTTATTATGCTCATGAATCTAATGGAATAATCCCATGATATTATAGTACCATTAACTCATTAACTGTTAATTTTTATGGAACTTTTGGCCAGAGAAATTATATTTATGCACAAAAAAGTTGCGTAACAATATAATTATATTCAAATTATATTTTGTTTTGAGAATACTTGATATTTTTGAAAGTGTATATTTATAAAATGATCGATAAAATCATTTCAGTAAAAGAAAACAAAAGACTAAGTAAATAACAGATATTTACTATAACCTCTAAATTATATATTTATGTATGATATTTCATTATGATATAAAAACCAAACTAAAAATATAATGCTTCAAATAAGATAATTATGTTATGTTCAACTTACAACGAATTTCAAATTTGTTCACTTGTTGTATAGAAACGAAGCATAAAATGCAGATTTTCTGCTTTATAAAATATTGATTGATATATATAGAATAAAACGAAATTTCCAGGCGTCCGAAATACATTTTTGGCGCCGAGTAAACTTTCAAAATCCTCAAATGGGGACCGTGGCAGCTAATGGTTAAAAATTCAATTTTATAGTTAATCTATTTCAAAGAGCATTTTATCTTTTATAGTAATCACTCAAACATCTGCTGTAAACAGTTCAAATAATTAACTGAATCTTTCTTCCGCAGGTTTTATCAATGTAAAAAAATAAACTCGATGACATATGTGATAAAATGATAAAAATTGTTTAAATTTCAAAAATGAAAAATGTTGATAAAAATTAACCAAAAAATATTTATAAAAATTGTTAAACTTCAGGAAAACTTTCAGCCAAATAAATGAGTAACGTTAAAAATAAAATTTTAAAATGATATTTAATATTTTTGAAGCTTTATTTTTTTAAAAATCTAAAGCTTATTTGACTTTCATTTAATTAAGATTTAAATTACTATTTTTGAAAACGCGATCCAATATGTACATTCGCATCCTCCAAAGTATATATGCTCCAAATGTGGCGACTTTAAGTTAAACTGTCTGTTACACATAGAAATAGAAATACTTTATCCTTATTGTAGATATAGAAAAATAGATGGATTGATGAAATGACGAAACATAAATAAAAACAACAGACATAAAATATCTGGGATTAATTGAAATTACTTTCAGTAAAATATGTTCGATTTGTTCATAAGCGGCTATGATTTTATTTTTTCTTTACAGTTTAGATAAATTATATTAACTTCACTCTTAAAGTTCACGATAGCTGTTTCGGAATGAATCTCACAAAACTGAAAATGTGATCAGATGATGAGGATGATATTTCACTTCCCACCACGAATTTCATACCATACCTTTGGAAGGACATTCGACCTTACTATACCATCATCTGATGCAGTTAAAAATTATAAAATACGTCTCAAAATAGCCTTAGAGTTGTTTCAAAATCGGAAGTTGATTTAACTAAATTAATTTTGATTTGGGTCTGGCATGCCCAACTGCATCATTTGAGGAATTGGATCTCAAATGCTCCAATATTAAAATTAAAACCTAGAGGAAAACAATCTTTATACTTTGCTTTTTAAAAATTATAAGCTTTTTGAAACAATTCATATAAACTCCCTAGTAGTAGAATTTACAAACACTATGCACTAACTGAAATGCAATTATTGTTTTAATTATGGCAAGAGATTTACATTCCATTTTGAAGTTAAATCGAAAAACTTTCATATAGTCTCGTAAACTTGGGCTGCACTTCTAAACTTTTCCTTTAATTTAACGAAATAACTTTCTACTTATGTGTATCTGACCTTTTTTGAATTTAAATTTCAGATATGAACCTTCGATCTTCCTATTCTCTGGCACTATATTCATCGCGAGGGGGTCTCATAAGCATTTTGGAACAACATGTTTTATAATATTACCGTGTTTACTTTTTTTGGCCCTATTGCCAAACTAATTACCTAGAAATAATTCTTATACATAATAGGGAATGCTTAGTAAAAATCCTTAAATATTTTTTTATTACAGTTGACAGCATTTCCTGTTATCCTGAAAGATATAAAAACTATTTACACTGGATTCAATACATAAGACTGGCATTATAAACCAATCTAAAAGATTAAAATTGCATTCTGTCTTATGTAATTTTCTCAAAAATTGATTAACTTAGAGGCCCAGAAGCAGAGAGCACCCCAGTAGACAAATAAATATTGGAAAATTTTTTTACTGCAGTTGACAGCATTTCTTGTTATAATGAGACGGAAAAACTATTTAAACTGAATGCAGTAGAAAAGATTGACATTATAAACCGATATAAATGGATTAAAAGCGCATTCCGTCTTATGTAATTTCCTCGTCAATTAATTGAGGCCCAAAAGCAGCGAGCAAGCACCCCAGCAGACAAATCACTTTAATTTTAATTGCCGAGTCTATTGAGAACACCGAATTCATGGGACGATTTAAGTACCAATAAAGCGCACCACTTTCCAAGCGTCCGGAAAAGCGATTACCTCCGGCAGGCACCCATCAGCAACCGGACTTTTACCAGGAACACCCGCTTTCAAATAAATCCGGCCAGCATTTCCTGTTCCGGACCTAGATGCTGTACTTTATGAGTTCACTTGGACAGACCCTGGCGCTGAGGAAATCGCAACCCTACATTTTATCTGTGCCGTCGCAAGATTTAATAAAATTTCCCCCATTGGCCCGTTATAACCCTTATCAGCTAAACGCACCCCCTATTTCTCTAAAAGTGTCTGTTTAAAAACAATATCGTTTGGAAGCTTGACCCCTTTTGTGTTCGAAAGGCTTCTTGCACTGGCTGGTTGTTGTCTCTAGTAATGCGATGAGTGCCGAGGTAGATGTTTATTGGTGCAGATGGAGTTTATTTTTGTTGGCGTTGGAAGGGTGTTCGTAGCTTGTAGGCTCTCCTGTGCAGTAAATGAAGATAGTTTTTGTTTAAGGTATGGTTTATGGCTAATATGTTTGGATTAAGATTAGGTTAAATATACAGCAGTTGAGTTTATTGGTGTGTACATATAGTTTATATGTTTAGTTAAGATTTTCGATAAGAATTATGAAAACGGACTTTACTTTCACTAATGTTAATTAAGGTTCAAAATTTTAATTAAATTAATAAAATTTAAAAATTAATTAAGTTAAACAAATAAACTAGTTTTAAAATAAAATGTAATTACTATAGTAAATACAGATTCATAAAGCATTGTGAAAAGCAATAGAACGTGTTATTAGAAATAAAATATATTGTAAATTTTAATAGAAATATTAAACATTATTACTTTCGAAGGACGGAAAAGTGATTTTATGAGTATTTGTGTTAAAGATATCTAAAAAGACAACCATTTTTAAAATTCATAATTATAAAATGAATGTAAAATCTCTTTAAGTCTTGAATGAGAAAAACGCAAAAATGTTTTATTTTTTACTAGCCGCTTTTAGCGACCAGCCGGTTCGGCAATCTTAATGTTCATTAAAATTTTAATAATTAAATTTGTTATACAATTCCTATTTTAATAGCTTCTTCATCAAAATATTTTAAAACTTCAAATTTTGATAATAATATAATTCACTCATAATATTATAAAGGCCTTCAGCCATAACGTAATATGTATCTCCCTAAAATTCTGTTAGCTCCCGTAGAATTTATGTCTTAAATTAAAGTGGAAAGTGTTAATCTGCAATTAATATAATAAAGTTTTTTGCTAAAACAAAGTATTTTTTTATAATATGATTACTGAAAACAGAGTCACTGAGCGTTAAAACTTTATGGACACTAAAGAATATCTTTCTTAATTTATGTAATATCTCAAGAATTTGTCAACAAAATTTTCTCAAATTCATCATGAGCAGATCGATTCATTAACAATGTTTCATTTTAAATGCATCAAACACTAAGGAAATAAAACGAATCGTTTAAAATAATCGGTCGAAAACAGGTTAAAAAAACTACTTAAAAAACGATGTACTTAAAACTACAAGCATATACAAAAAATATATAATTACCATAAATACAATTTAATTACAAAAGCATACAACTAACCTAAAAATAATCCGTTGATAATAGATGCATCCGTTTAATAGATGTCAACAACCAGAACACAATGCGTATGCTTGAATTTTCATAGCCGGTTACGGTAACGCAAATGCGTGAATTTTTCTACGCTAGTTGTAGTAACGCTATGCAGATTAGAAATTTTTAATTTCCTTTATTCTGTTTTATTTTAATTCAAAAGTACTTCAGAATGAATCTGAAATATCGATTAACTAGCAATGTTTAATTTTAAATGCATCAAACATTAAGAAAATAAACAGAATCGTTTGAAATAAAATGCCGAAAAATGTTAACCCTAACCTCATTAGCGTGGGGAAAAAAATTGAAGACTTACTCATTTGGCGGAGGGGAAAATGAAAAGAGTTTTAGGCGGGAAAGTTAGTTTTTTATTAACAATTAAAATTCCAACTAAAAATTGAAAAAAAGAGACCCCAGGTGCACATTCCCGACCTCCAAGGTATACATGTAACAAATATGGAAGCTGTAGGTCAAACGGTCTAGCCTGTAGAGCGCCAACACACACACGCATTGAGCTTTATATAAGTATAAATTATATTCGCTTAATTTAAGTGCAACTCTCAAAGAAAAAAAAATCTTGATTCTAGCACATTTTAAGCCGTAAATGAAATATTTATAACAACACATGGTTTATAGAAGAAAAAAAAAACATTTTTATAGCCCTTTCATTCAACTTCACCAGTTTCACATTTGTAAATATGAAATATTATAAAAATGAAATATTTCACCAATTTCTTGATATGATAGAGCACAGGAAATTTGCATAGATGTATATTGTCGAGGACAACACACCTTTTTTAATATTTTCAGAAATAATTAATTTAATATAAATTTTAGTTCCCTACTCATATTAATAACAGAGTATGCAATGAATTGGAGAAAATTTTATTTTAGAAGCTCATAATATCTATTATAATTCCGAATGAAGATGGAAAGATGGTTTAACCTAGGTGAGTTATCGTCTCATTACACAAAACGGATTTTGTACAGCAAGCTTTTGAACAACTGCAGTTCCTTTGTAATTAAGAGATCAAAAGTTATTTTCTATCTCCTGTCTTTTTTATCTAAACTTTAGACTTCTTTTAAGTTGTGTTTTGTCTCACTCTCCTTAATTTTTAAAACTCTAGCCTTAATGAAATATAGAAGGAAATGAAAAAGAAAGAGGGTGAAGTTTTCTTTTCCTTGTATCTCCAGACAAAAAGAACATATGCATTTTATTTCTGGTTTATCGTATGTATTTCTGTTGATGAAAGTTTCTGTAATCATTAGCAGTAATAAGCATTAAACAGTACTAAAGAAAACGGAAATGGTTCGAACATTTAGTACTAAGACAGCTATAAAGTTAAACTAAAATAAAACGTTATCAAATTAACCAATAAACTGATTTGCCCATACGCTATGATTGCAGCGAATAACCATATCTAGGAATTTTAAATTTAAGTCATATAAGTTTAACAGCTAATTACATGATGGTAATGCAAATAAGCTAAAACTACACATTCTCAAATTAACCAATAAATTTCAAATTAATAAATTGATTTGCTCAGACGCTATGAATAAGAATGATCATATTTAGAAATAATCATATTTCGATTCATTAATCTATCCGAATAATCATATCTTGATTCATTAAACGATACGATTAATCATAGTTTGATTCATTGATCAATATGAATAATCATAATTTGATTCATTAATCTTTACGATTAATTATATTTTGATTCATTAATGTATACGAATACTCATATTTTGGAATGTTGAAATTGAATTTTTCATAGGCTGTGTAATTAGACAGCATGGACGTTATAAATATTTCAAGTGTTCCATGGAATATGAATTATGATTCCATGCTGTTTTGATTCATTTGTTGATAATAAACCAAAACAACTACATATTCTCAAAATAGCGATTGTCATCAAATATAAAGCGGAAGAAAATGAAACAGTTAAGTGTTTAAGACAAACTCGAAATCTTTCTGTAATGCACACGCACACACGCACGCACGCACACACACACACACACACACACACACACATACATATATATATATATATATATATATATATATATATATATTACATGTTACGCTATATTAAGTTAGGGAAGACGCAATTTTAAAAATTGCATAATTAATTAATAAACTGTATAATTATCAAGGTTAAATTTAAATTGAATTTTATCGTTATCGTAAATGGAGCTCCTTATAAGGAACATAATATCGTCAACAAATCTGCTAACGAATGAAATAAAATAACGGCATAAATACAACAACTAAAAAGAAATCTAAAAGGAAAAACCGCAAAAAAATGCAATAAAAGAAACTAGCGGTTTATTATCGATCCTACTCCCCCGAATCACATGCAGGTGCTTACATCCCCACCCCTTTTCTTGCATTAAACCTCAAGTAAACCCTGACAAACATCTTCTAATGTTAATCTAAGCCCGCAAAAAATAATATACAGACAAAAAAAAATCCACCCCCACCCTTCTTGAAGAATAATATAGTAAAAAAGAAAAAAAAAATGATAACATGCCACATTGCAGGAAATATTCCACTAGACGAAGAAAGAGGGTCCCCTACTTCCCCATCATCAGTGCCAACCCCTCCAATTCGGAAGGTTGCATAATATTCGTTCTAAAAATGCCCCCTAATATATCCTCATTCAAAAATCCAGCCTCTGCCCCCGTCATTTTAAGAGGAATATGTTTTGCTGTAGATCCTTGTAATTCTCGGTAATGTTCAGGGGGCGGGGGGATTTTTGTTTCTTATTTATCTATTTGCTGCAAGAGTAGGGATTTTTTCTTGCACTAGACGGGAGTTTATTTTGCATTGAAGACTGTTGCGTGGGGTTTATTATTATTTTTTTTAAAGAGACTGTATGTTGGATTCGAAGCTTTGTGTTACTTTATCTAAGAGAATGTAATTTTGCAGATGCGAAATATCTTAAATATTTCCAATATTTTGTTCGACATTTGAATTTTATCTATATACAAAAAGCTATGGTTGTCGAATGTTTAAAAAATTTCTGCCAACTGTAAATGAGGTTAAAGATGTATGTATAGATATTCGTTCACCAAACTCACAATTTTAGTATGCATGTTGACTAGATTTTTATTCCCTGGGATTCCAGCATTCTCCATTTCTTTTGAACGTCATCAACACATTGAACAAAACCTTCTGTTACGAAAGACTACGGCTCTTGACCTTCTTCTTGGAGAACGCAGTTTAGAGACGAGTGATTTTCATTACCCCCCCCCCTCTTGAATTGATAAACTGGCCAGGAGACCAAAACAATAATTTCAGACTAAAAAGGTTCCAAGGGGACTTTAAGGTTCATCTCCCATCACTATCAACAAGAAGAGGGTATGTTAAACCTAATCCAACGATATAGCAAATAGAGAATCCTCAAGTTGATTGAATTGAAAACGAGGAGTAATCATGACTGTACATATTTTTGGAACTAAATTTCTTTTGTTCTCTGTTCTTATAAATTTCATGATCCGGCAGGGCTTTAAAAAAATTATCATCTCATATTTCAAATATTTTATCAGTATATTACAGAGGGCTTCAAATGAATGATAATCTATTGTTGCAGCAAACATTTAATCTAATTCAGCAAATCTAATGAGAATTCTATCAGAGGGAAATGTTTGCCTTTTATCATGAAATCCACATAAGTTAATAAAGAAACAATGCATTTATCTGAATAAGAGTAATTTATTTTTTTGTTATTTTTATAGTGGATTGATAAGGATTTGATGAATAATTCATTCGTAAGTCTCTATGTTACAATTGATTGAAACTGGTTATCTTACACTCAAGGGAAGACATAAATGCTCTCACATTTTCATTATTTCGATTGGTAAGATAGTGTAAAATTCTATTGTTTTCCAGCGGAATATTTACTACCATATTTCTTTGTTTAGTATCCCCGTCGGATTGTTTTCCGATCCGGATTTCTCGTAGGGGTAAATTAATGAGATTTGTAACTTATGGTAATAAAACATATGCTAAAAATTTCACTCAAATTCTCAATACAAATTTTCGAGTGTTACTCTAAAATTTAAATTCCCTATTGGAATTCCCCTCTTTACTTTCTGGTATACGATCTATTTAGAAAAATTATAATTTTAAAAAGATTGGAGCTCGAGATTTTGACGAATCTCTACTTTTCAGACCCCCTTGAGTTTAAAAATCCCATTTTCGGCATTACATTTGCCTATCTATGAACTTGACAGCTCAAGGTGATAATTGAAATTTTGCACATCGTCTTCATACCGAATTCATAAATAAGCACCAGACTTTCAGTAAATCTATTCAGAAGTCTATCTAATATCAAGACGTCTGAATATAAGTATAACTGCAAAATGAAGAGAACTAGATGGATAAAATTTGGTACACTGATTTACTATCTAAACTGTAGATTCTTATTAAATTTGGAATCAGAACCGTTGAGAGGTTAACCTCCTGTCGGTCTGTATTTTCATAAGCATATAAATGCTCAAAAATGGAATTATTTAAATATAGCGAATTTGGTATGCGAATTTTCAACTACAATTGTAGTTCTTTGTAAAATTTTGGTTCCAAGTGGTGTAAGTCATCCATCTAACTCTCCGACCCGCCACGAAGGCACATGGATTTAAACCATAAAACTGAATGACCGGACCACCGAAACAGTAACTTTGGTGGGAACTGTGGTTGAGTTCTAAGGGCCGTCACCGGCCACGGTACAACCCTCCCCGAAGGAAGTAAGTCCCGTCATCGATGGGAGGAGTCAGATCCCCCACCTATTAGTGTACCCTCCAGGGTGGCGAGATCCAACCATTATGCCGGAAGCATCTCATCTTCATTTCGAGGTGCCCCCCCCCGCCGAGGGTAATCCAAGTGGTGTAAATAAACTTTTCTAAAATACAAAATCGTTTTCTGGTAACTATCAGGCACATGTAGGATTAATCGCTAAAAAAGAGCTAGAGATCATGCAACAGCTTGAGTAAAAAGATAAAATTATGCCAAAGATCTGTATTTCGTTTTTATTGTTTGCCAGTTCTAAGAGAATAAACAATAGTAATGAAATAAACGAGTGATAATATATGATGCTAGAATTACTGATGTGTCTCAAACTTTGTACTGAATCTGTCAACAGAAAGTATTACAAAATGCTCACTTCATTAGCTTTTGTTTTCACGTTTCTCTTTAAGAAATCTTATGCATTCTGCCGTTTACACGCCTTTAGAAGCATAAATACTTCAAAACCAATCAGATACGCTCCGAGCGAGTCATTTGTGGAGGGAATGAAAATAATTTCGATAATAATTACGAATTTGAAAGAAAAAAGTTAACAAAACGAATATGAGATGAAAATAGAATTAGCTTTTATTTACAAAATTCAGTTAGAACCAGAAACTGTGCTTTATACCCGAAATAAATAAGTGTTAATACTGTAAACCCAAATATTTAATTTTAAATATTTGGATCTGAAAATGATTTTTTATTTTACCTTAAATATTTCCATAGAATGTAACAAAATTACAAATTTTACTGGGCTTTTTAACTCATTAAAATTTTTCTAATCAGTAAATGAATATAATTACAAAAGAATAAGTAGTATCGGCAAGTAATTTATGTTGAATTTTCTTTCAAAATGAAACAAAAGCGATATTGAAAATTTTACTTTGGACATAATTTTCAAAGAAAACACTTGCAGAACACTTCAATTTTAATACTAGAAAAATCCTACGATTGAATGGTTTTATGAAATAATGAGAGATTGTTGTAATTTCATCATAGCAATAAAAACATTGTTAAAAATTATGTATCAAATTAAAAATTTATTAAAGTGCGGTGAAAAGTGAAAAACTGGCACGATAATGATATCGGTATCATAAAAAAGATAATAATTTATGTTCGTGATAATGTAAAAATCAGTTTTCGAAAAAATTATGTGGGGAGGACATAGCTTGAAGACATCAAAACTTTGCCAACGTTTTTTACTAGTTTCATTAAATTTCGGATTTTATAAAGACAACGGTTTTTCGTTTTGAAGAGAACGAATGAAAAATTTTAATAAGATTGGGCGAAAATTGCAGATTTGTATGGAAAACATACAACCAAATATTGATCTATATATATATATATATATATATATATATATATATATATACAAAAGTATTAGAATCAAGTTAATAGGAAAAACAAAATCAAATAAAAATTAAACCAAAAAAATTATTAAAAAATATTAAAAAAGAATCCGGCCTGAAGACTTTTTCAAGGGTCACCCTCAGGCAGGGATTCAAATAAAGGGATTTTTTCTGTGAGGACATACAGACATTAAGTCTAATAATGATTCCTCGTGACCCGAAAATCCCCCGAAATTATGCTCAAGAGATATACCATTTTAACAGAAAGGAAATACAAAATAACAAATTAGAAAAAAACCACAAAGTAAAAATACAATGAAAACAATAACAATAAAAACAAAAACAGCATTAAAATTAAAATTAAAATTAAAAACAAAAAGGCCAGAACATACCTTCCAACAGTGAATGAAACTTTAAACAATCGATTGTGATTTCCTGTTTTTGAAAGTTAACGGTTAAATTATGTAAACAGAGGTAGGCACCCAGCGCCATCTATTGAGTGATCCAATATGCAAGTAAATTTCTATTTTTATTTAAGCCAAAAGATTAATCCCAAACCATACCTTGTTTAATTAAAAAAATTGACATTACAGTAATTTCTAGGAAAATCATTTTTAATTAAATTTTTAAGGAGGATATTTGATGCTTCAATATAAGAATTTTTATTATTGCAAACCCTTTTGATCCTGTTAACTTGTGAGAAAATTAGATTTTTGAAAATTTTAGAGTTTAGATTGGAATGGTAGTTACATAGTTTTGTTATTTTAAAGTTGAAATCATCCCTTTTATCGTATATACCAACTATTGTTTTATCATTAGCAATTTCGATTTTTAATCCAGAAAGGTAGCCTCAAGTTGATTTATATTTGTATCTTTTAGAATTAAATCTTTTGGATAGCAATTAGTAATAATATTAGTATTGTCGAAGTTAATCAAAAGTAGGTCATCAATATATCTCCTCCTCCTTTACTTGCATATTGGATCACTCAATAGATGGCGCTGGGTGCCTACCTCTGTTTACATAATTTAACCGTTAACTTTCAAAAACAGGAAATCACAATCGATTGTTTAAAGTTTCATTCACTGTTGGAAGGTATGTTCTGGCCTTTTTGTTTTTAATTTTAATTTTAATTTTAATGCTGTTTTTGTTTTTATTGTTATTGTTTTCATTGTATTTTTACTTTGTGGTTTTTTTCTAATTTGTTATTTTGTATTTCCTTTCTGTTAAAATGGTATATCTCTTGAGCATAATTTCGGGGGATTTTCGGGTCACGAGGAATCATTATTAGACTTAATGTCTGTATGTCCTCACAGAAAAAATCCCTTTATTTGAATCCCTGCCTGAGGGTGACCCTTGAAAAAGTCTTCAGGCCGGATTCTTTTTTAATATTTTTTAATAATTTTTTTGGTTTAATTTTTATTTGATTTTGTTTTTCCTATTAACTTGATTCTAATACTTTTGTATAAATTCATCTGTGTTTTAGAAGTAGCTGCAATTGCGCTCTCTAAATACTATGAAGTTCCTTTTTGGTTTTAGTTTAAATAGATAATAAATTTTAGTTGCGATTTCGAAACTGTTTTGTTTCGTTTTCATTTTAGTTTCGTTTTCAAACTTTTTCTTACTTTAGATTGGTTACTTATATATATATATATATATATATATATATATATATATATATATATATATATATAGAAAGATAGATGTGCGTTTGTGAAACTCTAATCATTTTTTCTGAAGCACTTTATTTATATAAGTTGTTTCTAACTATCTAAGCTATATATATATATTTCTGACATTTCACTTATACTTTTAAAAATATAAAAGTGAGGTAGTATTACAATACAAGAACCATAGATATAGTTAAGCGTATTTCAATCACAAAGATTCTCATATCAACATTGGTTTTGAAATCCACCACTAATTTCATAAAGGAATCAAAATGACACAGGAACCATATCAAGCCAGGTTTCTAAATCAGAATCATAACAGACAGCTGGTATGAAGATATTTCACTTCAGTATGCTTATACGATCATCCAATCCTATGTGCGCTCTGCTTTTTTTTTTAAACAAACTTAATTCAATGTTAAAAGCGTGTACAAATATCGAGCAAACTGCAAACAAAACCCGATTTCATTTGCCCACCCTCCCTCTTAGCAAATAGAAAATCGAGAAAGAGTCGGGGGAGGAAAGAAATAACTGAGGAAACAGCATCCAGGGTATTTTCTGGTTGTATTTCGAGTCTGGGCAAAATGTAATAACCCGGACTCTTGTCCCGCCCTTCCCCCTCCCCTACTTTTGCAACCGAACATCTGTTGGAAAGCACCGGATCATTACCATATACCCCTGAAAGGTTCCAGTCCATAGTTCTTCTTTTCAGATGGAACCAGGGGGTGAGGGAAGAGAAAATTAAGATTGTCCGGGCACGGACGGGAAGATTGCGTTTCATGCATTTTTCCGGAAAAAAAAAAAGAAGAAAATGGGAATGGTGCCGGATGCTAAGTCCTTGCTCGTTCGTAGAAATGTCCCGAAAGTACCGATAAAAAGGGTTTGGGAACAAGAGTCAGTACTTCATGAGTGCAAAGTCCATCAATGTTTGATGCGATTTCTTGCTGGGAAACTTTGATGATGAACTAAGAATCTGGGATTCAAGTGAAACCTTCAGTGCCTTAAGATTTTGCAAATAAGTGCCGGTGGAATGATGATAGAACTCACAAAGCAAAGAAGGAGAGAAAATCGCCGATTTGAAAAGGAAATATAGTTTCCTATGTATTTACATTAAAGCTGATGGATTGCCATCTAAATGGTTTGGAGATTGATTGATTTGTCGCGTTAAAATCATGTTTCGAAGTTGTATGAGGTCTACTTGAAATATAGTGTAATGTTGAATGAAAGTCGTATTACAAAAAAACACTTGAGACATCATTGCTTTCTTAAAATTGAGCCAGTTTGGAGATATCTGTGATGCTGGGAACTCAAAAAGGTGCCCTAAATCAGAGAAACTCAAATGAATGGAATCTCAATTCGTAAGCAGCAAACCGAAAATTGAAAATTCATAATGGCTTAAAGTGAAAAGAATATCACTCTTCAAAAATAAATAAATAAATAAATAAAATAATAGCCTAATATCATGAACAGTTATTTCACCTTCGGTGTGATGCAAAGATCTTCTTATAGATGGCATAAGATAATCTATATTGCTGAATCTTGATAAAGTAACATCCTTTGTTTAAAAAAAATATCTGTCCTTTTCCTCACTTATGTACAGTAGTATTAAATAATGCATACTCATTGAATTCTGAGACAAACAGAAATGGCTGTTTCTCACAAAATTTGTTTCTATCCTTCCTAATATTTTTACTTTCTCATATATGTAGTACAGAGAAAGTACAGGGTGTTCATTTATTATTGTCGGGGTTTCCGTACCTCATAACTTTCGAATAAAAAATATTACGCAAAAACCGAGTACGTATTCGTAAATTACAACTCAAAGAATTTTATTAATGATATTAAGGTGCAAATCTTGCACAATTTGCACTTTGTAGGTATTCAGCTGAAGGCAATTCTTTGAGTTGTACTTTACGAATACATAATTCTTTCAGTTGTAATTTACGTATTCATATTTCTTTGAGTTGTAATTTACGAATACATAATCGCCTTCAACTGAATGCCTACAAAGTGCAAATTGTGCAAGCTTTACACTTTAATATCATTAATAAAATTCTTTGAGTTGTAATTTACGAATACGTACTCGGTTTTTGCGTAATATTTTTTATTCGAAAGTTATGAGGTACGGAAACCCCGACAATAATTAATGAACACCCTGTATAGTAATCGTCGAAAAAATCGAACTCGAGATTTTGACGAATATCAGCGTTCTAGATCTACCTGAGTTTGAAGAACACATTTTTGGAAAATGTCCGTATGTCTGTCAGTGACAAAGAGAACTCAAATACTCTTTTCTATAGACGGATGAAACTTAATATATAGTCTTTATAAGAAATTTGTAGATTCCTGTCAAATGTTGTGATATATCTGCTAAAGTAAAGTCTATCTATCCGGCTATTCGGATATAATTTAACACGCTAACTACAAAACGAAGTGATCTAGATAGATGAAATTAGATGCACAGAATTAACATTTATAGTCAAGACACCTTTCACATTTTGAGCCTAAAACCAACTAGGGATTGACCCTCTGTCCGTCTGTACTTTCAGAAATATGTAAACATGATACCGCATAGACGCAATAACTTATATATCAGATTTTATATAGGAGTTTGTGACTACAAGTGCAGTTCTGTGTTAAAATTTTGTTTCAATCGGTGGGGAACAACGCTTCCATAGCACAAATTCGATTTTTGGATATTATTAACCTCATGCCAGGGGTTAATTGCCAAATAACTAGCCAAGGATTACATAATAGACTCAATAGAAACGCTAAATTCATGCCAAACATTAATATTATGTAACTATTATGTACCAACGCCAAGCAAAGCATTCTTTAAGATACCATCTTTATTAGAGAGCATCTGAGAAAGTTTTAGGGAGACTACCCCTCTGGTTTAGATTCAGTCATTTTCTGAAATTCACACAATTAACATCATCAAAATTTACTGCGCCCCACAAAGCGTACGAAAATTAATGCAAATACAAAATATAAATAATAATCAATGGAAAGCACATTAAAATGGTAAATATAGAGCAAATATAAAAAAATTAATATATATATATGTATGTTATATAAGTAATGCAAAGAATGTAACCATAGTTTCATAAATAATAAATCCTTATAAAAATGTTTACGATAAATGATTGTATAATCAATTAGATGTAAGATATAAAATAAAACAAAATTTGAAAGTTATTTATATAACACTACAATAACAACCTTTCCAAAGACATTCATCTTCTAGTAAAATTTCCAATTGTTCCTCAGCCATAATATTAAGTCCTTAATTAACCATATATATTTATGATCATTCGTATGACCATTGAGATATGACTATTGGTTTCTCTGTACAGGTATGGTATATGAAGTCTATACATAACCATATATGTTTGAATATTTATTTGTATGACCATCGTTAAATGACTGTTGGTTTCTCTGTACATCTATGATATATGAAGTCCATGCAAAACCATATATGTTTGAACATTTGTATGACCATCATTATATGGTTATTGGTTTCTTTGTACATTTATGGTATATGACGTCCGTACACAACCATATATGTTTGAACATTGTATGACCATCATTAAATGGCTATTGGTTTCTCTGTACATGTATGGTATATGAAATCTATACAAATCCATATATGTTTGAACATTTGTATGACCATCGTTATATGACTATTGGTTTCTCTGTACATGTATGGTATATGAAGTCCAATGTATGAAGTAAAATGTATTCAGGCCACATGCGATTTATATAAATATATTTTCAATAAAATTCCCGATATGATTTTCGGTGAATCATTATTCATGAGATTAAAGGGAATGAATTGAATCATTATCTTTGTAATGAAGAGAATGAATGTAAATCATTCTCAATGTGATTCATACATTAATAAAGTATGAATTTACGATCCACTGCTAATTGTCGCAAAAAAACCTTGCAGCATTGGCAGATTTAGACATTTTGTAGCATTAGGCACATTATGAAGTCCTTCTTTTAATAAAGGATCAATATAATTTCACATTTGAACGCAATTCTTAACTTAATATATTAATAATTTATTGAAATTATTTTTTATGTAAATAACTCTGTAAAAATTTATATATTTTTTATTAATTTATCTTTTAAATTCTATATTATACAAGAAGTAATTTAAAAAAATAAATTTCTTGGAAAATCAGTGATAATTATTATTTAATCGTTCCTCCCGTACAAATATAAACACCGAATTATTATGAAAGATAATAAGAGAATAATAAATTTTTAACAAATATAAAATTAAAAGTTATTATTTTACATAACTATCATTGGAATATAAAATAATCAGTCATTCAATAGTTAATATTCCAAAAAACTATATAAAAGCACATAATTATATTTTAATTAATAATTTGCATACTCTGTATACTAATATTTTTAAAAAAAATGAGTTCCATAAAATTTATTTATTCAGCACCTAAGAATTATTTATTTAGCACCTTTTATTACCATCTATATTTTTAATTGATTTGCCTGTAGCCTTCTTTTCTATGAAACTAGCGCAGTAATCCTAAGCAACTGCCTAGTTTGCTTAGTTGAATATCCACTGTTGCCTGTAGAAATGAAAAACGAAAAAGAACCTATTTAAAACGGTACAAATATCTGTTTTAGGAAATTCTATTAACTTAACATTTTTCTGTAGGATATTTTTCTGTAGGATAGTATGACAATTATTTCTAACATTTTTCTATAGAAAATATGGAACTATTTAACATGAATGAACAAACATGGGTTCAATTTAACGCAGAACAAATAATATTGATATCGTACTATTAATAACTCTATTATACTGGTTCATTATTATTATCCTTAATAATACTATTATTAATTAAATATAATTATTATAGTTTTTCCTCAATAAATACTATTATTATCGTTCCTCTTAAGTGCCTTCATAATGCAAAATGTGCATCATAAAAAAAAAGACAACAGCAGTTTTAATTTTCTTAAATAAAAACTAAATTGGTCTTTAAAAAAAAGGAAATTCAAATATTATAATATCTTTCTATAGTAAAATGTCTAACGTAATTCGAAATAAACTGTTACAGCGAACTTGATGCATGCCATTTTAATATGAATTAATAACACGGACCTACACCATAATATTTTATACTAAACTGAGATTATTTATACTTTTCACCACAGCAGCTCAAAAAGAAGCTTAATAAACTTTCGCTTAATCATCTTTCATGTTAAAAAAAGATTAAAAGATAAATATGCAATCTTCTGGCTACCACGAATTTAAAAGGCAACATATTTAACAATAACAGTTAATTTAATTGATAACTCATCTTTCTCTTAATAAACCATTAAATGTCCGATCGGAAATCATGCACCATTTTTATTTCCATTCTAACTTCTCTTAATAAGCCAGATTTCATTACATCCCTTTAAATTTCCATATTTCGATCCTTAAAAGTGCTTCCACATCCCCTTCTCTTCCAGAAAGACATCCACACACGCACGCATAGAAAAAAAAATTCTTCATTAAATTCTCCGAGTTGCTAATTCCTCACCCACTCCTGTAATTTCTTAAGAAAAGGGTCCTCCTTCATCCTGCACAATCACGCATTCCAAAACGGGGGAAGTTGTTCTTTTATCAGCAGTGGTTACAGTTAATTACATGGCACCTTAACACGGGTGGGCGGTGAAAAATTAATATAACGTTCTTCCCCTTTAATTATGAGTGATAATGAGTGATACCATTTCTTCTTTTTTACCTTCCTCTTTTTCTTCTTCAGGAAGGGACCGATGGCGCAAGAGGCTTGTTTTGGCGAAGAAAAAGCGCGTTGTAATTAAATGCAAGGCTGGGCTGCAGCAAACGCTCTTTGATCTTGGTTTACTTAAACTCCTCGAAGGAAGGCACGCTTCTCTTTTTGTGTTGAATTATTAATGTGGAAGATGACCCCGAACTAACCTCTTGGCACTCCTTATGAGTCTTCTGTCTTATCTTTTCGAACATGGGACAAAGAGGGAGCGAGATATCTGGTGGTGTCATGTTTTGAAGAGATGTGATTAAATATAAGAAAATATAAGCAGTGTTACCTTCTTAACCTGTTGCTGCCATGGGTATCAAGGACAGCCACCACCAACTGAATTTATTGAATAAAATAAAAATTGGCTTTAAAATTCCAGAGGACCTTTTTATATGTAATAGTAGGCAATCGGCCAATTGGAAAAGGGTGGAGCTTTTAAAAGAACTTTTTCTTTCTGGATCCAAATTGATTCTATCTCCACCTTCTACCACCCACGATTCAAAATGGTCAACATACTATAGTATATTTATGGAGAAGTAGGTTCTATTTTTCATTCTGATACAGAATAAATTCTACTACTGTTTTAACTTATGAGGAAGCCCGAGTAACAATTCTACCAATATTCGTTCAAGACAGCGTAAGATGACCACTTTGCCAGATCCAGTAAATTCACCACTTTTTTTTTCTTTCTAAATTGTCGTCATAATACTGTTAATCTTAATATTTTGTAGATTCCATGTTTATTCATTGGAGGTATATTTATGGAGAAGTAGGTTCTATTTTTCATTCTGATACAGAATAAATTCTACTACTGTTTTAACTTATGACGAAGCCCGAGTTACAATTCTACCAATATTCGTTCAAGACAGTGTAAGATGACCACTTTGCCAGATCCAGTAAATTCACCACTTTTTTTTTCTTTCTAAATTGTCGTCATAATACTGTTAATCTTAATATTTTGTAGATTCCATGTTTATTCATTGGAGGTATATTTATGGAGAAGTAGGTTCTATTTTTCATTCTTTTGATACAGAATAAATTCTACGACTGTTTTAACTTATGACGAAGCCCGAGTTACAATTCTACCAATATTCGTTCAAGACAGTGTAAGATGACCACTTTGCCAGATCCAGTTAATTCACCACTTTTTTTTTCTTTCTAAATTGTCGTCATAATACTGTTATCGTTAATATTTTGTAGATTTCATGTTTATTCATTGTAGCATGTCACGTCATGTTTCTTGTTTTTTTATGTTCTTTGGTGCTTCGTATATATGCATTCCTTTTTTGTTCAAAATTTAATTTTATCATTTACTTTGAATTATATTTGCAAAAACTAAAAATATTTTAACTGTTCCTTCCTGTATATGTTGCGTTTCCTTTCCTTTTCTTTCTTGTATATGTTGCATTCCAGCCCGCAATCTCATCAACAACAATGCTATTGCGGCTCTGCCCTTATCGATTGAAAAAAAAATATTATTATGTTCCTATTGGAAAATACTGTAATATCTTAGTTTTAACTTCAAAAAAATCTATGCTCAGCTCTTCAGTTTTTGTTTTAGTGATTGTTATTTGTGAAGGGTTTGCATTGAAATGTGTTTTTTTTTCTGTAAAGATTTTTCATTATACGGACATTTAGCGACTTTTCTATTCTTTAAAACTTGTTTATAGTAAATGGTTAAGTAAACACCTTTATATTTGACAGTGTTTATAACAGTACTACTTTTTTTCTAACATGCATCTGTACTTCATTTCAAATTTATATTTCTTTTCACTTACTTCGTTATATTCATCCAATTGATCGGAAATATGAATTATACCGAGATTAGAAATTTAATGTGTCAATCATATGATTATAATATATGTACAAGACGATCAGTGAAAGGTGACTTGAAAAGGGTTCCTCCTAAAATTGAAATATGTATTCTCCGGTGTTATCATACAATTTTTCCAAGATAAGGAACTGCAATGCGAAACTTAAGCAATGAAGGAAGTGTACAAAACTTATTTAAAAAAAAGATCTAAAAAACAGAATCGAAGTGGGTAGGGAATCTGAGGTTATTTAGGGAATCTTTTACGATGAGTCGTTTTCAAATCAAAATTGTGATCTCAAATATCTACACCAATTTTGCAAATAATTCTATGAAATTTTTTCCTGCGCTTTTATTTTGGTATAGCGTACATATTTTTGATTAATCAAAATCAATGTGTGAAAATTTCTGTCAGAAACTCAAACTCAAACTCTCCACCTAGAATGTGACATTTTTCCTCATTCTGAAAAGCACGATCATAAAATATCATCATATAGAAGAAGAAAAAAAATGTGTCTTCTCCATTACAGTTTGAGGGTCGTTTTGTCATCATGATCTTAATCTTGAAAACGTTTCTGAATTCCGAGTAATTTTCTGCATTACCGCTAATATAATCTCAATTTTTTTTAATCTGAAGTCAAATGTAAGAGAAAAATTCTTGCCTGTTCAGAAGCTCCTATTTTTCTTTTAAAAAATTTTAAAAAAATCAATAAAGACATACAAAAAAGAAATTTTGCTGAATATAAATAAGCAATATTCGACATTTTTGACTGCTATCGTTAGAAATGTATAAAAAATACTAATTTTTATAAAAAATTAAAAATAATGGAAAAATTGGAAAAAATTTTTGGATGCCCTAAAGATTTTTTTTAATTGATAGATGATTCGTAGATATTACTGAAATCACGATACAAAAATTCTGATATTTATTCTAATTATATAATTTGCTAAATAACACCAGTCTGTACTCAGTGAAAAAAATATTTTGTCATCGGGATTTTGCTATAGAAAAGGCTGAATTAATATTAATGCTTATATCAATTCACATTCATAATATATATATATTTGTGCTTAATTTTACTCCCATTTCATGTCGCAAATTCCTATTGTAATCATCCTACTTTGTTAATGAAGACTGAATCATGAAATATTTTACAAGTAAAAATAAACGTTACTTTATAGTTAATTCATTATTACTATTAAAGTCGCCTTCGATATAAACTTACTTTGACATCGCAAGGGAAGTTTCTCATTGTAGCTGTAGTTTATTTGATACATAATTTAATCCAGTATTCCTCAACCACTTAAGGCGTTTCATTTAAAACCAAACTGCAATTGTTATTAAAATACTTAATAAAACAACACCCTTACTGAAAAAAAAATATTTATAACTAAGTCCAATAAAAAAACTAGAGAGAAATGAAAGAACAAGCGAACACTACATCATTGTTCTGCGGACCCTTTATTCTAAATAGACACAACAATAGCTGCACCCTGCTCTGCATCCCCTTTCTATCAATTATCGTCTGCATTCAGAATGTTGTTAAACGAAGATTAATGGCATTTCCTCCCCCGCATTTTCTTTTTTCCATCTGTTATTAAAACTCCAAAAGAACGGCTGAAAAAAAAAACTGCAAAGTAAAACTTAAGAAACATTTGGTACAACAATTTTAATACTTTCTTTCAACCGTGATTAGGAAAAAAAAAAAGTTGGGAAAACTTTTAATTTCAGTCATGGACAACTTCCCTTCCTTTCAAAAAAGAAAGGGGAAAAAATTCTTTTCTTTTCTCAAAGAAATATTCCCCCGATCTTAGTAATAAACATTAGTGAACCAGTGGGGGAGGTTTTTCATTTCTTCTTATTGTTTTTCATGTTATCAACTTAGAATTAATCCTGACATTTATTAAATGATGAAAGATTGGTGTAAATAGTACTTTAGATATTAACTGGGATTATTTTAGAACGTGCAATTTCCCCCCCCCCCCCATTACATAATGTTGTGGCAGTGCACATGATGTAATTTTACATTTAACATGGACGAAAGAAACATCGTCTGTGTTTTTGATGCAATGCATTCTTTATTTTAAACACAATAAAGAAGCAAAAAATCTCGTATATTCTTTTACGAAATAAAGAATCTTGTAGGATATTAATAATAAAATTTATTGAAATGTTTTCTACCATGATGAAGTCCGTTTGATTCCAGTTCAGTCGCACATGCTGTCATCTCTGATAAAATGGCCTTAGTTCTTTCAGTTTCTGTTAAATGTTCTATATTATCATCATTTGATCAGCGATTTCAGCACAGTATTCTAAATTATCAAACAGGTATAAACAATTTTCGAGCAAGAAAGTAGTTACTCCATTCCTCTCTGGTAATACATTCTCAAATTACTTTTCCATTTTCGGTTTGAAATCTTAGTCGATTGTCATATGCTTAGAGATTATAGTGTTATGGAAAATATCGATGGATTGTATGGGGAAAGGCTTAACAGTTTCAGTAACAAATAACGACATTTTATTCTACAAAAATACGAAACACTGGTATAAAAACATAGTCGAAACGTACACAAGAACAATACTTGTAGTAAACAACAATACATAAGCAGAAAACCGCTATTAAACAACCGCACTTTAACAGCAGAGGCACCAGAAAGTGTTCAGAGAGACATCGCTCAACTACTACTGTTCTTCATCTTAACTTCTCTCTCTCCGATGTTGACTACCAACTTTCAGTTTTTTTTATATATATAATTTCAGAAACAGGAGATAAAATGTTCTAGAACAAACGCTGGATTTGAATCTTAATGGATTCCAAAACCAAGATTCTAGATTCGTTTTTGTCGCCGAAGTCGACTAATTAGTCGCCAAGTTTGTGATCGAGACAGGGGGTTATTGATCCGATAATCTTTAAGCAGCCATTATTATACCTGTAAAACTATTTTTCTTACCAGGAGACTTAGTTGCAAATTCCTGCAATGTATTTTTTTTTTTTTTTTTTTTTGAATCGTGAAATATATCTGGATATTCTTTCGGCATGAAACTTTCCACCCTTCCACTTTGATCATCGTACTGCTGTTTTGTGTTGGACGTCTTAGACAATCACTACTTGCTTGAAGATGATAATGTATTTTTTTTTAATCATCAAACGTGTGAACAATTTTCTAGCATGAAATTATCCGTTAAATTCCACTCCAGTCTCACATAATGTGGCCATTATTATTTCATTTTCTGTTTGAGATTGCAATTTATGATGCCATTTTAAAATTATCAAAGAGATGTACATGTTTACGGACCAGAAATTATTCATTCCTGTCGCACACGCTCTTGTCTCTGATGTACAGATCTTTGTTCTTTCAGTTTCTGTATCATAATGTGGATGCTTCCCATTTGAGACGAGGCAAACTTTATAATGTTCTCTTAAAATTACCAAGGTAATCTGTAGACTCTTTAAGTTTGTAGCCATCCATTTCATTCCTTTCTGGTAGCACAAGATTCTCTTAGAAAGGAAAAGCAACGCTGCGCTCTTCTAAATTCCACTCGATAGTTTGAACGATACTTACTTTATCGGCTATTGCACTTAATTATTTGATGTATTTTTTAAATTACCAAAATGTGATTACAATATGGTAATTATCTTCAAAAAATATATCCGTCAAAATTTCGTTGGTATGTATTAGCCTAATATTAAATACAGCTAATTTCAGTTTTTTAAAATTTATTTCTGTAGATAGTATTGTTATATTTGCATTGTCAAATATAACAATACTTCCAAATATTATACTTGTGGATTAAATATTATTTGCCAGTATGTAGTCGTCATAAATTTTTTTATCAAGATACTGGCCATTCTGCTCAATTTAATTTTTCTTCCCTAGAATTTTTTTAAATTTTACAAAACTTATATTTATTCAATAGACCATAATAAATCATTGTTAAAAAAGTCACATGCTGTATGATAATCATGCATTATGGGGAATGAATATAAAATATTGGAAATTTATTTATAGTTGACTACTTTCATAGATCATCTGGTATATCATCTGGTATCGTAGATTATCTGGGAGTATTGATTTTGTTTCTCAATAAATTCTTATGTGTATAATCAGATGGATGAATGTATAGTTAGAAAAATTCTTGAACAAGTTGGATGCCTCAACATTGTTTTATAACAGAAAAGAGAACAGCTTATTTTGTTGTTCAAATAAAGTTTCTAATTAGAAATCGATCAGCAGAGATTTTGTGATTATTTTATGATAAATTTATATATTTTTAAAAGTTTACTTTATTACTTAATAAGTTTTAAATGCATGTCTTTAACTCACATAAATGTCGTGATTATGATAAATTTTCTCTGTTTTTTAGGCCTCAACGCCAAATCTGATTATTGTGCTATAAAACGAAACAATCTGTAAATAAGAAGAAAAAATATCTATTACTTAATAATATTTAATGACGTATCGTTTAAATTCACCATGTAACTATTACAAAATACTTGAACAAGTTGGATGCCTCAGCATTATTTTATAACATAAAAGAGATAAGCTTATTTTGCTGTTCAAATACAATTTTTAACTGGGCAGAGATTTTGTGATTATTTTATAATTAATTTATATATTTGTGAAACTTTTACTTTATTACTTAAAAAGTGTTAAACGGTATATCTTTAACTTACTTAAATCGCATGATTATGATAAATTTTCTCTATTTTTTAAGTCTTAGAGCCAAATTAGATTCTTGTACTATAAAACGAAATAACCCAAATCAACATATATTCCATAAATAATAAAGAAAAATATATCTGTTACCCAATAAGTATTTAATGACGTATCATTCAAATTCATCATGTAATTATTATTAAATTCGTGAACAAGCTGGATGCCTCGGCATTGTTTTATAACAGAAAAGAGACCACCCCTTTTTTACTGTTCAACAAACCCTCCAATTGGAAATCGATTGCCCGAGACTTTATGATTCCGAGTCACGATAGCCTATCGTTAGCTCAACCAATCAAGTCACCAGGCTGAAATCATACTTTGACTATCAATAACCTATTAGACATATAACTGCGGATTGTTTTCTTCATTGACTTGTTTGTCAAACCATTGCATGTATTCTAAAATTGGCTGAAAAATTCATAAACTGAATTTTTCAATGAGTTTAATTCATTTCAGACTCGAGATTTATGTTAATAGTTTTTGTCAGCATAGTTAGGATCAATACTGCATTAGCATATAGGTAAAGTTAATTTATATGTAGTTTCAATCCTTTGTTTAATAAATGACAAAGCTATCTAGTTTAATCTTTTTTTTTTTCGTAAAATTCAGATGAGAGAATTCTTTTGTGCATGTGTGGATTTGAACTTGAATGCCACATAAGGAAAATTATTTATAATATTGCAAAATGATACCGATTATGATATGAAGCAAAACAGATTTTAAGGGCAAAATTTTATTAGTATATAAAAGCTATAAATTCCTTTAAAAATATGGATAATAAAATAAATCATCATAGGGCCAAGTTAGTCTATAATCACTATATTTTAAACTAACTGCTTTTTCGAGAGCAACTGATTCTATCGGTATACTGATTTTTGCATGCTTTCTAGAAAACTACCCGTTTTCTTAAGCTTCAAAATATAGCTTGCAGAGCATCTTAAATTCTTAAAACTAAAATAATATTCCAAGCAATTTAGAATTCCATCGACTTGTTTATTCTTTCAACGTAGCAGCGTATCTTACAAACATTGCCAGATTCCAGAAGATTTACAATTGATCATCAGCTATTATACAAAAAATAAACGAAATAATATTAACAAAATATGTTTATCACAGAAAAAATCGTTTGCTTTTACTTTTTAATAATATTTTAACAAAATAAAAATAGTACCAGTTATAAAATGTCTGAAAAGGAATCGTTTGCTAAATGTCTATTAACAGATTTAGATATGATATTTACCGAAAAACACTGATTGTGTTTTATTTGAATTAATTTTTTGCACTCAAATGGTGCCTCTCACTCACCATTCAAGATGGTGCATCATTTTGACATTTTATTTCGTTATTTTTTAGTTTTGATTATTAAAAATATCTATAAAATGGGAAGAAGATGTATACAAATTTTTCGAGTATACTCAACTTAAAACGTTTACACATATATTTATATTTTCGTAGCAAAAAAACAGATACGTGTATTAAGTTAATAATTATACATCGAATTACTCTTCCGAGTACAAAGGGTAAAATCTTTTATGTGTGCCTTAATATTCACGATTCCCTGAAGAAAAAAAACTTTTAAGCCTTAAAATGAGCAGACATTAAAATCAAATTATATTAATATAATATTACAGACTTTAATGTTAAAAATGCTCTATTTAATTTGTATATAAACCTTTATACTGGACTCAAGTCCCATGACATTTTTATCCTATAAAAATGCAAACGTCCAATTCACTTTCTTCAAATTTCCGCAACATTGCAAATTCACCTTTTAATCATATTATAAACTATAGACATTTAAAAGAATCCTGCTTTCTTATCTTTTAAAAATGATAGAAATTACCACGATAAGATGAAACCGATGCTTGATTTGATGAAACGATGAAACCGGTCTGAATTTCAGATGAAAAACATAATCAATCTATTATTAAAAATTAGTCACAAAATATTTATAAAATACTGAAAATCAAGAAAAATTTGCATGACTTTTAATTTGGCACCAGTAAAAAGATTTTTTTTTAAATTTTAAAACAGTGTTTGCAGAATAATATTGTCAGAGGTTATTGCGAAAAAATTTCAATATTCAGCTTATTTTAAATAATAAAAATTCTACTTATAATTTTTAAAAAAATCCATTCAAGGTATAGATCCCACTTTCCATAGTATATAGGTGCGCCATTTATCTTGTGGGTCTAGCCTGTAAACAAGGGTCTTATTAAAAACTTGGTGAAATGGTCTAGCCTGTAAAGTGCCAACTCATATTTATTTTTGTTGTTAATTGAAATGCAAAAAACACATGAATTAAACAGAATTCTCTTACCTTAGCTTTTAACAATGCAAGAAAATGACACTTTTATATATTTGCTGAAACTATGAAAACGGTTAGAGATTTAGTTCAACAATAAAATCTATTATTAAAAATTATGAAAAAAATATTTTTTAAAAATTTGCGAAAATTCAGGAAAATTTTACCTAGCAATGAAATTACTTGTAAATTTTTGGTGGAAAGATAATTTTTCCCATGGTCCAAAAGTCAATTTGGAGCTATATTGCAGAAAAACGCTAAAATCTCGTTTAATATTTAATTAATTTAAATTCTTATTAAAACTTTTAAAAAAATCTATTCAATGCCCCAGCTTCCAATGCTTATCGTTGCCAAATTTGGTAAATTCGGTCTGCCTTGTGGAACCCCAACATACACACTCAAACAGATCTGACATTAGGCTTTATTGTTAGTAAAGATAAAAAAATAAGTAAAAATAAAAATAATCTTCTACTTCTAACCATTGGTCTTAATTTGTCAGTTTTTACATTATATAGAAGCTTATGGCCTGTAGGCTCAATTATCGGCTGCCCCTCCCCGCTTTATCGAAAGATACATGTAAGAACTAATTCAACGTACTCTTTCTATACGAAATAACCGCGATAGAATACCGCAGATTCAACTATTGGGCCAAATTCGCTAATCTTTATTTCATATTAATGATTTATGATTGCTAAATACGTTTTCAATTGTCATCTATCCTCTCTCTCTGAAATATCTTCTTAATACCCCTCTTATATCTTCTTGAAATATTTTCAAGAAGATATAAGAGGGGTATATTCAGGGTATATACCCCTCTTATACCCTGAAATATTTTCAAGAAGATATAAGAGGGGTATATTCAGGGTATATACCCCTCTTATACCCTGAAATATCTTCAAGAAGATATAAGAGGGGTATATTCAGGGTATATACCCCTCTTATACCCTGAAATATCTTCAAGAAGATATAAGAGGGGTATATTCAGGGTATATACCCCTCTTATACCCTGAAATATTTTCTTCTTATATCTTCTTCTGTATATCTTCTCTTAAAAAAACCACAATAATGCTCTTCATACTAACTATTCCAGATTCCGAATTCCACGCATTCACTAAACTGATATCAACGGTTTCTATTCATTTGAGAGTTCATGACGTTTATATCATCACTATTTTCACTGTGTTGTTTTAAACTCCAACTCTTTAATGAAAGAAGAGTATTCTCTACTTTTTGATGGTATATTTATAAAATTATACTTTCAAGGATTCATTTTATCTCTTTTTTTTTCTTCCAGCTTATTATTAAAATTCGCGAAAACATTTTTAAAGAAGTAAACACAGCAAAAAAAAAATTTTCACTCGCAATGTTAATTAATGCTGTTTATTTTCACATTGCAATCAGTCAAAATTCGATTGCTTTATTAGATTTTAGAATTCCCGCACTCCACTATACCTACAAACATATAAAATATGTCATTTTATTATTTATAGCATTCAAAATTTTTTTAAATATCTCAACATGAAGAAACAAAGGGAAACGATATATATATAGTTTTTTTTTACCCCATCACTTCAACTCTAAAGAATTTATAATTGAAATTTAAAAGGGTAAAAAAAATAGTATAATAGGCTAGCGATCAAACCGATACTCTAAGCAGGTGTTAAAATAGAACAAAATGCATTAAAACGTCGATACTGTAGGAATAAAAGATAAAAGAAATTGGAAAGTGTACATCCTCCCATCTTAAGGGGGGGGGATATCTAAGAATTCATAGAACCACTTACGAAAAAGTATGAATAGTCACAAGCTATGGAATTCTCTGCCTCCCCTCTTCTAGATATTCCTTCTGCCCAACGTTTCTTTCAAAGAATAATCTTAACACTCTCCGTCCCACCCCCAACTATTCTCCTTTTTCGAACACATCAGAATATACGCACACCCCTAGTGGGAGGTGGGAGAAATATGTATAAAGATTTAAGGGGAGGGGGGGACTAGACCCTTAAAAGGTTCTTTGTCCGCGTTTGAAAGGGCCTTCACACGTTAGGCAAGGCTGGGGTGCTTCGCTGATAGTTGCAGACGATGACGCAAGGTGGTTGTGAGGGAGGGGGTACAGCCATTAAATTTTTTGCACCCCCTTCCTTCTTTTCTACATCACATCTCATCTCTTTTCCCTTTTCTTATTTTGTCTGGGTATCAAAGACATTTTTTTTTCGAATATTTTTTTTCTCGTATTCTGATATGCAACGTTTTTGTTAAAGGTTTGGCGGAGGAAAAAAAAAAAAGTAAAGTGATGCGATTGATAGGGGAAAAAGGGGGGGGGGAATACATATCAGAAAACAAGAAACGATGCATAGATATTTCGGATGAAAAGAATTTTTGCATACATGTATTTGATTTTTTCCCTTTAGGTGAAGGAAAAAAAAAGATATTTGGCGAAATAAGGCCGATTTTGATTACTATGATTCGAAGCAAGAAATAAATAGCGTGAATCCAACGCGTATATTCCGCGCCATTGTACAACTAGCAGTTATATCTTTTCATTCATAAGGAAACCAATTTCAGCATAATTCAACTCTATGAATCATTAAATATTAACATATTTATGATACAAAGTTTGAAGAAATAACAACTGTACTGCAATTTAAAGATTTCTGGATATTTACTAGGATTTTTTTTTCTCATAAATGGAATATACACAGAGAAAATATTTTAGCATTATATATCCAAGAATTTGAGATCAAACTTTTTGACAACCCATATGCTTCAGACCTCCCTATTTCCAAAAAACACTCATTGCAATAGTTCTATTTAATAGTTCACTCTGTGTAATACTCCAGTTTTGGAATAATTTCTATTAGTCTGTGAATGCAACAATACAAGAACTTTCAATTAAGTAGATCAAAATTTATAAGTGGTCTTTACACCAAACTTCTAAATTTCTATAAATTTTTGAACGAAACCCATCCATAAGGAATATATCCTTCTAATAGTTCAAATACAAGGAGCACATGAGAATAACAAAAATAAAGAATAAGATGAAAAATCTGGTACAGAAATTTAGGTACTTAAGTGCAAATCTGTATGAATTGTGAACTATCATCATCTGCCCATCTATATTTTCGCATAAATGTAACCACATTAACTAAAAAAGACGACACATAAATAAATTTAGTATTTTTAATTTTTTTATTAAAATAATTGATATAAAGATTTAAAATCTAAAACGTAGATTTTGATAAATTTTCAACCATATTTGTGTAAAGGTTGACCGCCTGACCTAAAGCATGTACTTCGCATGCATGGAAACGCGATTACTAAAAAATGCAATGACTTGGAAAAGTGAATTTTAGTACACAATTTTAGTATCAGATGCGCGCATTTTTTTTAAATCAAATTTGAATGAAATTTGCCTAAGGATTGATCTATAATGCATTTGAAGTAAAAAAAAAATAATTTGCTGAGCAATTTTTAAGAAAAGAGTTTTTTTGCTAATTTTTGCCTTAGCAAACCATTTTATAGTTATAGGTGTCTAATAAGTAATAATACCTAAAGCGCAATTAATTGAAAAACACTGAAATTTCACTTTCAAAACGTTTCGAAAATGTTTTTGAATAATTCACTTTCAATTTCCGATGGTCATTCAAATCAAAAAGTTTCAAAATCTATTACATCTTAAGCAAAGATATTTTTTAAAAAAAATAAAAATGTGATATTTAAAGAGAATCTCAACATTTCAACAAACTCCAATTTTTCAACTTGCTGTCTATATACAAAAAAAAAAAAAAAAAAAAAAAAAAAAACACAAAACAGCATTAAGAGAGCTTTGAGATTTTTAATACTTTTTTTTCCTGCAAGAGACTGAATATTAATTAGGATTTTATTCCGAAATACTCTGATGGAAAAAAATTCATTCTCTTTACGAGGTCCGATTCAAAATACTAAAACATCTGATGCAACAAAAGAAATGTTTCTATTTTAATAGCAAACAACA
Source organism: Argiope bruennichi (assembly GCF_947563725.1). NCBI lineage: Eukaryota > Metazoa > Arthropoda > Arachnida > Araneae > Araneidae > Argiope > Argiope bruennichi. The sequence goes on from NC_079159.1 coordinate 66,968,479, forward strand.
AGAAAAGGAAATCTAAATCTTTCATTTCTGAGAAAAAAAACTTTTTTATCGCTTGATGCAAAATCTGACACCTGAAAATAATAGGCATAATACGACTTGGGTCAAAAAATATCCCCTTCTTTTGTAGATAGGGACGAGCAATAGTAACCACGTGGCGCCCGGTTGCTAGGCAACTCTTACCTAAGATGGAACCCTCTTGATAGACATGTCCCCATCAAGAGCTTTAATAGTGGTTGTTCTTTTGATGACAAAAACCACAGATTGATCGAGGAACAGTCGCCAGGAGAGGAAGATTCAGGTTTCCTTTGGCGACAGTTGGTGAAACCTTTATTATTGTATTGGAACTTGCTCGTATTCGTAGAGAAAATATTGTAATTATCAAAAAATATTGCTGACTTTGATGGTTTATTTTTTGTTTTAGATTTCCTTGAACATGAGAATTTCATCATTTAGATATACCTATCGGTATTTTTATACGTAAGTGAACACATTAAATCTAAAAATATAGTTGAATTAAATTTGGCATATGGCCCTTACACCAAAATTAAAAATCGATATTTAAGTTTCGGCCGAATCCATCAGAATATACAGGGTGTTGCCGAAATCGGCCTACAAACTCAGAGGGGTGATAGTAGGCATCAAGAGGATAAAGAATCACCATACAACATGGGGCCCCAAACGACGTTTAAAAAGTGAAAATAGCAAACATATATGGAGTCGGAGAACTGTTGGAAACTGTAAAAAAATTAATAAAAAAATAACAAATGCTGTTTCACCTATGATTTTTTAAAGTGAAAGCACATTCTTAAAAGTTTCTTTTCATGCTAGTAACATACGCATTTGATGATTTGGGGGGTCATAAATTACTCAAAACGAGAAACTTTAGAACCCATATTTGCAAAAATATTAAAACTTGAATAAAAATAAAAGCTTGAAAATGTAAGGAATTTTATATATTATACTTTGATATAAGAAGGTAGTGTGAGAACAGGGGAGTTTTAAAGATATTCAAGAAAAACTAAAATGGGAACCAGAAAAACATCACGTCAGCAGAGAGCGTTGTAAAATTCGAAAAACAAATTCGGAGTAAGGATAATAGGCGTTAAGTAGATGGAAAATTACGATAAAACATAGGATCGCAGGTAATATTTTTCAATGAAAATCGCAAATCGAGTGGAGTTTGCAGTCTGGATGCTAGATGCTACACAAGAAGATGCACACTTTTCTGCTAGAATTTTATTCTCAGATGAAGCCTGCTTTGCGAGAGAAGGTGTCTTCAACACACACAATTTGAATATTTGGTCATTCGAAAATTCCCACATCACTATCTCGTCGAACTTACAACACAAGTTTAATATTAATTTCTGGGCAGAGTCATCAATTTGGACCATATCTTCTGCCCGAACGTCTCAGCGGCACAAAGTACCTTGTTTTTTTCCAGCACGTTCCTCCGGATTTACTGCAGGGAACACCGACAATTGTACGCCAGAACATTTGGTGAGTGCATGATGGAGAACCAATACATTTTAGTTGCATTCGTGAAATCTCACTTGTTTGCGAAAGACGCTACTTTACTGACCACCAATTCTGCAATGCTCATTAATGAATACTTGCTCGCTGCTTTTAATTTTTTTGAACACGGGAAAAATTTACATACGAGAAGGTTTCTTCTCGATTACTTACTCCTAATCCTCCCATTCATAGGGTGATTCTCTTCGCCAGACTCATTGTCTTTCCGACATCTGTTTTTGCGATTTTCACTGAATAAACGTTACCTGTGACCCTATGTTTTCTGGTAATTTTTCCTGTACTTAACGCATATTATCCTTGCTCTGAATTTGTCTTTCGAATTTGACAACGCTCTCTGCGAACATCGGTCCTGATGTTGAAGCAATGGTTTCTGGTTCCCATTTTAGTTTTTCTTGAATATCTTTAAAACTCCCCAATTCACACACTACACGCTTATATCAAATTATATAATATAAAATTCCTTACATTTTCTTCAAGTTTTAATATTTTTGCAAATATGGGTTCAAAACTACTTTTTCATTTTCAGTAATTTACAACCCCCTATATCATCAAATCCTTATGTTACCAACATGAAAACAGTCTTTTTAAGAATGCGCTTTCACTTAAAAAAATGCATAGTTGAAACATCACTTCTTATTTTTTTAATTAATTTTTTAACAGTTTTCCGACTCCATATATTTGTACAATTTTCATCTATTAAACGTCCTTTGCTACCCCATGTTGTATGATGATTCTTTATCCTCTTGATGCCTACTGTAACTCTTTTGAATTTGTCGGTCAAATTCGGCAACGCCCTATATATATATATATATATATATATATATATATATATATATATATATATATATATATATATATATATATGATTGGAGTTGTTTATATTAATGCTATTACCACGGTTAGCGAAAATATTTCATTAATTCATTTGTGTGCAAGATTTATAACTATATGAATTAATATACGAAGTATATGACTATTTAAAATGAGATCCTAAAAATTTTGAACACTCAGAGAAATATTTTGTATATTGTAATCAAACTGCATCATTAAATTAATAATTCTTACGTTTTACAAATTAAGAAATATTTTACTTACAATTGTATTTTATTTAATAAAATTTTACTTACATTTTACAAATTTACATTCTTACAAATTTTCCTTTGTTTATGTGGTCCAAATCATCCAAGACAGCAGTTCGACAATTGTATTTAGTATACAAGTATGTATACATACATACAAAATGGTACACATACAAGATGGTATACATATAAGGTTGCCATGAAATAACTGTCCTTGTTTGGAGGCATCTTCAGTTAAAAAAAAATGAACGAAATGAAACCACATTTCATGTGCAGACTGTAGAAGGCATGGACAGATAAATTCCGTAGAAAAAAAATGAAAAAAGAAAAATATTGGCAAAATTTGCTGATAAGGGAAATTTTATTGGCGCTGTGGAGTACAGTTATGAAGGAATTCATGAAACTCACAAAAAATAATCTTTTATTCATCAATATTAAGGTCCCCTGGATGCCATGCAACATTTTCATTATGCTGACCTTCCCCGCGCACAACGTATTGCATATGGCGAATGACGATCTCCACTGCTGCGTGCAAACTGTCCATTTCCATGTTCATAATAGCCCGTCTTATGTTCTGTCTCAAGATTGCAAGTTTGCTTAAGAGCAGCCACAGCATTCCACTGTCTAGTTTAGAACAGTTTTACTAGTAAATATGCTGCTATAAGGTAGGGCCCATATTCAGCACACATAAACAGTCAATCATGAACAACAGTCAAGAACACATCAATAGTCAAGAATGAATTGCTAGCCGATCTTTTGCTCTTCCTTTCTTACAAGGAATGCATGGCGCTGCTGTCATGCACGTACAAGGAATTTTACATAATCCATCTCAATATGCAAGTTTCCTCGTTCGTACGTGACAGCAACGCCAATATTTCTCCTATAGGCACCAATTAGTACTTTTTGTAGCATTCATCTTTCTAAGCCTTCCACAATCTATATATGAAATGTGGTTTCATTTCGTTTATTCTTTTAGCAATAGAAACCGCCAAACAGAGAAAGTTATTTTATGGTCACCCTGAGAATTTTCTTCATCTAAAGAGATAGTTTTTAATTAGAATTTATTGTATCTTGACCACTTTAGAAACAATTATCAACACTTAATTAACCACGAAATTAATCATTTTAGCAGTGCAAAAACTTATTTGGTGAATATTCTTATCACTCGAAGAGATATTTTTAGTTAGAATTTAATTTAGACTTCATTTGGACCACTCTAGAAAAACTCATCAACTCTTAACATTATTAATTATTATTTTAACTTGAACCGAAGTCAGAAAACATCACCTAACACTATGGACTTGGAGTTTCTCGTTCGATATTATTTTAGAACTAGAATTTTCATATAATATATTAACTTTCCTACTTTAATTTCCTAATATTATTAAGTAAATGCCTACTGGAATTGAATAAAAAAATTAATCAGTCTATGATAAATAAAGGTCCAGATTTTCTAACCCTAGTTCGATATGTCTTCAACGATTCATCGATTAAAAGACGCAGAAAGCATAGACGGATGAGATGGGGGAGGGGGGAATAGTTGAAAAGGGTGGGAGGCAGCGATCGAGATAGAGCACGAAATTCGAGGGTGCTTAAAGTTGCAGTGAGTGGGAAAATATGAGGAACTTGACGTTTCACAGACGATCATCCCCCTCATGCGCAGACGATAGGGCAGCGATCTCATTACTCATAAACGTGATTTCATATGGAAGGCACACACATGTATTATGGAAAAGGTGCGCTTTTGTCTGAGGGGTACAGGCTGGATTTCCATAACACTACACCAGGCAGTCGCACTTGTTTGCGTATAGAAAGCAGAGAGGGCATAATATGAGATATTGGATAATATTGTGGTAAAAGTATATGGAAATCGTGCGCAGTGACTAAAGAATTCAAATATTATATGCTTGCTTTATATAGGATTAACACGCCGACTATCAAACCAGGTTTAAAGAAGTCTAACAATCAAAAATTATCTTGTGGTGCAATCAATGCATTAAATCAAATAAGAGTTTTAATATGATAATGCTTATTGTCTGGATATTATCTCTAGATTCAGGCAGAGCATATGCATAATACAGAAATCATTCAAAACATTCGGCATTGAACAACCAAATTTGACACATAATTATTGTTTGGATAGTAAGAACTTAATATAAGTTTTCGCCAAATTGTTAATTAGATTTTTAATTTATTAAAAATCAACAAATATAAATGTTTTCTCTCAATACCTTCCGAGTGTAAGATGATGCAAATTGCATCATCTTAAAATTAAAAATATAAACTTTTCAATAATAAATTCAATTTTATGCAATTTCATCTTCTACTTTAATAATTTTTACCAAATTAGTTTTAAACACAATTTTTTAATAAAGCTTTGTTTTTTTATTACTACCTGTAAAGAAAAAGCAAGACAGTGATTAATGGGTATTTTAATACCTTTCATGGAACTAAGTAAGAACAAAATGTTAACTTTTTTTGGTTTAATATTAACTAATTCTTTAGCATTTTCCTGGATGCTATTAAAATAATTTTTAACCGGTTATTTATTAATAAGTTCTTTGAAATAAAAATACTTTTGGAAAAATGCTATTGAATCAGATGAAAGCAAAATGAACAAATCAAACATAAAACTTTGTCATTATTAGATGTCCGAACTATAGATTCGAATCTTTATCTTTCGCGTATATGCTGTATAAATGTTTTTGAAATACTGTTTAATAGTAGTATAACTAAATAACATAATATCAAAATAATATAATTTAGAAATTTCAATGCCAGTTAATAATTTCAAGTGTCTGTATTAAAACTCATTCACCTATTCCTATTACCGTCAACAAATCAGTTTTGTAATAAAAACAGCTAACCAATTTGGCGTATAAGCTGTACTAAACCTTTTAGAATACTTTTAAAATTAATATAACTAAATATTGTATTTAATTATATTATTGTTTTGCAGACGATCTTTTTATTATTCTTTTGCAGAATATCTTTTACTTTTATGTTGTAAACAACAAATTTATATATTATTTGCTTAAATAATCAAAAATAATTTAGAAATTTCAATGCGAGTTATTAATAATTTCAAGTGTTTGTATTAAAACGCATTTATCTATTCGTATTACAGTCAACAAATCAGTTTCGTAATAAACGCTGCTAACCAATTTGGCGTATAAGCTGTACAAAACCTTTTGGAATGCTTTCAAAATTAGTATAACTAAATATTGTATTTAATTAGATTATTCTTTTGCAGGATATCTTTTTATTATTCTTTTGCAGAATATTTTTACTTTCATGTTGTAAACAACAAATTTATATATTATTTGTTTAAATAATCAAAAATAATTTAGAAATTTCAGCACGTTATTAATAATTTCAAGTGTTTGCATTAAAACTCATTTATCTATTCGTATTGCCGTCAACAAATCAGTTTCGTAATAAAAGCTGCTAACCAATTTGGCGTATAAGCTGTACAAAACGTTTTGGAATACTTTTAAATATTGTATTTAATTAGATTATTCTTTTGCAGATGATCTTTTTATTATTCTTTTGCAGAATATCTTTTATTTTTATGTTGTAAACAACAAATTTATAAATTATTTGTTTAAATAATCAAAAATAATTTAGAAATTTCAGTACGAGTTAATAATAATTTCAAGTTCTTGTATTAAAACTCATTAATCTATTCATACTACCACGAGCAAATCAGTTTCGTAATAAAAACTGCTAACAAATTTGTCGTATAAGCTGTAGAAACGCCTTTGGAATACTTTTAATATTGGTACAACTAAATATTGTATTTAATTATATTATGCTTTTGCAGACGATAATCTCTTTTACTTTTGTGTGGCAAACAACAAATTTATATATTATTCGCTTAAATAATCAAAAATAATTTAGAAATTTCAGTACGAGTTAATAATAATTTCAAGTTCTTGTATTAAAACTCATTAATCTATTCGTACCTCGGTGAGCAAACCAGTTTCGTAATAAAAGCTGCAAACCAATTTGTGGCATCGGAAATTTGCCTAAACAGCAGCAACTGAATCGCCATTCCATCCTGGAGCGTCCATCCCATTGTGGCGATCATGTATCCTGAACCATACTACAACTCCAACAACTCCCTTTACAATGCAATCATACCAGTGCTCCATAATCCTTACTCTAGTACGATTCACTTTACCATCACTCTATTCCGTTCTCTGCCTTTAACTCTCTTAGAGCTTCGAATTCACTAATCAAGCTACTTACTGTATTCGAATTGTATAACGCATCGTGGAATGTTCCTGCAATGTGTTATAATTACTATTGACTCTGATTCCAGCTCTATAACCGGATATTCACCGTTATAATTCCGACGTTCCAATATTCATTTCATTTGGCAATCTCGAATTATTAATAAGAGGGTCTGCTACACACTGAGAGAGAGGGTGGACGGAACAGATCAAAGAGATTATGTTAATGCAACTGCTGAGAGTCGATTTCCATAATTCGGAAGATATAATTTGAATCCATAGGGTTTCGTATTAAGACAACGCTAAAGTTCTCCCTTCTAAGATTGCTTAATGGTAAAGGCGCAATTTTTGCTGTCTAATATTGTGAAAACGGAAAAGTGCCTATTTTAAGGCGCTGTTGGCGCATCTAAAATGCAAATAATGTTCTTCGGCAATCTAGAGGCGAATTTTCTTTTAGCTCGCACGATATTAATGGAAAGATTGAGGGTAGGTTTATATTCATATTTTTGCCTGCCGAGATTGAGTTAGTGAAAGAAACAAATGAGGAATTGCGTATAAGCTAATGGCATCTTTTGTGGCGTTTCCCCGTTTTCCCATAATGCATCGCGGTTGGCTAAGTAGTGGTAGTAGACGTCGGGCTCTTGGCGGGTGGTTTATCTAAAATCCATTATCATCGATTTTCTTATTTAGTTTCTTAACGATCGAGGTTATTGCATATTTTTGATTTAATGAACAGAAACCCATCAGGCGAGTAGTGTTACAAAATATTGAAATTGGAAGAAAATATTTTGTGATAAGGTTTGAAATGAATGAAATGCAGGAAATAGATTGAAGTGGGATAGCGATGTTAATTACGCATGGGAATTTTGTTGTCAAAATACAATTTTAGTCACTATTTAAAGGAATATTTTACATTTGAATAGCTCACTTTTTTCTAATCTTTCAACACTTCCACCATCTTGTTTTAGTTCGTTAGTTTACATTTTTTTTCCTTAAAAGAAATTACAGGTATTTTCTTCAAAATAATTTGAAGAACTTCTTATTTATTTTATTCGATTATTTATTTAACGATGTTTTGAAATGTACAATAACAATATGAACTGGTTCATATTGCCTATTAAGTTTATTAAGATTTATCTGTAATACATATTGTAACCATTTCATTCCAATCGGTTTCTTGGTGCAGCATGGCCAAATATGGCTTGCTAATAAACCATGCTAACTAACCAAGCAACTATCCAAACTGTTTTCGGTTAAGCTTTAAGGCTCAATTTCTATACTAATTTGCTTTCATTTTAGTTCATCAGAAACTTCTTAATTAATAAAAATTTAATATTTTAATTGAAGTTAAATTAATAGAAATACGAAATTTTTTTTAAAAAAAATTATATTAACTATAAAGAAACTTGCACGAGAATTGAAAAAGCAAAATTAAATAAGGAGACCTAATTCAAAATTTTCGAGTTAACAATTCGGCAACTATATTAAAATCTATTATTTAGGTAATAATTTAGGCCATTATTTTCCAAATTTCATTCTATTTGTTTCCAAATGTGAAGGAAAATATCAAAATCGGATAATTTAAGTTCGTTAAACGGCTGTTTACAGAAAAAGTTTGGATCATGATATATGTAATGCGGAAAAAATTTGGAGTTTGACTTAGACTTGACCAGAAACATGAGATTCTCTTTCAACTTCGAAAAAAAATTTATTATTCGGTTTAAATTACATGGATTCTCTTAGCAAACCAGGTAGAAATTGGCATCACAAATGTCTTAAACACAAAAATATCTTATATTATTTGGATTTCAAAATTTAAGTTATTTTAAATATATTTTAATCTTCAATCATTATGGCAAGTTATTTCTAATTTAAAAATCTATTCTGTTGTTTTTCAATAATAGAGAATTTATGTAAACCTAAATCACACGCAATAAGGGATAATTAATTTTCAGTGTTTCTAAATTCCCCCAATCTACGTAGATCATTTAAATAAATTCATGAATAAAGGATTCACAATAAAGGAAAAATATATATTTAATCAGTTTTATCAGCATTTTTGTCTTAATCAGGATGTGTTGCCCTCTTAGAGGACTTCAAGATAAAACTAGTTTCCCCTCCTTTTACTTCACCTGGAAGAAGACCTTCAGCAGACAATCCAACCGATAAAAACAATTCCTTGCTAAAACTAGCATTGAGTTACCAGTTTTAGAATAATAGTAGTTAAGGGCATAACTAAAGGATGCAACTCATAATTTCCTGGCTCCGTCATATCATATATTATATTATTAGTGAATAATGATTGAACACGAATGGTAATGTATAAGTGAATCCATTTCCTAACATACTATAGAATTTTCAAACCAACATCTTTTTTTCTATCATAAAGAGTTATATAGCAAACGTAACAATAAGTCATTATATTGTCACTCCATTCTTCATCTGTGGTGTTTCTGATCTTCTTTCTTAATGTCCTTATCGCTTAACTCCTTTTTTCTACTGTTTTAATTTAGTTTAGGTAGATGAATGTGTGGCTTCAATGTGACATTAATGCTAAATGGAGAGGAAATTTGCAATATGAGCTATAATCAGTTTATGGCAGCAACTCTTGAGCCTGTAACTTCTGAGGAAACTCTTCATAGCTCCATCCTACCCTTACAGATGAAAATTTAAAATTTCTCACATTATAACGATGAATCTACCATGTAATCGAGTTTCGGACTCATGACCTTCCAAATCGAAATCGAAATTCTTAGGAGAATATCCTAAGTATCCAAGAATATAGATTTTTTTTATTTCCTGTATGTTTACTCTTTAATTGTGAGATATTAAGTCAAAATCAAATTAATATCGATATAAATTAGTGGCAAATCATGAAGAAGTAGCTATAGAACATTATACTCAGGGCTCTCGTTCGTAATTAGGTCTTAAGGGAAATAGTGTTTGAAACAACATTTTGTTTTTCGACATACCACCATATTTAGATTTTAAACAGCACATAACCACATCGATTATTTGTCTTCATTCTTCCCTCCTATTCCAAAGACTTCCTTCCTCTTGATGCACAGAACATCTATATCCCGCTTGCCTCTCTCTGCAGATGCCACTGATCTATGAATGGTGTTTGGGGCAAGACTATTTTTTCGACCTACCACCATATTTGATTTTAAAATAGCACATAACCATACTAATTACTTGTCTTCATTCCGCCCTATTCTTCTAAAAACTGAGGCACAGGACATCTATATTCCTCTTGCCTCTCTTCACCGACGCCACTGAACTACTAAAAGCATATTTTATAATTCGAAATGCAGTAAAATTGTGCCATTCTTAATCACATTAAACTTACACTTAAAACTTATTCTTACAACAGAATAAATCTTAAACGTAAACAATCTTTCAAAAGTTGGATTGCTTAATTGCAAATACAGCTTATGTGAAGATATTTCCTTCTAAGCTAAACTTGATGATCCTTACGAGAAGGAATTGGTTTTATCAGTTCACTCAAAGAAAGTGGTCATCAAAGTTAATTAAAAACTATCACAGAGCAAGCGACTCTAATGTTGGTCATTAAAACTTTCCCCTAAACTTTACATATTGCTCTGTTATTCTTAATATCTCATACAAAGATGCTGTATTGAATAAATACTTCGTCAATCTCTGCTCAACTCTCTTTGATGTAGATTTTGGTAAATCCAGGTTTAAATAATAAGTATGCTTTAAAACGAACGAATTAATAATGTACTCTTTTCATTAAAAGTTCCGTCCTGTGTTAATCGAAAACCATTTAGAACAGCTCGCTTGATTACCATTCGTGTTTCCTGTTTCCTCCAAAAATTTAATTTTCCCCTAGACAGTAGGGAAAAGTTTCAAAAGGGAACTTTGATGAGCAAACGGATCGAGATTGCAGGAATCAAAATGTTGCAAGTTTCAGTACGTAAAATTCACTCTCAAATTTGTATGTAGCCTATTTTCGTTTTTAATTTATTTCTTTAAAAAAAAATAAGGAATATGTTCTCATGTTGTACCCAACAGAATTCTCAACATAAATCAAAATACGAGTTAATTTCAAGAACTAAATAAATTTACAAAATGTTAGCTTTAATCAAACAGCTTTTATTGAAAATTTGGGGACTTTGGGAGGGAGGGTTTTTTTAAAATTTTATTTTATAATATCAGTGATACTGTATTTTAATAAATTTTGGTATATTTTTTCCATCTTAATTTTTTTTATTGTTTCCATTAAAACATTTTTTGAAAACTTTCTTCTTTTTAATTTGTCGCACTTGGTAGTTTGAATCACACATACCATTCTTGTCTGTACTAGTCATGCCTATACTTGGCTTAAACTATTGATCAGGTCATGAGTCCTTGACTTATAATATAGAAAGAAAATAGACTGTTCTAGATATTGGAATACCCATGTAAAACAGGAAGTAGAATTTGTCTTAGCTTCAATATATGGGGTTGGATTCCCTTCCTGAAAAATGTTTATAACGAAGCTGGCCAACGTTTAAATTTCGCTTGAATGAAAACATAGAGACTTTCAACAGCCAGTCCAACCACTAAACGGAAAATAATTAATTTTTTAATATTGCCAGTTAAGAAACTGATCAGAGGACTCACTCATAACTGTTGTCACAATTTCATATTTCAGTAGTGCCATATTTTTGTCCACTAAACCGCAGATGAAACTGTTCATTATTTTTTGTTTGTTTTTGTGGGTTGTGTTGTAAAAACCACTTAATTACCACTTGAATTAAGACACCTTTTTATGCGCTTATAAAGTGATAAAGTATTTTCTTTCTATGCTTCCCTCTTTACCTTCCTGGCTAAAAAACCCACTCTATTTTCTGTCTTTTCACTGCTTTCAATATTTTGATGAAATTCATTACGCCTAAAAGACTTTTTTTTGTTCTTGCTTATAAACATCAGACTTTTCCGCAAAGCTTTCTTTAATCACTATATAGACTTTTTAAAATTATTAGTTACTATATTTGAAACTATCTTTATTTAAACACTACATAGACATTCTATAGTTTTTATTTACGATATTTGAAACTAGCTTTCTCTAACCACTACACAGACATTCTAAAATTAGTTACGATATTTGAACCTAGCTTTCTTTAATCACCATATAGACATTCTAAAGTTATTAGTTACCATATTTGAAACTAGTTTCCTTTAATCACTAAACAGACATTCTATAGTTATTAGTTACAAGATATAAAACTAGCTTTCTTTAACCACTACATAGACATTCTTTATCGCCATGGATAAATCGGCAGAGCATATCGCTTCTGATTGGTTGGATCATGGTTCGAATCCCAACCACGATGTTTTATCCAAGGACTAGAATTCTTTTATTTAAAATGTTACATATTTTTTATATAAGACCTGGAAGGTACTAGATCTTTTTGAAATATTCAAATTGAATTTTTCTCCAACATTCTATATTGGTATCAAAGTGTACCAGTGTTGCATAAGTTCTCTGTTTCGTGCTGTTGTGAATTGATTAATTCTAATAAATTAAATTGTTTTTTTTAAACTGATGGCGTAATTCATTCCATCTTCGTGACAATATATATATATGAAAAAATATTCCCGTGAAAGAAAAATTATATTTAAACATGAACAATTTTTGAGATTACTAAATTAGGGACACTTCCGTTATGGTAGGTGGTGCAACATTTGTATGAATTTACAGGAATCAGAACTATTTTATTGGAAAGAATTACTTTACATTATAGCAAATGGAAACCTAATAAATATCTGTTATTAATGTGGACTTGAGTGTGATACTCAAAGCTGATTATAAACGAAAGATATGGCATTTAAAATAGTTTTAATTATAAAATTAAAAGACGTACACATTCTTCTGAAAAAAATTAAAGAAACGAAAAAAAGAACAAAGAAGGTGTCTTCCTTTTACACCAATTAAAAAAACCAGGCATCACATTGCCAAAAACGTCAACAATTTCTAAATATGCCCTTTCTTCTTTATTTGCCGATCAGACGAGAAGATATAATTCCATGACGTCACTGCGTGTTGCCATCGTATGGAAATTAAATCTTTGCAAAAACTGTGTTTCGGTAGAGATAGAACAAATTGTTCATATACCTAAACTGGACCTACACAAAGCTTTGCAAATTTCTTATTAAAATAGATTTTAATTACTTTTAGGTGCAGATATTTTTATTTTTATAAACATATTAAATCATAGATAATATAGAGATCACTGGAAAACTTTTACAAATGCAGAAAACGAGCGCAAAAAATATGCTTCACTCAATAACATTTTATTTCATCACCACTTTGATTTTAAACTTCTTTATACCCATGCCACAGCACTCAATTAAATTTTCATTGATATTTTATTTATTCAACATTTTGTTTATCTTTTATGCAAATGAATTTTCATAAAATCCAGAACTTGACAATATTACATTTTGCATTTGGAATTTCAACGGAAAAACATTTCGTCCAGATGTTTATCCACATCAAAAGATGTTATTAAAATTCCTTATTGAACTACGTTTTTAAAACTGACGACGAGCATCTTTTGATGCGAATGCCTCTGATGCCAAATATTAATAAAAAGAATGTCACTTGATATCGTCAATACATCAGTGAAGTTCTGCTATTTTTAAATCGAATAATTTCTGTTTGATTTAACGCCATTTTCATGTTAAAGAAATTAAAAGTCAACAAGCGTGTATGGATGGATATTCATTAAACTTAATTATCTTGATGTATTTAATTGGTTCCTTGAAAAATATTTTATGATGCGCAAATAAATAAAAATAAATTTACTCACATTTGACGTTAAAATGTAAGATTATCCTGCCATCTCTTTGATTTTGAAGCGGAAAATAGTGTTTTGGAATTCATTCAGTTAATTTGTTTGTTTATTCGTTCTGTCATGGAATATTTGATGCAAGTTTATGTACATTAATTTTGAAAAGTGTTTTGATTTTTTTTTCATCTGATTTCCTATCTAAGTAATATTCTTTGAAATTCAGTCAAGAGTTAATTTAAATTTTTACACTGATTTATTTTATTGATTTAATTTTATAAGACTGATAATCTGTCTTTTTAATTCCAAGTAAGTAATTTCTAGCTATTATTTACTCTGATATTTCATGAAATATTTTAATAGAAATATGTATTTTAAAGTTGAAACTTTTTTTCTATATTCTTATAATCGCTTTGTATACTAATTTGTTTTCTCCTTATTTATGTATCCAAGTAATATTATTTTCAAGTTTAGCGAAGAGCGAAATTTAGATATTTATATTGGTTATATTTATTCATTTTTTATTAAATTACTTATCTGTTTTTATGCAAAATAATTTATCTTTTGCTGTAAATTTAGTTTCTCTGATTTATTTCTTTATCGTCTGCTTTGATTGGTTTGATTTATTTTGATAATCATAATCTAAATTATAGATGATAGCAATAATCGCAACGCCAGTATCGTATGACAAAAGATTCTATCATCTAATAGCAAGGTGTCTTCGTCTTTTCTCTTACAATATGAAACATATATTCTAAAATTAAATTTAAAAAAATATCGTGATGCATATATTATATGAATATAAATTTATTCTGATTTTTTTTTTCCTTTCCTATTTTTGGGAAGATAAAGAAGTCTGAATTTCTAGTTTTCAGAATTGAAACATCTCCATCTTTGTTTTTCCTTACATGTACTCACAAGTAAGAAAAACATATTTACAGTGCAGCTGATATATGATCGGCAGTAATTCGGATTTAAACAGAAAGAAAAAATATATAGAAAAGAATTTGTTTAATTCGAACTTACTTCATTTGAATGTCTTGATAATTCAAGTTTCCTCTAGTCCTCTGATGTTAATTATAATAATTTGAATGGCATCCATTTTCGTTTGAATCAAATTTTTGAATGATTCCTATTTTGATTTTGATTCCATTAGTTTCGAAATATAGAAATACCAAAGTATTATTATCCGTACGTTCTAATATATTCATTGTGTCTTGATAGTTGTATTTTTTAAATTTATTTTATTTTTAGGGTAAAGTCATGAAAGTTTGAATTCGAATTACAAAATTTATGAAGCATTTCAAACATTTTTTAAAAGTATGATTTCAAAAATTTCTTCTAAAGCATTTGTTTAATAATTGATCGTAAAAAAAAATTTTACTAATGTGTTACGATGTACATAATAACTTTAAAAAAACTGTTGAAAAGTTACATTAATTTTCAATATTTGCAATAAATATTTTTTTTTATATATTTTAGGAAAAAATAATTAATAAAAATTCTTAAGAAAATGGAATTAAATGTATCATGAATGTTTTAATCTATTGAAATTTAATTTTCAATAAAGTGAACAAACTTATTATATTTGTCAGGTCTCCTTTGAATTTGGGCAAACTTAAACTACGAAATTCGAAAATTTCGGAAGTTTAAGAAACAAAAAACCAATTCAGGTGTCTCGATTTTTTTTCTTACATGTGTAGAGATTATTTTAAATATTTAAATTACAAAAGAAATTTAAAATATTAGTTTATGAATAATTCTCATTCTACTTTTTCTATAAATAAGATATAGATTCAAACATTATATTGTTTACAAAAAGAATAATGTCACCTCATTATAAATTGTACATCAATTAAATCCAAGATTAATAAGTAAAAGTTACGGCAAATCATATTGATAGTGTTTCTAATTTCCAAAACTTTCCTTCTGGAATTCCAAAAAAATTGTTTACTAGTCCTGTTTTGTTTATAAACTAATCTTTATTATTTTGCAAAACTAAGCTTATAACCGCTTTCATATAACCAATAAGCTTTACAGTTTGATATTTAGAAAATTTAATATTTTTATTAATCTTGGAATAACTTTCGTCACCTTCTTCATTTATTATTAGTAAATTTTCGGTATTTTACGAACTAGATTTTTTTTTAAATTTTTACAACTATTTGAGCATAGTATTAAGAACTTACAACATATTAAAATTTGATACCAGAAAAAATACGTATCGATTATTACTTTTCTATTGGACTAAATTTATATTGCCTATTTTACTTGATAAAACCTAAACATATATTCCTTGCATGCAGACTAAAATTCTAAAGACCAAGTTGTGTTTCTTTATTATACAATAGTTTAATATACCTGCTATTCATAAACTTTCATTACCATATAAATCGGACATTTTTTCTTTCTTCTTTTCTTTGCTTTTTTTTTTTTTTTTTTTTTTTTTGCTGTCAAATTTCTTTGTTAAATCTAAGACTTCAAAAATCTTTACAATTGGTTAAAGTAAAGATTTATTTTATGTGAGATATAATTAGTAAAATAAAATTCTTAACTAAAAGTCAAAGATAAAATCAATACACTTCTTCCCAAAAAATAAGGCATTTTGAATTTTCAATAATAATTATCGATAGAGGACAACGAATATTGAATCGTAAAATTGCACAGAGCTTAGAAAATAATTGCATAATTAACGCCACGCTTTCATCAGCAGTTTAATTTGCGAAAATTATAAATTCTAAACTAAGTAAAAAAACGAAAAGAATTAAATTCGGTTTGAAGCAAAACAAAATAATTTTAATTTTACCAAGAAACTTTCCTAGAAAATAACTTTCTTTAATTCTACGAATACTTAATCGTTAAATTACACAAAGATCTTGAAAATCGTTTTAAAATGAAGTCCATACAAACTTCTATTTTATCGACCATGTAATTTGCGAAAATTTACAGTTTCTGCGCTATAAATTGAAATGAATAAAACCATTCTGAAGCAAAACAAGGCGATTTAAATGTTGCCAATGCATTTTACTACAAAACAACTTTCTTAACTTCTACAAACACATCCACTGCTCTGCATATATTCACGAGCATTCTCAACATCTTCACTTCATTTCATCTTAAATCTCACTTCCAATTCGCACTGAGACTTTACCTGGGCTCATTCATTACAATTCACACCAAAACTCCCTTGTCATTCCCCTAACTCCTTGGTGAACCCTCTCCAGTGTTGGGGTGTACCAAAACAGCTCTCGCCAGAAGACATTATCTGCAACCGTAACCTAGCTCGATAATAATTACCGCGGATTTCCAGGCTAAATGTGGCGGAACGCTTTTGCCTCTAAGTTCGAGTTTAGAGTTCGTTTGCAATTTACGGTTACTTCGCACCCTGAGAATTAATTCTAACATTTCGGACCGGTACGGTTGCAGCGAAAAGCCTCATAACCGGCTCGGCAGAGTCGTATTTTTAAAACGCTGGTGTTGTCCAAAATTGGATTCCGACGGATTAGGGTGGAGGTTTGTGGTGCTGTCATACGTCAGAAATTAGTTTGTTTTGGAACATCCTGCGTTGTGTGGAATAATGCTTGCGATGCGCCTAATCGTCTGCGTTTTGGTGTGTTAAATTGGAGAAAAGGATTTTAAAAGGCGGAATTTATTATTTCACCACATGAAGGTTAGAGTTTTAGATGTTAATTTGTTCAGTAGTGAACGCTTCGCTGGTATTATGCGGTTAAGTATAGATTGTTAAATAAAGGGATATTATGGTTGTGTAGTTATGCCTGATTATAAAGTTTAGAATTATATAAGGGGGTTAAGATGCACAAATGAAATCATCTGTAAAACATAGATGATTGATTTTTATCTGAAATATTCTTATCTTATATCTTATCTGAAATATTCAAAATTGTGATATCGATTTAACTCTCTTCTACTGTAAATTTAATCCCCAAATATTTTAGAATAGAATTTTAATTTTCTTAAATAAGTACTAGAATTAGTAACTTCAAGTTTTTCCTATGCCCCTCCCTCCCACATCCTCTTCTTAAATTAAATTCACTCTCAAGTTTTGATGTGATTAAATTATAGTATATTTTTAGCTCAGGGGGGCAATGCGAGACTTAGGAAGTGTGAATCCATACAGAAATAACTTCTGCTCTGATTTTCAGTAAACTTTCACTGCTAACATTTTAAAAAATTTCTTTATACATTTTTAAACTGGAAAAAATTTAAAAAAATAACTTATACTTGAAAAAAACTCCCCAAAAATTTTTTGTCATATTTTTTTTATAACTTTTGAAAATGAAACCAGACTTCGTTACTATTTTATTTTTAGTGTCTGTACAGAATTTCGATTTTTAATTGAATGGTGTGGATATAAATTTGAATATAAAAAATAAACTATTAGAGATAAACTAGTTTTCTTTATCAGCTAAAACTTGTCACAGTGTATCGGTACAGATGGGACCGTGACCTGGTGGTAAAATATAGGCTTCGGAACTGGAAGATTTCAGGTTCAAGACCCGATTCCATCGAAGAACTGTCGTTTAAGCCGATTCTGGTGCACGTTGAATCCGTCGGGGCCGAACATCCTCCCGCTAGTTTGGAAGTTTGGAGAAGGGGTTACCAGCTCGACGTGACATCGTCATCTGACCGCAGTTCAAAATTACGAGGTATGTCCTAAAATAACCCTAGTGTTGCTTTAAAGAATGGGACGTTAATATATAACTGAACTAAAGTAATCAGTATAGGTACCATACTAGATTGTAAAAAAGTGCTGCATTCGTTTCTCCCATATTTGGTTTTAATCTTTTCCTAAAGATTCTAAGTACTTTGAACTATGAAAATTGAAAGATATATTTCTTAAATGTTAAACTCATTTATTAATAGTTAGATCACGTGTCCTATATGTCCCATCCTAGTTAACTACAGTGAATTCAAGAATCGATTGCAATTTTTCGCGTAATTCCTTAAGAGTGGCGCTTAGTTGGGAATAATCGGTCAGCCCTTGTCGGGGCACGCTTTGAGTTCGTGTATGAGGGGTTGCCGAATCATTAATCAGGTTTTCATTTTCCTGGTGGGAATAACAATGCTTATGGAGCCGATTACCGCCGCTATAACGACGGGTTGTTCTTTCTACAGAAATAGTTCAATTATTGCTGTTTCAGTAATGGCTTTCAGATTCCAAGCACAGTTTCCTGCAATCCTTTCGCAACAAAGGTTATTCAGTTACATGGCTACATTGGCAGGGTGGGAGTAATTCCAGTACAGCTATAACATGCTATTGAAAATGGAGTAGTGTGACTTCAAAATCATTTCAGATCCACATTGTCAAGCCCACTTATTTCTAACTTAACATTCTTCATGCTGCATCTTGACGCTTTTCCGCTAGTATGGTGTGGGAGTTTGGAGAGAGTGATGGAGATTCGAGTCTCATTTTCGTCGTAGATAGGATCGATACTAGTGAATCCAGAATGCCCGATACAAAATCATAATGATGCAAAATTTAAAGTTGAAATCTGCTGAACGACTTCCCGATACACGATTCATCATATAGAGTTATTGCCTATATTCTTAGCGCAGCTGTGTTATTTGAAATGTAGAACTTCTTTGAAATCATAAGCTTGGATATTACTAACATCTTCATTTCTGAGGATATAATTATAAGATGACAAATAATTGAAAATAAGAAAAAAATATTAACATTATTAACAATAAATAATAATAACACACTTATTATTATTTACTTCAAAAATTCTGGCATACAAGTCCAGATTTAACTGCTCCAATCCACAGTCACAACTACAATGTATCGATTCCGCGTTCCTTCTTAAACCCCCTGTCATATATCAAACCACCAATTTTTGCTTTTTCTTGTCAGAACAGGTTTCGCTTTATTTTTATACCTCATACCAAAAGATTTTTATTGCATGCATGAATGATCTCCACCCCACAATGAGGCCTGTGCGTGACCATAATTTTTTTTATTTTTTCGTCTGCTCATCTGACAAGACGGCAAAGAACAACCTCGAACGGGCATTCCTTGGGCCGATATATCGATTGGGGGCTAAACAGCCTGCAGTAATTGAGAAGACCCACACACCCGTCCTTCGGCCAACCCCCTACCCGACCCCCCGGGCGCAATGCACAAGGGATATGCTTCCGATAAAGGAATCTCACGCAGTTGGGATTCTCTCTTTTACTTGTGTTCTTTTCACCTATCCAACCATCCCTTCCTCCACCCTTGTTCTCTCTTCGGATTCTTTTGTTGCCATCGGAGTTGTGACCTTCTTTTGTTTCTAAAACATGGGGGAGGACGGACTGTTGAATTGACCCTTCACGGGATTCGTTTTATATTTCGCTCTCGTTCTCCTGATGAAAAAATTGAATTGATAAAAGTTCGACCAAAAAAATTTATGTAGGATGGCAGTGATATATGTTGCTTAATAGAAGCTCATTTTCTATGGCTTCAAACGTCACTAGTGTGACGTCGCTAGAATTTTAAAGCATTGTTGCTTACAGAAGAATATATATATATATATATATATATATATACCGTTTTATATCAATTAACAAACTTCTTTTATAGCATTTAGGAATATTAAACGGCTCATATAAAGTTATCTTGTTTCTTTTAATATAAAGTGTGTTTAGAATGAGAATGAGAATATCTAAATAATATATTAAATAAAATTCAAGTGTGATATGAAAATCAACAAATAGATGTCATTGATATTGATGCACCGATTCTAGGCACTCCTTCTTCACAATCAGAAGGTGAATAGATGGCTTCTGTACGAAAACCCCCTACACTGCTGACAGATTCAATATCTTTCTAGTGACCTAAACTGCTGAGTTTTTTTTTTTAGTCCCCAGTAAACTCAGAATGCTCTAAATTATTGTTACGATAATTTAGAGCATTATCTTACGATATCTTTCGATTTTTCAGAATATCGATAAATCTCGAGGAGATACCGCACAATACATTGTACTAACAAAATATTTTCTCATATAAGAGCCACATCAGATGATATCTGGATTGCACGGAAGACGCTTGAGAACTTACCATAAAAATTGTGTTGGCAAAATCGGTTCTTCTTGATCACACTTGACCTAGTGTTGTCTTTGAACACCTCTATACTTTTAGAGAACACGCGTTTTTGAGGTCCAGTTTAATCATCATCAATGTGTTATTAGATCGTTGAGAACTGATTCACCTCGTTCCAGTCAGTCGAAGAGTTTATTTATGTAATATACCGTTTCAAAGCAACACTAGGGCTATTTTGGGACGGATCTTGTAATTTTGAACCCCGATCAGATGACGAGGACTACTTCTGAGTTGGTACTGCACTCTCCAAATTTCCCTACCCACTAATGGAAGGATTCTACGGATTTATCGTGCACATAATCTCTCACACATCATTTATTCGAAGGAATCGGGACTGAAAATGAAAATCCTCGGGTCCTGAAGACGATACCCTATACTAAGTTCTCAAGCGTCTTCAGTGCAATCCTCTTGTCCCTAGACGACCACCAGACCAACGATGCCTTCTAATCGGTCGGAGAGAAGTCCGACCGATTTAGTACAGCATCGAAAACTAAAGTGAATATTTTTTTCTGGTCTTTACGGAAACGTTAAATTTTCTTATATGAAAGTATTCGGGATGCTCTTTCTCTATGTATAATCAATATTTACCCACTGCGATTAGATGAAGCATATTTCAGCCCAAACACCTCTTTTAATTTGATGCACAGTACAATTCAATGTACAGTACTTCCGAAGAGCTTTTCCCACGGCTTTCTTGTAAAGCTCGTTTTATGACATTCTCATAGTACAGTAGATTGACAGTAGAACAGGCTTTTATTAGATGGTAGGTTGACTGTTGTCAGGCTCTTGGGTCAAGAGCTAAGATTTGGTAGATAAATACACGCTAGATAATCGAATCCCGTCTCATGGTACAAAAATGAAAATCATTTACCAAATTTTATTTTGATGCTTGTTATATTTTTGAATTATTGCATTCGTATGCAACACAGATAAACCGACAGACAGACTTCCAGCTGACGGATATTGTCAGAAATTTAACTGATATCAACAATTTTGAGGACGAGAACACGTGTCAAAGCGGTATTTGTCCATTTGGGTTCATTTTTCATTTATTCCGTATACTGATCGACAAAAATTATTCCACATGTATTTTTTAGACGACTCACAAAGGTCTGAAATGTGGAAATTTAACACAATTTCGAGGTTTAAGTTTTTGGCTTATTTAATATTATCTCATAACGTACTTCGTGTATTAAAAAATAATTCAAAAGGAAAAATACGAATTTTTTCCCAGTCATTAACTTGTTCAAAACCTTATTCTCACTTGCTCTTTAATATTATATGATTAATAATATGTAAAATCATAACTCAAAATAATATTTTAAGGTATAAATTATATTCACTAAAATAAATAGAATCTGGTTTTAATATATTTAAAACCATTTGATTTATCTGAAAGAAATTTAGATATAAATATTAAGCCTTTATACAGTGCAAAATGGAATTATTTACTGGAAATATACTTTTTTTTATTAAGCATTAGGAAAAAAATATTTGATTATATTTTTTATTTAGATTAAAATTTTTACCTTATATAATGACAGGTTATCATTGTGGTTGCACAATTGTAGCTTCCTTTAAAACTATTTGATTTCTCTTTACTTCTTAATATTCCCTAACTAACTTTTACAAAGATTTCAACAACATTAAGCACTTAAAGATAAAAATATTAATTATATTCTATGGCACCGAATTTAGTTGCATAGTTATTTTTAAAAAAAGCAATCCAATCGCTTCGAGCTTTTCTCGTTTGTTGCTATAAATAATTGTAATTGGCGTTTCAACATCATTTAGTGCACATCAAGAAAACGACGTATAAATAGGGAAAAAAGTTTTTGCTCTCTTTTAAGGCTATAGAACTTAATTCCTCAACTTAATTGTAGGGAAAATCAGAAAATAGTGTAGAGTTTCAGTCTCCTTTCTTGCTTTTATTTCAGACCTCCTTTGGCTTTTTTTTTATTTATTTATTGCTCATCAACAGTTACTTAATTTAAATTTTTTAAAGTAAATTTTTAAGAGAGTGGCGAGGACAACAGAGAAGAAAAGCTAAAAACGACTGCACTAAATTTTACTGAAAAATATTGCTTTTAAAATTGCTGTCAAAGGAAAAAATAAATAGTGGATTTTATTGAAATCCGCTCAAAAGGACAAAAATATGAAATGTTATTTTTTATTGTTTTGACACCAAAATATACGCTTATATTCAATTAAAATATCATTTTTAAATTCATTGTTCAATGAAAGAAATATTTGAAGGACTTAGAGGAATAAATACAAAGGGTGTTCAAATGAAAAAGTACGAAACGTCGTAACAACGTAACCGTTAACATATTTGCCTATTCCGCTATGAGAGAACGTAACGAGACATCTAGGGATGTGATTGGAGTCTCCAGCAAAGATCGGAGCATGCGCTGGCACCCGCAAGCGCAGGAGAGAGCAGAGGCTCTTATAAAGATTGTCGTCGAAGGTCCGCTACTTGTTGAATTCCTCGAGCACAGAAGAACCATTAACTCAGATGTGTATTGTGAGACACTCCGAAGACTGCACAGGTCCTTCAAGAACAAAAGACCGGGCTACTGACGGAGGGTGTAGTTCTGCTCCATGATAACTCGCGTCCACACGTCTCCACTATCACATACGCGGAACTGGTGAAGTTCAAGTGAGAGAAACTCGACCATACACCTTACACTCCGGGCATGTCACCATGCGATTTTCATGTGTTTTGGTCCCTTGAAAAAACATCCGAACAGGAAGCTCTTTAACTCGGACGGCGAACTCAAGGACGCTGTGAAGGACTGGGTCTCGTCACGGTCACAGGAATTCTGGGAACAAGGAATCCTTCGGCTCTTTAATCGATGAGATCGTTGTGCGCATGCCTATGGTGTATACTTCGAATAAAGTCTTCATTTATAACCACAGTGTCGTTTCATACCTTTCAATTTGAACACCCCTTGTAGAATGACTTTTTTGTTTTCAAAACTATGTTCTAATTAGATTTAAATACATTGGTATGTCTGTCTTAAATTTTCAGGAAATTACATAAAACTGATAATGAGAGTTTTAGAGAAATGTTAGAAGAAAACTAGGTATGGATTTTATGTTTCAAGTTGTTTTAGATAATTAAAAGTTTAGTTCAAGAAAAATAAAATTCTTATGGAAATTTAATGGGTGTGGATAAAAATATTTTTTAAATAATAATTTTTAATTAGAATCACGAGATCAAACCCAGTTTTGTCCCCAATAAATTTATATTGATTAATAAGAAAAAAGTAATGGGAAAAATATAAAAATAAATCTCCTGTAATATTTTGAGATTTTCAGAAACAATTCATTTTTTTTTTTATCTTTTAAAAATAATATGTTTTTTTTAAGAATTTTTAAAAACATATTTGCTTATTTATATTTTAACAATTATACATAAAAAAAATTAAGTACTCTCAATGAATAATTCGCAAAAGTGCCTAGAAGAATTCGCCGTTCCTAAAATTTACCACAATATATGAGTTAAGGGAGGAAAAATTTTCTTGAAATATATTATTAAATCAGTGCTTTCCTTTAATAATCCATAACAATTCAAGAGATATTTTTATTTGTCAAAAGACAATTAAAAATTTAAATGTAAGGAGTTTTGCATAAAGATTTTTTAAAACATTTTATTTAACATTTTTAAATTGTTTTGTTATTTATTCACTTTCTGTTATTTCTCGATTGTTCTAGAGTGTTCTTATAATTTCTGTATCTTTCTAAATCTGGAAGATTCCAGTCATTCCGTCTTGTGAATAAAAACATATGTAAGGTTTAGTTCCTTGAATAAAGTCTCGAGTCGAGATTATCGAGTGTTATCTTTGACCTTAGTTAACGCACGGTGTATCTACGCTAACTTCATCTATGCGACGATATTTTATATTTTTTATATGTCTATCTTACGCAGTATTATTCGTTTATGAAATCACCGCTAATCTCACAGTAAACTAATTCAAAAGATAGGAGATTCTAAAACACTGACAAGAATATAATGATCGTCTACTTGAATTTCTGTTTATTTCCAGTGCCGAAAATATAAGAACCGAAATATAAGAATTTTACGTAAAAGTTATTTTTCAATATCTTATTTTAATTTCTTTTATACATCTCTTTCATATTGTTCGTCTGCGAGATAAAGGGTCAAAACTGAAGGATTCAGAAGACAAGAAAATAAATCATACTGATCGAATATGTGAACAGACCTTTACTTTGTTTTGCGGAGAATCTTCCATCCCAAAACACAGTAGAAGTTGGAGAAGGTAGAAGTTAGAGTCAATATCATTGATCGTTTAAGTTCCTGACATCTATCAGGCCTCCTCCCCCTTGTGTCAGTCCAGATGACCCCTCAAGGGTTTTGAGGGGGGAGGGTTAGATACTCATTCTCAAGTCATGCCTAAACTGAGATGCGGTGGCTGGAAATTGGATTTTTGACTCACAACAGCCACCCCTAAAGCTGCTATTTTCTCTCTACAGACACACCTCACGCTAGAAAAAATACAATAGAACAAGTAGTTGTGGAGAAGGAAAGGATGGTAAATATTTTGGAAAAAAAAATGTATATTCAATTTCTTTTCGGTGAAAAATATCACGCGATTTCTTCGGCATTTTTTATATATTTCTTTCTTTTATTTTGGCAATATGAATATAAGATATTTAGTTGTCTTCATTTAAGTGATAGTTGGATTCTAAGAATATGTATAATACAACAGTTACTATTTTATATGTTTAAATTGAAGCAAACTGTATGTAGAACTCTAAGATCGATCTCATAACAAGTAGTGTAACTTTGTACTCTTCTTAAAAGGAGCTCTATAAAGCTCTTTTAGAAAGAGTTATTTTAGTTCGTCGTAGAAAGAGCTCATACTCTTCTTTGGAAGAGTTCTATAAAATAAAAGAACTTTTGTTTTAAAAATAAAATATTATTATATACTTATATATTAAGGATATGTATGATTCAACAATTATTACTTTATATGTGTAGACTGAAGCTGACAGTATGTAGAAAACTATGATAAACCTCACAATAAATGGTGTAACTCGTATTTCCACTCTTTTTATGAAGAGAGCCATGAAGCTATTGTTATAAAGCTCTTTTAGAAAGAGTTCTTTTAGTTCTTCATAGCTCATACTCTTCTTTAGAAGAGTTCTATGAAATAAAATAACTTCCGTTTTAAAAATAGAATATTATTATATACTTATATGTTAAGGATATGCATAATACAACAATTATTACTTTATATGCGTAAAATGAAGCTGATAGCATGTAGAAAATTATGACAGACCTCATAACAAATGGTATAATTCATATTTCTTCTCTTCTTAGAAAGAGTTCTATGAATCTCTTCTAGAAAGAGTTTTAATTCTTTATAGAAAGAGCTCATACTCTTCTTTGGAAGAATTCTATAAAATAAGAGAGCTTTCTTTTTAAATATAGAATATTATTATACAGAATTTCGTTTCTATTTTAGTCTCTGAGTGGATGAATTGGTTTTTTCCGTTAGAGATATCCTTTGTAAGAGCGTTTGAACCGCGTTTTCACCTCCTATAATTATTGGAATCCCCCCCCCCTTTTCTAAGATGTGTTCTATCAAAATTAGACTGTCCGAGCTTTTATCGCATGTTCATTTCCTCAATTAATGGCACACTTCAGGCACTAGCATATAGATTTTGATAAGCATTACGATGAAATCTACATTTGGTGGGAAAGAACTGAAGAAAACTGGTTGATTTATCAGGAAGGAAAGCATGTTATTTGACATTCCACAAGTGAATAGAGGAAGAACAATTTAAAGGTACCTTTAGAAAATACAATGAAAATTTCTGGGAAGAAAAAATTCACGAAATTGAACTGTTCCGAGGAATTTCTATTTCAAATTTGTTCCACTCTGAAGAAAGTATTCGAAATAATATGATTCAATCTTTAGAAAACTGCTGACATTTTATTGAAAAATGTATTCTTTTTACTAAACCAATACAAAACAGGAATTTGATTTTTTCTCTGTTTACTCCTATGTATTAAATTCAGGATAGAGAATAGTCTTTTTTGTACTACGTGCTCCAATGAAGCAATTTAAAAACTATTATTTCATATATCTAAAGCAATTTAAAAACTATTATTTTTCTTTGTAGTAAAGTTCTTGTGTAGAAAGATGTGACATCGTTAAATAGAGATTGAGTTAGAGATCCTTGGATTGTAAGAAGAATACTTAAATAACTCGAAATTATTCATAGGCAAAATTACCTGATTATCCAACTAAATACTTTTAATGTAAATTTCTACTAATAATAAAGATGAATGTATGTATTTGTGAGCACGTATTGACGCTCTACAGAATAGACCATGTGATTTATAGCTAACATATTATATATATATATATATATATATATATATATATATATATATATATATACCTTGTAAAGTAGGAATAAGCATCTAGGAATGATTTTCTAAATTTTATTTAGAATTTAAATTAATTAAAAATTTAGCAAAAGTTTCACATTTTACGGTATAACCTTCGATATAAATATTATTGCTCAAAATTCGATGTTAAGGTGTTTTTTTTAATATTAAAAAGTAATCTTATTAATGATACCACTTTAATATATATATACTTTTTAATTCTAATTTCAATTTAATTAATTTCCAAGATTTTATCTTAATTTAGCCCATAGTAACTTCATTCTAAAAATATTCCCTTATTTCGTGATCTAATTCCACTTTCGGTTTAATTAATCCCTTTGTAAAAATAATGCACCATCAGTACTACGTATCAAATGAAAGTGATACTTTAGTTGCCCTTGTCAGAGGTCAGCATATGTATTCCATTGGCGCGTGGCTGGAAATCCCATGTTATATATGACTGGTGATCATTTGTTTGGACCTTTTTTCTTACTTCTGCTTTTGTGCCGCACTGCGTCTGCTTCTAAATAAATTGCTTTCCCGAGATGGATATTAAAGAGAATTAAAAATACAACGCCTCGTCTATGTCTTCAGACCTGCAGTGTGCTTCAACCAAAATAACATTACATATATATATATATATATATATATATATATACATATATATATATATATATATATATATATATATATATATATATATATATATATATATATATAACAATGAAAAAATGAATTATATTGTTAACTTTAAACCGTTTTTATTTTTCCATCAAAAATTTAATCGTGCGATTTTCTTCCACTTTTGAAATTAATAAAGTATAAATCTACATATTTAATATCTATGTAATTTACAAGACAAATGAAAAGTGAATTTGCAATACTGCGAAAGTAGAAGAAAAGGATGAACCGGACAATTGTGTTTTTAATAGCATTGTGATATCATAAAACTGGCCTCAATCGGAAAGTTCATGAGTACAATAAACAGAATTATATATAAGATAATAAAAGTAATACAGTTTTAAAGTATGATAAAAAATTTTACGAAATCATTGACATGAGATTATATCTAAATGATCTAACTGAAATCTAATATAATCAATATTCCCGATTAACCAGTTGGTCGTCGAAGATGAGTATTAACAAAATAAAATTATTGTTGCATCTTTTAAAAGGTTTGTAGATAATTTTTTCTAAATAATCTGCAATGTTTGTTCATTCTTTTGTTCGAAGTGGCATGAAAATATTTATGAAACCTATCTCACTTCCTGAACAGACGATAGTTGTTATAAATTTATCCTCTTCATGTAAACATCACGTAATATAATGAAAAAACCATTAATCCAATATAAATTTTTAATAGTCCGCATCTTGCCATAAATCTTGCAGGCGATTTATATTTCAGACGATCTTCTACCGAAGAGACGGCTGTCAAAATCCAAAAGGGATGGAGAAGGGAGGAGGGTTAAAGAAGGGCGGCAAAGAAAAAAAATTCGCCTTCCCCCCACTCCAAAGTGGCCGAACAACCGATATCGGTGAAGAATGAGGGGTTGGATAGAGTTGTTGCCACCGGAAAGTATGAGGGGTGGGTCGGGGGATGGGAAAGAAGATGGGGAAGGCGCAGAAGATTGATTGAGAATAAAGTGTGGAACAATGCTAGTGGAAGTTTCTTCGCTTCGATTTTCGCGGTTTTGATTGACACTAACTGTCGCGTGAGGGTGAGGGTGCGTGTGTTAAAGGATTGAACGTAATCGTTTGATTGTGTAAAAAGGAGTTGATAGTGGGTGAATTAAGGAAGCAGTGCTGATGAAAGCAGGAGCAGGGAGAAACGATGGTTCCGTGGTTTAGGGGATGATCAATCTAAAGGTGATGTCGCTGTTTTTAGAATAATATATTACAAGACAACACTTCCGGTTTTGACAGTTTTTGGGAGACACTTAAGGAAATGATGGATACGCATAAAAATATTTTAAATTATTATTGTAATAATGTTTTTAGAGTTAAGTCGATGGCTCCTTATAGAGAAAAAAAAAACGGATAGTGTTGCCCTTAAGCTTTTCCAAAGTTTACTTTTAAAAGTGCCTTATTTCAGATTTTTTTTATTTAACTTAATATTTTATTTATATTAAACGTAATAACGCAAAATACAATTCTCTATGTTTTCTCTTTTCAAAATTAAATACCTTAAATCAACTGGTTCTTTTGAAATTATTTAAATTTATTATACTCACGCATACGCTTAGTTACAAAATATTGCATTCATTTTCAATTAATTATTAGCAGGTTTAGCTTGTAGGCTCGCTAACATGGGTCCTTCTTGTTTTTCAAACTTCTGCTTTATTTATTTCAATGTCTGCCATATATTAGCACTAATGCTAATGAGTATGTATGTTTGTTATAATAACTTTAATGCTTGCTTTCACCTATCATGTTTCGAATGTTTATTTATGATGATGTCCGCGTTACCACGGAAAGGAGATGCAGCAGCTTCTGAGGGTGAAGACCCCTGAGCACCCGAGGGCAGAAGTCTGACTTCTAGCTCATATGAAGATGAAACTCACACATTTGCTTGCACAACCCCTTTTTACAGGGGGGCACATTCACACACCTCACAGATAGCCATGCCCGAACCGAGATTCAGATCACGAGGAAGATGCGCTACCCCTATGTTTATTTATGTTTTATTTTAATGCACAGTGATACTATGTTAAAATTGGGTATTGTTATTGAATTAGGAATGAAGTGTGTGTGTATGTGTGTGTTTGTGTGTGTGTAATTTATTCTGGCTAACCTTTGCTCCATAAGTAATATTTTCTGTGCGAAATTAAGACATCTTCAGTAATTATACAGAGTATTATTATTAATACAGTAATTTGAATTTGAAGAATGATGTGACTTTAGAAATTTTCTTATAATTTCTTTTGGAAACATCCATGTGTCAAAATGTATCTGGCTGGCTCTTCTCTGCATAAAATCATTTAACTATACATTAGCACTGCTTCTTTTTAAAATTAGCTTTAGCGAAATGCGTTGAATTATGATTACAATATTTTTGAATGCATCCGGCTAATTACAATCCGGCTAAAGAAAACTTTGTTGCGACGGTTTGATACCAATCATTTAATTATAACTTACGGACATAAACTTCAATTCAGTGTTTCGATATTTACTACTTCTCAAGTTTCAGTTTATGCTATTTTTGTTTTTGAATTCTGTTTATACTGTTTTTGTTTGATTTTTAATTTTTGAGCCGAATCTAATTTTAATCGTTATTTTATAACTGTAAAATTCACGAATATAAAATAAAAACAAAATATTTTTCGAAAAAGCATTAATTTGTTTGACAGAAGGGAATTTTATAATCACAAGTGCACTTGTTTTATGAGAATGAAGCACTGAAATTTGTATTTTTGTATGATATTCATTTCGGTTGTAAATACTTTTTCATTCAAAAATTACAGAAATTTCGCATAAGTCATTTTGCATGTGTTTGTTGCTAATGTATTTAGTTCAGTGTATTTGTTCTCTTCTCTCCCCCCTACCCACTTTTTTTTTTGTTTTTTTGTTTAGAAGTTTTATCTATTTTTTTCTGTTGTGGCCTCTTGGATAATATTACCCCACTTGACCGTGACAAACAATGAGCTAATAATTCCTTCTGGCCGTTACTTTGAAAATCCTAAAATTTCACTTTAAAATATTAATTAATACATTTCACCATTTATATATAAAACCCATTAGTGTACGTCTCTTATTATTTTTTATTGTATCGCTAAACTCATATGTAAACAAACCAACGTGCGAATTTCAAACTGCTTCATCCAATGATTTTTCAGTTGTATTGAATCCAATGCTTCAAACAGTGCTGCAAAATATTATTAGAAATGATCTGGAGAAGGTTCACCGAGTTACCAAAAAGTATATTCAGTCAGAGGAATGCAATTATAAAAGAAATCTTACAAAATTAATAATATTTCAAAAAATTGGTCTTTTCATCATTTTAAGATTCATAAATTACCTTTCTAATGAAATAGTTCCATTTCCTATAACTTCTCCTTTAGTTATAATAGTGTTTTTAATTAAGTTTGATACACTATCTGTAATAAACTTTTTACATGTTATGAAAGAATTCAAATTCATTCATCAATACATTCAATCGCATGCTTTTACTGATCATTAACTCCGTAATAGGATTTTTACTCCCGATTTATTACATGATTTGTTCCATTTTTAATTTACAGTTTTGAATTGCAGTTTACATTCAACTAAATTCATGTTTTTCAATCGTATCAAATAAGAAGATGAAATTTCTTTTTTAAAGAATGCCTTCTGTATTAAATTATTTAACAGCCTAAAAGTGAATAATGTGAACGAACAACCTGGTCGTCAAAAGCGGCTAGTTCAAAGAATTCAAAGAATAGAATATATATATATATATATATATATATATATATATATATATATATATATTAGATTTTAACGGCAGCAAATCATTTTTTAAAAGATATCTAAAACTTTCAATCCACATATATGAAAGCATTTGTATTACTCATTGCATATAATTCATTTTAAAAGTTTTATTTTTTTAATGAAATAAAATTCTTTGATACGCCTCTGGGGAAAGAACAAGAAATTCTAGAACAACGTTCAATTCTTCGTTTAAAATCAAATCGAATATAAAAATTGATTCGATTATCGAATTAATTAGAAATTTCTTTGAAATACTTCATTATTATTTTTATGGAAATATATCCAGAAAACTATCAAATCACAATTCAATTTACCTGGAAGTGCATTACTAAACGCCATTTACAACCAGTCTTTAATTGAATAGACTTTGGTTTCTCGTCTAGACAGTTCAGATATAAATATAAACTATTTAACTATTATAACTATCAATTGAAACTGTACCGAAATAGGTTGGAAAATTCTATATAATTTTAAACCTTTATCTGTCACTTTCTAATGCAAATCTATTCGAGAAATGGAATAGTTTTCCTTTATTTGGCAAGCCAGATGAATAATATATCTTAATAGACTTGATTTTAATTTTTTTTAAAAATGCGTTCCTCGATCTGCTATCTCACCGTATTAAAAAAATTAATTAATATAATATTATATTAATATATAATTATATTAATTAACAATATATAATTATATTAATATGTGTAGATTTTGAAGATGTTTGAATATATAGAACAATAACATTACATTTTCTATCGAAACGAACATATTCAGTCAACAATTTTATGCAACTATTCATATGAAACTTTCATTCGCATAGATATAATATGCTTCTATCATGTTGCAGTACTGTATTCATATTCTATCATGAGAGATTTTTTTTTCTCTTTTTAGATTTTCTAAGGCGTAAGTAAGAAAATATCAAGCAAGTGTGTTTAATGGTAAGTTCATCCCCTAACTATTGAAAAGTTAAACAAATTTTTATCCATTCCATCTAGTTTTATTCATTAAAAATTTATAATTTTTTATCCTTGCTAGCTAGTTTTATTCATTAAAAAAATTATAATTTTTTTACCCTTTCTAGCTAGTTCTATGCATCAAAAATTTATAGTTCTTATCCTTTCCACCTAGCTTTATCCATTACAAATTTATATATTTTTTTATCCAATCTATATAGTTTTGTTCATTAAAAATTTATAAATTTTATCCATGCTAGCTAGTTCTTTGCATCAAAAATTTATAGTTCTTATCCTTTCCACCTAGCTTTATCCATTACAAATTTATATATTTTTTTATCCAATCTATATAGTTTTGTTCATTAAAAATTTATAAATTTTATCCATGCTAGCTAGTTCTTTGCATCAAAAATTTATAGTTCTTATCCTTTCCACCTAGCTTTATCCATTACAAATTTATATATTTTTTTATCCAATCTATATAGTTTTGTTCATTAAAAATTTATAAATTTTATCCATGCTAGCTAGTTCTTTGCATCAAAAATTTATAGTTCTTATCCTTTCCACCTAGCTTTATCCATTACAAATTTATATATTTTTTTATCCAATCTATATAGTTTTGTTCATTAAAAATTTATAAATTTTATCCATGCTAGCTAGTTCTTTGCATCAAAAATTTATAGTTCTTATCCTTTCCACCTAGCTTTATCCATTACAAATTTATATATTTTTTTATCCAATCTATATAGTTTTGTTCATTAAAAATTTATAAATTTTATCCATGCTAGCTAGTTCTTTGCATCAAAAATTTATAGTTCTTATCCTTTCCACCTAGCTTTATCCATTACAAATTTATATATTTTTTTATCCAATCTATATAGTTTTGTTCATTAAAAATTTATAAATTTTATCCATGCTAGCTAGTTCTTTGCATCAAAAATTTATAGTTCTTATCCTTTCCACCTAGCTTTATCCATTACAAATTTATATATTTTTTTATCCAATCTATATAGTTTTGTTCATTAAAAATTTATAAATTTTATCCATGCTAGCTAGTTCTTTGCATCAAAAATTTATAGTTCTTATCCTTTCCACCTAGCTTTATCCATTACAAATTTATATATTTTTTTATCCAATCTATATAGTTTTGTTCATTAAAAATTTATAAATTTTATCCATGCTAGCTAGTTCTTTGCATCAAAAATTTATAGTTCTTATCCTTTCCACCTAGCTTTATTCATTACAAATTAATATTTTTTTTAATCCATTCTATCTAGTTTTGTTATTAAATTATAAATAATTATAATTATATAAAAAATTATAAATTTTTAATGCACAGAAATTTTACACATAAACTTTACTTACTTATTATATACATATTATTTAATCACTGATTTTAAAATTTTGTTTCCTATATACATTCGCAAACTAAAATTTTATTTCTTAAAAAAAAGGCTGGAGTTTGACTTGAATAACTTATATCTTAATCCATATGAGCACAATAATATGCTATTCCAGCAACATGTAATCGAAATAACCTCATTTTTGTTCAGACCTTCATCAATGTCTTTATGATTTCATTCAGTAATATGGCAACCTTGCCAAAATATTTTGTACTTCCTGCAGCAGTTTTTAATTATTATATTCATTTCTATATTAGAATCAGTAAGAAATGTCACCCCTAAGCTTTTTTCATATGCTCATTAACAAAGATATTATACTCCTCTTTTTGGCGTGAAAATTGTGGATTTTGTTCTAGACTTTGTAAGCTCAGATTTTTATTTTCACTCTCCCACACAAGAGTGTTTTATACTTTCGTGTATAAGGAAAAAAACCCAAATACACATTTTTGAATGCAAGATATTACTAAAAAAATTTGATACATTGAAAGAGTTTTATTTAGAAGATCGAACTTTAGATTTCATTTATTGAATCATTTTCGAATCAGTATAGTTAGTTTAGTTATATTAACGTCCCGTTATAAAGCAACACTCGGGCTATTTGGGGACGGAGCTTGTAATTTTGAACCGCGGTCAGATGACGAGGACAACACCTGAGCCGGCACCCCCCCCCCCTCTCCACACCGCACCACACGAGCGGGAGGACGTTTGATCTGACGGATTTAAAGTGCAACAGACCCCCTTACACGACGCTTCTTCGGTGAAATCGGGTCACGAACCTGAAACCTTATATCTCACAAGCCGAGACCTTACCACCAGACCACCGCGGCCTTTTCGAATTAGTATAGACAGGCAAATGGAAAAAAATTGAGACATTTTGTTCAAAATCTTGTAAAGAACTACA
The DNA here is from genome assembly GCF_947563725.1 of Argiope bruennichi. NCBI lineage: Eukaryota > Metazoa > Arthropoda > Arachnida > Araneae > Araneidae > Argiope > Argiope bruennichi. The sequence continues at coordinate 67,003,367 of NC_079159.1, forward strand.
CTTTAAAATCTAAATTTGCATCACATTTTATTGTTTTGGCTTCATCTTATTTGTATGAATTCAAATATTCAAGTCAACATGCGGTCAACTTTCTGGCGCATTGGCTCAAAATTACATAATCATCCACACTATAGACAATGAAACTGAATACCGATTTTATCCATCTAGATTTTTCGGTTTTGTAGTTAAAGTGTTCATTCACACTCAACAGACAAAAAAATAATTTCCTGTGAATAAATTTCAATCAAATATTGACCAAAATCTATAAATCAAATATCAAATTTTATCCCTTTGTCTGATTGCGTTTTTTTGAGTAAACATGTTCACAGACACGTTAACTCAACAAGACATAATTCCAAACGTGGGTTTTTCGGACTCAAGGAATTCTGAAGCGTGGATATTCGTCAAAATCTTGACTTTAAATTTTTTGACGATTGCAGTATTTTCTTATAATAAATATTATAAGATAAAGTACGAAAAGCATATGAAAAAGTATCTTATAATAAATATTATAAGATAAAGTACGAAAAGCATATGAATAAGTATCTTATAATAAATATTATATGATACTTTACCTTATCTTATAATAAATATTATAAGATAAGATAAAGTATACAAAAAAGTGAAAATTGAAATAGCGGTAGAAAATAGTATGCTCATTTTAGATAGATTAAGATATTCATCGCGTTAGACGAAAAGCTTCGTCTTACCATAATTAACAGCTACCGGTTATGGATTCGATGGATTGATTTGTTTAAATAAATTTGGAATATTTATAGATATCTACAGAATACACTCCCTTTTTTATTACACAATTGTTTTGAGCGAGGAATAGTTGTCATTTTATTCTTTAAAGCTTAGATCTATTTTGTCCACCACGAAGAACGGGTTAAAATCCCATTTAGAAGTTTCAGAGGGAATGTTTTGAAATGATTTTTTTTTTATTCTGAGCCGTGATTAGATGCAGTAAACAACATCTCATGCCTCTTGTCCAAATTGTATATTCGATTTGGGTGGATTTAACATGCACCCGGGCTTCTAAATGGCAATATTCGGTGGAATTAGTTTCATTCCTGTGACCCTACTATAAGGCTAATGAGGCCATGCTAAAAATGAAAAATTATCCTTGAAGATTATTTACCAAACTGCAATTGTAGATATATTATCCTTTTATCATTGTAGATAGTATACTTCATAAATCATGGGGACTATTTTGATTACGGTTTTTGAATTCTGATACGTTACAATTACATTCTGATTAAATTACAATACATCAAGTATTTATGACTATAAAATGCTTCCGATGCAACTGAAATAATCTTTGATAAAGTATGTTTCCAATCATAGCATCCCATTAACAAAATTACATTGTTTTTCATAAACATAATTTTTTTCCCATTATAATCTTTGTTCTTTATGCTACGATGAAAATATTAAAATATTATCCATTATATTCTAGTCGGTATACCTCCTCTAACTGTATTTATTGTATCATCATAAAATCACGTTATAATTGTATGTATCATATTGTCACGTAGATACTTTAGTACAGAACTCAATGACACACACACACACAAGTAGAGCCAAACCAATTTATTAGCTCAACTCTGAACTGAGAATATAGTGACTCACAAATCTTCTGCTTTTATAATAGCAGGAAATGTTCCAGAATACTTTTCTGGAGACAGTAAGAAAAGTCCAGAACACTTGTCTGGTAAACTAAAGAAATGTCCAGTATCGTCTGGAACATGAAATAAAGGAAAACATAAAAAATCAAGGAATTAAATATTTTCATATAATATGAATCGCATTGTCTCTAGCGGGATTTGAACTACGGTCTCTTGATTAAGAGACCAGTGCCATGACCATTCGGCCATGGAGATTCGACTGTCTTTATTCAATGCGGCAATATATAATGGCATGTCTCTTTATAAAACGGCATTGTAAATATAGTATCCATAGTCCAATTACTTATAATTATAACCGTTCCATTATGTAGCCTAATTAGTAAATTTTTTCCATGTACATCACGCACTTTGCCATGAATGTCTATTCTCGGTAAAAAGAATTTATCTATTTTAGACAATTATAAAGATATCATCTATTATACCCTCCTAACTATAACTATAGTACCATTAGTTAGCCAAAAATTAGAAAACAAAACAAATTACACCTGAATATGAAAGGCAGATACTATGTTGATAGTTAAATTTATAATAAAGATTAAATTCCGATACATCAAACAATGGAAAAAAATACCCTTAATGGCTTTAAAATGCTCTCGATACAACTGAAATAATAAATTCCAAGATATTTTTTTCCACCATAAGGAAAGAATGTTTATTGCCCTGACCGAAAGATTAAAAAAAAGGGGGGGGGGATGAAAAATTGTCGTCTGAAAACCCTTTTAGAATGTCATCACTAGCACTAAACCACTTAGGCGAGTCCAAACTTTTGGTTTAAATCCCAGAAAACTAAAACACAAGTGCCTGGAACAGGCAAGTGTGAATGATTAATGCTTTAGTTTTGTCTCTTTTTCGCCACTGCGTTCCCAGAATTTTTCTCCTGATGAAAAATTTTCTTCAAAAACGCTTTTTCTTTTCCTTCTTCTGTTTTTTTTTTCTTTCTTTATTATTTCTGGTTCTCTTCTTTACATTCCTCATTATTTATTTATTTCAGTTTAAACTCCCGACGTAATGTTTTCTACTATTTACTAATTTCGCAAATGCGATATTTATTTATTTTTTGTTCTCCTCTTTTACACTAATGGTGTTTTCTAATCAGATGACGTTACATTTGTTTAAATATTTTCTGCATAACTGATTTTTTTTCTAATCCTGTTGTTTCGCGAGTTATTCTCTGAGGTTTTGCACGATTTTTCCTTCACTCTTTTCCCTCTAGAGATTTTTGCGGAAAAATGCGATAATTATTTCTCGTATGCGTGACGCCTTTAATGTTTTCTCTTAATTGTTCAGCAACACTTGGTGTTGTTCATTTTTGTAATTGGAAAAATACTTAAAATAACGGTTTCCAATTTGCATTGCGGCAAACTGTATTCCTTTGATTCATTGAATTGTGTAAGTTCCTCAATATCTAAGATTCGCGAATTAAAAGTAATTAAATGAAAATGTTTTATTTTTTTTTCTAACTTCAAATTGTGGACATCCAAATATCTGGGGAAATTATGATATATAACTCACACATCAGGATATTCAGTTTAATTTAATCAGATAAATTAGACTGCACAATCATTTTGAGACTTGACCCAATGATCAGTTTACCACGATTTTATCCGCCAATTTAAAATGAAACAGACATAAATATATATATAAAAATTCATAAAATAATTTCTGAAGATACAAATACCCGAATTTTCTACTTTTTTTAATAACCAGAAAGATTTATCTCCGTCTTACCTTAATTCCCGAAGGTTGAATTTCAGATTTACCATAACATTAAACGATAATCATGATATGTCATCTAAAGATCACCGCCTATCCTAATACAGAGACCTTGCATAGGAAGTACATCCAGTCATCGGAATGAAGCAAACATAATCCATTGCAATTATTACACTAAAGGATACGCGAGAAGCGTTTATTATCTTGATACCTTTCTTCCAAGCATTCTTTTCTCCCCCACACACACCTGAAGAATATTTTAATAAACTTAATATCGTATTTTGAAATTCCCTGCAAATTTTAAACCATGAGTCAGATTACGAGGACGAAACCTGATAGGGACTCTCTGCAAAAAGCCCCACTAGCGTGAAGGATTACTACACTAAAATTATGTCATATTATCTAAAGATCATTGCCTATCACAGAGCCTTCGCATAGAAAGTAGGCCCAGTTATCGGAATGAAACACACCTAATCCATTACAATTCTTATATTGAAAAGATATGGGAGAATGCGTTTACTATCTTGAAACTTTTCTTCCAAGTACCCCTTTCTTCTGTCCCCCCTTCTCACCTGAAGTGTTGTTTAATAAGCTTAGCATCATATTTTGTACTATAGGAATTTTAAGTCGCAGTCAAATGATGAGGACGAAACATGAAAGGGTACTCTTTCTACAGATCGTTAAGCTAGGATGAAGGATTACCACTCTAAAATCATGGCTTAGTATTTAAAGATCATTGCCTAACACAGAAACCTCGCATAGAAAGTACATCCAATCATCGAATGAAACAAACCTAATTCTAGGGATGAACATTATCCAATACCTAGGAATGAAGCCAACATTATACAATAAAATTATTATATTACGGAGATACTCGAGAATGCGTTCACTTATCTGGAGACTTATCTTCCAAGTACTCTTTTCTCCAGGCGTAGTTTAATAAGCTTGAAATCCCATTTTAAACTTCCATTGGAATTTTAAACTCTGGTCAGATAACGGGTACGAAATCTAATAGGGTACTTTTTAAACAGATAGTCACACTAGCGTGAAGGATTACCACCATTTGACTTGAGGTAGAATGCAGCATGCTCAAATTTTGGTGCTCTCATAGGTAATTTATCTATAGGGTTTCGAACCCACTATCCTCCGGGGTCGAAGTCAATATTTTTCATAATGTCACTGTTGTTTCCCCAATAATTTGGAAAAAGCCATATTATTTAAGATTAAGTTTTCACTCACTTAATAAGCAGTTGAATAATGCAAGCAGGAACGATCATCTTTGAGAGAATTTTGGGTTCGAGAGATGATTTTACTGAAAATGTATTGTGTTCGTGGATTTGGTACATGCATATTTGTTGTCTTAGGTCATATAGCCTTCTTATTAGCATGGTACGGAAGTAGAAAAAATGCGTTTCAGATTCTGTGTTGTCTTTATCAAATCACTTTGACTCAAACTTTCCTGAATATTCCTTGTCTCCCATAAAAATAAGGTATTATTCTATTAAAAATTTCAAAAATTCATATAGTTCACCATCAAAGAATTTTTAAAAAAATGAAGTTGATTTTCTAAGTGCTTCAATGATCATGTAGTCAAATATAAATAAAGGTTTCTAAAGATCCTGTAAATAGTACTAAAGCAATGCAAGTGCATACGATAATGTATCTGAAATGTGCATCAAATTGCTAAATTTGGATACTTAACCGTCTTATTCTTAAGATTATTTTAGTTGAGATACCTCAGAATACTGGAACGTACGAGTTTCTCATTCAGATGCAAGAAAATTTCCGAACTCCTTTTGAAAACCGCAATACAACACGTATTTTTAATGAGTTATACAAAAAGATGCATCAGCTTTGTTGATAATTATTAAACAAATACATGCTCATTTGAGAGATCTTAGAAGAATTCTTTGTCTCCCAAATCCATCTGGGCATGTCTCTAACGACAATGCATATGCTACGGATACTCAGTCAGTCCAACGAAAGGGAGAGGAGTTTAGTAGTGATATCCAGGTGGTTCGGGCGGCCTCCGTAGCTTTGTTGAACGAGTGTTTGGGGCTCTTTTATAGTTTTAAACATATGGTAGTCATATGAAAAGGAAGAACTAATTATGCATGGTTCAGTAGATAACTGATATAACATTTTCGTTCTTGTAGGGGTTGAAATTACAATAATTGTTCCAAATAAACTATGCGTTAATATATATTACTTTTTGCAAATAAGATTTTTCATTCTTCTATGAGCTACATTAAAACTTCTAACACAAGTGTCATATTATTTAATCCTTATCACTCTTATATCCGGCGTATGTCAATGTGTAAGATGCATCTTTTTCACAATTTTGATAGATTGCGATTATTACAGGAGCCGTATAATGACAAAAAAAAACTTCCACGTTAATTTTAAAGAATTATAAGAAACCTACAACTATTTCTAGGATTTCTAAGCATTGAAAGGAACCCTCATATTCACACATGTATATAATGCATGTCATTACTTTTAGGAGTGCAAATTTTTAAATATTACAACATAAATCTTAAACAAATTTACCTTGATGTGAAATGTTTAGCTACTTTTGCTAGAAAAATATAATTTCTCTTTTCAAGCAGGTTTAGTTTAGTTATATTAACATTCCATTTTAAAGTTATACTACTATTTATTTTGGGGTGGACCTCGTAATTTTGAACCGTTGTCAGATGATGAGGACGACATCTGAGCTGGACTCTCTCTCCAAATTTCCGAACCACACCAGCGGGGAAACATTTGATCCCGACGATTTTACGTGCAGCAGATCCGAACACAGTTCTTCAGTGGAATCGGGTCTCGAACCCTCCTATCCCGAAGACGAGAGCTTACCACAAGGCTACAAGGGCCGTTTGAAGCAGGTAGTTTGTACTAGTTTCTTACTAGTAGTTTGAGTTTTTAGGGTGGGTGAATCATGGTTCGAAATTTGATTTGACCAGAGTGTAGCAATATTATTAAACAGGGCGCACATTATCGCCATCGTTGATGAAAAATGTTCATACAATAAAATGCATAATTTTCATACAATAAATATAATTTGGGACAAAAAAATTTTGGAGTAGGAGGTAAGTTATTAGCATTTCAAAATGACCCTGTAACTTTATGCCGTTTTGTATCGTACAGCTTTGGTTAGAATTTTAAAGTTTAATAGGAAAAAAATGTTGACAATTCATAGATCATTCCGATCAAAACTAAAGTTGGATTTATTCTCAGCCAGTAATAAGATTCCAGTAAGTAACGCATGCGCAGAAGGAAGATTGCTCATGCGCTGGGAGAGTGGACAATAAAAGTTCTTGCCTTGGTCCGACAAATCCTTGCTACTGTACAGTTTCTGCGCATGAGTGATTTTACTGGATGGTTTGTAGCTGGCTGAGTGTAAATCTACCATAAGGCAAACTATAAAGGTTATTCAGTTATTCCACTCATTGGACTTGCATAGCTATAAAGATAATCTGTTAAATTTTTGTTTATTTTGTCATGGATAGGGAATTGTTTTTTCATAGATGTTTTGTCCGCACTAAGGACGTACCAAGAATTATGAAACGAGAACCCCTTATTAATGTTAGTGGACTCTTGCTTTTTGTTGAAGAAGCCATAGATTATATATTTACGTTTCGTGATATCGACAAGTGGTCTCCCCCAGCCAGCATAAAAGTGCTTAAAGCCACCTTTCCTAAGGAAGTATATTTCCATCCATATATAGGACTAGCAATAAACCATCAATGCGCTGTTGATGACTCAATGCGATATGCTGAAGAAGATGGATTTAATATAGACACTTGGCTACAGTTACCATGTAATAAAGTCAGAGAACAGACTCAGAATTTTCTTGAAGTTGTGGGAAATAAGACAAGGCCTGTAAATTTAAGAATTATTCATATGCTTGCATTTGCAGGACTTCTGTGCCGGTTGTCAATGCAGAATAAGAAAGAAGAGTTTATCAACATTATTATTTGGAGAGTGGTCCACGTTTTCGGTCGACGCTTTCCATTGGAATGGATTTACTTTGATGCTCGACAATGGGCCATGGCTTATAACGTAAGACACTTCGAAATACATACTCAACTAATGGAAAATGACCCTTTCCAAGAATCCAAGCCAAGGTATTCACAATTTGATGGACCATGAAGGTTATGTTTTCATTGTTCTAGAGTTTACAATTTCTAGAATTGTATTTGTTGTACGAGGATGCGAGTTTTATTGGAATACATGTTTTTTCTGATTTTTAACCTTTTATGTGAGCTTTGACAATTTTATATGAATTTTTAATAAATTAATAAAATAAATTAAGTAATTTTTTTCTTGCTGAAACGTTTTCTTTTAGAGTCAAATTTATTTTGTGATTTTTTTAAAACTATCAATGTAAGTTACATATATCGGAAGCTTTCTTATAGTTGTTTTTTTCATTTAGTCACCCTATTACCACGGAACTAAGCCGTATAAACAAAGATTATTGTGACTGGCTGTTATGCTCATTAACTGCCCAACTTTTGAAATAGGAAAACAAGGGCCAACAAAGGCTCAAAGAATCTTCAAATTATTAGTAAAAGACTAAAAATCGTTTTCATAATTTTTAATTTCCAGGGTGTTGTAATATTGTATTTTATGAGTTTGTGTTGGTATGAATTCGTATATTATGCGTCCTTTGCATGACATTATCCATCTATCTTGCTATTGCATAGTCATCTCTTCTAATTTCCTTCTTTAACATTTGGAATGATTTTGGAAATAAAATGTCCCTTCGGTCTTTCAGTGTGCATTTTGGTTATTGATACATCCGCTGTCTCGATTCATGCCAAAGATTCTGTGCACCTATCTAATTAGATGACTCATACTTTGCTATCTTTTAACTATTGAAGAGAAAGAATCGTCTAATTTAGATAAGTATGTTGAGACATTATTTTGAATCGTGTTCTTTATTTCTGACTGAAAAGTTTCAAATGAAATTATATTCTAGGCATTTCAACAAAATTATATAAGTTTTAACAGAAATTCTGATGTGTAAGAAAAACGGACGGTTAACTGTCTTCTATATTATATCTTCATATTATATCTTCTTGTAGTAATCTATTTGTCGTAATGTTGATTGTTTAAAAACTGAAAGAATCGATACACGAGCTGTATATTGATGGGTACCTAGCTTCATTCACACTAAATTGATTGCTTATATAAAATTGCATCCAATTGCAAACATAAATCAATTTTTTTTAAAAAAAATTCGGATTGAAGGTATTCATTTGAATTTAGTTGTATAGTTTAAATTTGTCTTCGCTACTCAACATTTAATTCCCAATTTTTGAAAATATTTAATTCTTAATTTTACAAATTTCTCAAGTTTAATACCTAATTTTACAAACTCTATTTTGAAAAGTATTTGCAAATACTTTCCCTTAAGTTTGTTCATGCTACTGAAACCTGTCATCAGTCAATATATTCCTAGGAATAATTTACTGTTTAAATAGTGAAATACAAAAAAAAAAAAAAAAAAAAAAAAAAAATTCTACATCTATCTTTAACTTGGCAGGTTCAATTTCAGATCATATGTGTGTACCGTCAGTGATATTGTTTTATTTTAACCTATAATCTATAAATAATGTTGGCTTGGTTAAATATATTGGCTTGCTTTATTCGCTATAATTGAATGCTGTCTTAAAATACCATTTGTTGCAAATGACACTACATGTCAAATCAAAATTTCATGCTGTGTTTGGTTTTGATATATCAGAAGCAATATTTTACATTCAAATTTTAAATTAGTTACCAATTACTTCATGCCCTATCCTCACAGACCATTGGAAAATGTGGAATAACTAAGTTTTGGATTCATGCGTATTTTATATTGTTTAGAAATCAATTGTTTATTTTTTTAAAGCTATTTAAATTGAGTGAGTAAACAGCATCAGAAATTTTGGCACGACAAAAGTTTATTTTTTTTTCTGGTTTTAGAAAAAATTCTAAAATGCTCAATCTTTTTGGTGAGAGATAGTTTTTAAAAGCTAGAAATTTGTCAATTTTACATCATCGCAGAAGGGAAATATTATGTAAGCAAATATTTTTCGAATACTCTTTCAAATTAAAGATTAAGACTTTTATTATAAAAAAAAGTACCACTAATCTATGAAATCACTTTTGTAATAGAATACTTTAAAAGCTGCACTTTGCAAGTGGATAAAAAGCATCAAATCAAAAATGATTGACAGCATTTGAATACTGTAATGTAATAATGTGTAATTATCTAATTCGAAATATAAATGAATAATAGTTAACAATTTTAAAGCGTTTGAATAGAATGGTAGACTTTGTATTCTCCTCTTTAATAAATCAAAGACATTTAAATGTATGCAAATATCCATACTTTTGTAATGAATTAAATATTATATTACTAAAAAACTAAACCATTTATTTAATAAATTTCTATACCGGAATACTTCAGTGTCCCAGATTTTAAAAAAATAATTTCTTAATTAGATTTTAATTTTTATTGCAATGAAAGTGTATTCAATTAATTGAATAGATATTACATAATTGAATTTCCAATTGCTACAAGCAATTGTTACTTAATTCAATTCTTTACAAAGATTCATAGTTTAAAACAAATGCTTCATACGTGTTGAAAAAATTATATTGTGTTACATGAGTTTTATATATTAAAATTTTGATTTTTTATCTAAAGTATTTATTCTGAATAGAAAGACATCTTAAGACAGACAAATACGATGAATTTAAAAGTATATTTTAAATCAATTTAATATTATTGAAAATATACTGTAACGGAATCATTAAAATATATCTATCCAGGATTTAGGGGGGGGGCTTTTAAGACAAAATAACTGCTGTATGATTTAGGAATGCTCCAAAGATAAAATATTAATGCTTTATTACATTGTCATTATTATAATAATGAGAAGAGGACAAAAATGTCATAACCTGAACACCATTCATATTTACTTCAATAATTTGTATTAAAATTTCATCAGTTGTATCAACATATTATTTATATTCTTTAAAATATTGTTTTAAATAAGTTTAATAATTTTTTTTTAATTTTTATTTTGGTATCCAAAAAATCTGAAAATATTGGCGCAACATGACCAAATAATGGTCCTGCGCTTTAAATTCCAAACCAACTCAATAAAAGAAATGACTTATTTTATACTTTTCTACTTTTTAGCTTTTATTTTATTATTCAAATGTTAAAGAATATTAAAATCAGTTTTTCTCAGATTTACGCGTGGGTAATGATATTCTTATGAAAACTTCTTTATTTTAATCTATTAACTGATAATGAAAATGTGAAATGCTATATATTATCCTAGATAATGCACAAGTATACAAAATTCGTGTCATTAATTGAGGATAAAATCGAATGTAAATTCCTTAAAAAAAAACATGAAATAAATCAAGTTAGATAAAGTTGTTGTTTTTTTAAATACAAAATGTCCGTCTCAGCTTTTACTTTATGGAATATAGGTATCCTATACATATATATTTCATTCGCCGGTGTCCTGGCATAAGGGTAGCGCGTCTTCCCCCTGATCTGGGTGTCCCGGTTTGGACGTGGTTGCTCTTCTGTGTTCTATCTGTGAAGTGTGTGAATGTGCTCCCCTGTAAAAAAGGGTTGTAGAAGCGAATGTGACGTATGAAGTAGTTAAGTCGTGCTCTTGGCCCTAGTTGGCGCTACTGATAAAACAAGAGACAATTACTCGGCTTAAATCGCTGAGGGAGCGATTTAATCAGCGGGCTTGTAAAATGCCATAAGTAACAATAACAATATATATTCATTATTTTGCATTGCGCCACTGCTTTATTAGGATTTCGCCCTTAGCCGAATTTTCTTTATTTGATCGATTGCATATTAGATTGTATTGCTTCCTAGACGGGAAAGTAAACATCCTGCGGTATCTTCGTATAGTAGAAAAGGATCTTGTAATATATCCAATAATCTTTTATTATCATTTTACAAAAACATTTCTCCATCTTTTTTTAATCTAACTAGAATATCCATCATTAGGATAAAAGTATATATTAAACAACATTATGAATATTAAAATATATATAAGGTATATATTAAACAATATTAATATTATGATTATTAAAGAATATATAAAACACTGTAATTAGAGATTTAAATAAACAGCGTATGCACATCACGCAGAAATATAATTTTCTTCTATACCATTTATAAATTTTATTTACTTATAAAGTGCCGCTGCTTTCGTTTTCGACTATGGAACTACTAGGTCATAAAATCAATGTTCAAATCGTAAATCACGAAGTCTATATAATTAGCATTCAAGATCAGATGCAACCAAAAATTTGATATGTTTTACCACTCTCATTAAAATGGTGTGAAAATTTTGAAGAATACAGATACCCCACCCAAAATAGCCGAAGATGAATTTGTATCTTTCCTTCTTCTTCATATATACTTACTTCATATACTTCATGTCACAAAAATTCGGAACAAATAATGATGCTTATGGTACATTGATATCAATTCCGATTTTTAAATGGACGAAGAACTTTATTACCACAGAAGTTTCAGGAAAACCGATCGCCCACCGAAATTTTCAGATAAGGAAATTCTGGTTGAACCACATATACTTTTTATAGCCGAAGTTATTGACTATTCCTTCCAATCTTACAGCGTAAGAGGATGGATTCCTTTGTACGATTTGCCATCTCTTCGGGCGGATAATCCGAACAAAAGATACTTTAGTTCAGATATAGGTTGGGCAGTTTGCCATCATTGTGCTATGGATGATGCATGGCTATTAGCTACTCATGGTGGGTTCGATTTGAACAAATGGTTGGAATTGACAAGTGATGAGTCCAAAGACTACATGAATCGATTTCTTGGACTGGTTATCGACAAGACAAAGCCAGCGAATGTAAGCATTATCAATGGCCTGGTTGATAGCCAGAAAAGCTATCGAGAATAGGAAAAGGTCTGCTGTGTCTCGCATTATATGGAACGCTGTTAACTTGTTTAAAGAACGTTTTCCATGCGAATGGATATATCGTGACCTCCAGCAATGGGTAAAGGCATACAAAGTACGGCATGAAAAATTGCATAGTCTCTAATCGTAAATTAGTAGACTGAAATTTAGTTTTTAAGAGATCTTATGCCTATTAGGTAGAAATTAACTTTTCTTCAAACCTTTCGAATTTATTTGTTGAAATAGGCTTAAAAAATCCAACTTTTAAACAAATTAAAAGAGTCAATTAAAAACTTCCTTCATTTTGGGCTTATTGTTATTGTTTAAGATTTAATTTTTGGTCACTCAGATGTGCTTTATTCATTTAAGATTACTGTACTCATTTGGATGAAAATTCATTGTTTTAAAATGTTACAAACCCATTTAGAATTTTTGTTTTATAATAAAAAGATATTCAACATCCTAATTGCATTTATTTATTTGTTTTTACGTCCTTTTCTTTAAATACCACTTATCGTTTTGTCAGATGTTTAAAATCATTTGTATTGATTTGTTTGTTAGCCTTCTTTTCCCATTCGTCTCTCAAAGAAATGGCGTTTATAATTGCTCTGCAATTACAAATAAAGGTAATTCTATTATAGCAAAAGGTCACCATGACTATTGGCAAATATTGTCAAAGTAAATTTCTTCAAAATATACTTTAGTTCAGAAGAATAAGAGTAGAATAGAGTGTATCCTTGGTTCTTGAAAAGGGGTAATCCGAAATGTCTTGAAAATGTACAATCTGATGTATCTTTTATCATATTTGCTATCTACTGTTAAAGGTGATGAACACCTCTGCAATTTCATTCGGAGCTACCTTGAAATAGGTCTTGTTTTTACACTGGGCCAATCATTCACCGGTGGAGGGCCCGAGACACCATTCAAAATTTCTTTTAAAGTCGACCATCTGACGTCGTGTGGGAATAAAAAGATAAAGCTCAAAGTCATTGAAGATGATGTTAGAATCCGAGCTTTTGGAAAAAAACACCTTCTTTCGCATTTTTATACAACTGACTTTTGATATTGTTGATCATGAAAGTATTTTTATTCCTTTAAGCACTTAACTTTTTTTTTCTTTACAATCTAATAAGATGGCACCTTCTATTTTGGGAATATTTTCTTATTTTGATTCAATTGGAAATCCATTGAATACTTGATTTATCTATGTATTCGAAGTAATACTAATATTAAATTATAATCGTTATAAATGTTTTTTTTTTTTGCTTACAACTATCAAAATTCGATAAATCGATGCACGTATGGCACTCGGGCAAAACAGTTAAGTGGTTAATAAACTACGCATTCATTTCGTTCCCATTATTTGTTGCACTTTTTTTGTGTACAATATTGCATATACATACCCTTTCCGAACAATTATATTATACTGACTGGCCAAAGTGAGCTCAACACCTCCTAGAAGTTAATAAATTTTTATTTGGGATACCCTTTATGCATCAATGCATCCAAATTCTTTATAATTGCTTGCCGTATGATGGATGCACTATTACTGAATTCTCAAACAATGTTAACGTAAACCTTATCTCTGTTTGTTGCAACTCTTTTTCTAAATTCAGTATTCCAAGGTGCAATTCGGATAACCTCAGATTCAGGATAGAAGTCACTGTCGTAGATGAAATTCCAACAAAAATATCTTTGGGCGAATATTTAGATGGGTTCGTTCTAATGTGATGTGAGAAATCTGGAATGGGTGTAGTAACTTGGTGTCATTTTAGCCATCTATTCCATATTCAAAATTACAACGCCTATCCCAAACCAGCATGAATTATCATCCCCCTCTCCGAAACTTTTCAATAAAGGTTTTATTCCCTTTTTTCTATATAAAATAGGGGACCTTGAGTAAGACCTCAAATATCTTGCATGCCATTAGTGAGTGATAGTTATGTAGATCTTTGCTTTAAATCTAGCATTTTTTACTGAAACTGTATATATGCTCTTTAAAATGTATTTTTGATGCATTTTTGCCAGCCGATTGATGCCAAAATTTGATGTGAAACTATACTTGTAGTTACAAGATTACATACCGAATTTGATTGATTTAAGTCACTGCTTTTAAAAATATTGCGTTTTCATGCTTATGAAAATATAAAAAGACAGACGATCAAGAAATTTGGTTCAAAATTTGATATCTATGTTTTAGATGCTAAATGTTTTTACCAAATTTTATCTAAATAGCTCTCTGCTTTGTATAGTTATTGAGTTCGCTTCTACTCGAACAAGTAGACACTCATACTTTCTTTAAAATTTGTTACAGATATACAAATTTAGTTATAATAACATTTTCTTAGCTCAAAGCGCTTTTGAGCTATCATATTCACAGATGGACATAATACTAAAAATATTTTTTCCATTTTCATAAAAGTTTGAAACGTGGAGATTAGTCAAAATATCGTTCAAATTTTTTGACGACTGAAGCGTATACGAGGACGTATAAGGGCAAATGTTGACTTTTGGACAGTACATTACTTAATCAATCCATAATTTTGTATACAAATTCTATCGCATACTGTTAACTTTTTAAATGCTACAAGGGATATGGAGATCTGTTAATGTTTCAGTCAGAATCTTTTACGCGAGTTTTTGAAAATATTTAAAAAAATACGTACATTTTTAAGGCGTTTTTTTATAATCAAACATGTCATTAATTAAAAATTCCATTTAATTAAGAACTCTTTCACTCAATTTTATACGTTAGTTTGGACACATAGAAAAGGTTTAAGAATCGCTCCTCCTTTTTTATGTTATATAAGTAGTGGGGGCATGGTGGTAAGGTCTCGTCTTCGGAACCCAAGGGCTCTAGGTTCGAGACCCAATGTCACTGAAGAACCGTCGTGTAAATAAGTCTGGTGCACGTTAAATCCATCGGGGCCAAATGTCCATCCCCAAATGAAAATTTGAGAGGAGGTGCCAGCTCAGGTGTCGTCATCGTCATCTCATCACGGTTCAAAATTACGAGGTTCATCCCAAAACAGCATTGATGCTGCTTTAAAAAAAGGGTCGTTAATATAGCTAAACTAAACTCCTTTTTTATGTATAATAAAAACATGTTTAGTTCTGTTAAATCATCATATGATCCATCCAAAATTTGTACCTTTTTCCAATTTTTAATCTCAAAATTTTGAGGAACTCGGAAAGAGAATTGCTCATTCAGATTTCTTTCAATATTAGATCTCTGTACAGAATTATTTGATAAGTTCGCTAATCGTTCAAAAGAAACTAGTTATCAGTCCAAATAACCGTCTGAAATTATAAAGATTTCTTAACGATACTGCATATCCATTCCTCAGAAAGAATTTCTGGGCTATATGAAATATTATAGTCACTGCATATAGCACATATTTAATTGGATTTTTTTTAACTAAGCCAAACTAGGCCTTTATATTTTAAGAAATAATAATTATTTTTAAAGTAAAATTGAAAGAATCTTTAACTGCGATAAAAAAAAAAGTTCTTAAATAACCACCTAAAAAGGTTGACTTGAAAGTTCCAAATAATGTAAAGAAATTTCATGGTGGACATTTTATGTGACAAGCGATTATTTCTGTTATTAGATAGTTTTGACGTAGCACTTAGAATATCATTGGTATTTTACTGATATCCGTTATAGTTTGCTGAACTGAAATTTCTTACATATTTTGTCTAATTTTTGTTAAAAAAATGGAGGTTAACTCTTTATTAATATTAGAAGAGCTGCATTACCACAGAGTTTTCATTCGTACTGATGGTCAACCCACCATCTTAGATGTCGAACCTATAGTTAGTACAGCTGAAGTTGTAACTTTCATTTCAGATGCTCTTGATTATGCTTTGTTTATTCGAGGAATTGAAGGCTTTATATCTCCATTGGATACAGGAGAAATTCAAAAGAATAATGCCGTAAAAAGGTATTTTAATTTTAACATTGGAGATGCTATAGCTCATGAATGTGCAGTCGAAGTATCGCGTCGAATTGTTCTAGAAAATGGATTTGATGTTGACATATTTTTGGATTTACCAAACGCAGAAGCCATGAAATATGCAAAAAGATTCATTGGAATAGTTATATTCAAGTCAAGACCAGTAAACACAAGTTTCATCAACGCACTTGCGTTTTCTTCTACTTTGTGTTGCGTAGCAGCAGAAAATAATAGGCTAAATTGGATGAGTTGCATTGCATTGTCTGCAGTTTTTATATTTCAAGCGTATTTTCCATATGAGTGGATATATTTTGATTTTAAGCACTGGGCCTTCACTTATGTATTTCGACACAAACAAATACATCATGGCTGAATTCAAAATTGATGTGGGCAATCATTTAATTCTCTCTTAGGACGAAGGACCAGCTGGAAAAGTATTACTTTAGTGATCATTCTTGGACGAACGATTATACTGTTATAACTATTATACTGTCGGTCAACCTTTGTCTTTCAAGAACTTGCAATGCTCTGGAGTTAGTTATAAACTGATTAGTGCTGTAAACTGCATCATTTTACTATCTATATACATCCTTGAATTTCCACTATTTTACTTAAATAATTTATCTCGTGCCATTAATAAATACTTAAGTTTGTACATAATTGTAAATTTTAAATGGAATTTGTAGACGGTGTCTTTGAAAATTGTAATCGATCATGCATATCGTTTTAGAATTAATTGCATGCATCAATCTCAAGTTGCGATCTTTTATGAATTTTACTTTATTTTTGGTGTATAACCGATATCAAAATGTTATTTTAGACTTTTGTGTGTTTTTAATGTTTTAGAAAAAAAAATTCTTATAAATTTTAGATTCTATCTATTTCTTAATAAATCAGCTTTATTATATCAGTCATCACATTCTGTTGCTATTTAAAAATTTTCAGTTTTTTTGTTTTTGTCTATTTATAGATATTTTGTACTCTAATTTTATGTTGTCTGTCTGTCTTTCAAGGAAAAAAAATCATTCAATTGTACTGAGAGGTTTTTCTAAGCTTTCAGATCCATTTTTGGATCTTCCTGGAGCTTAAAAACACGTAGAAGGTTAATTCTTAAACTCTAATTCCATATTTTATTTGTTCTTTTAGAGAAATCAGTTTCAATCCAAAGTTTCGATACTTTTCGTGCATATATGTTTGAATCTGCATACAAATGCATTTTCAAAAAGAGAAGAAAGTAACTGATTTCATATTTTTTTGGAAGAGGAGGGCTATCTTTTTTAATGTATTCCGTACATGTGAAGCTTATTCGTAGTGAATAAAATATTTTGTTCTGTTTAAAAATAAATATATTACATATTTTTCCATCTACTATTATGGTCATGACAAAATGTACCAAACATAAAAGATAAATCTAAATCCAAACCTAAATAGAAACTACTTCACTTGTCCAGTATCTGCTGACTTAATATATTTTCATATAAACCATCCATAAAGTTAAAGGAAGTAACAAATATTTTTATGTAAGTTATATGCAAGTTAAAAGAATTTCAGATTTTAGTCAAAGATCTCGCACACCTTTTCTTGAATTGTCAGCTGCAGAATTTTTAAAAATCTTTTTAAATTGAATACTTGCAAATAGATTCTCATCAAAGCATTTGGACCTGACTGTTTTTTTTATATCGAACATAATAGAAAAGTGCAAATTTTCGAATTTACAAAGCAACAGACTGTTTAAATCATGGATGCGCAACTGAAGATTGAAAATTTATAAACTTTATACATTGCGATTTATTGTTTTAATTATTTCCATTTATGAAGTTTATTTAAAAATGTAGGGTTATTGAAAGGTAATGGCAAAATCGCCAAATTTTATTATTCAAAAGCCAATGTCCGAATGATTCTTCAGTTTAAAGAAATAAAAATAATTTTTCCCATTATCAATTAAATAGATGTACTAAGCTACATAATTAAGCCAATTCACTGTATAATCACACGATAAATGTAACTACGTATATTATCTAATGCTTGAGGACTTCACATCATATCTCATTTTTTTTTCAAAATACTTAAAAAATTCTAAAAATAAATAGTTATTACGCATATCTTTGACTCAAGATATCTATCTATATATTTTTAGCATATTGCCGCATTGAAAAGAATCATTCGACTCTTCAAGGCCGAACGGTCATAGAACTGATCTCATAATCAATGGATTGTGAGTTCGTATCCCGCGATTCACAGTTTGTGTAAATATTTAATTAATTGATTTTATGTTTCTCTTTATTTCATGTTCCAGAAGATTCTGGACCTTTCTTTAGCTTACCAGGCAAGTGTTCTGAATTTTTCTTACTGTCTCCAGAAAAGTATTCTGGAACTTTCCCTGCTAGTATAAAAGCAGAAGATTTGTCAGTCACTGTGTTCTGAGTTCAGTTAATAAATTGGTTTAGCTCTACTTCTTGTGTGTGTGTTATTGCGTTCCACACAACAGTACCTACGTGACATTCTTTATCTGGCGTATATAGATTTCTTTGTTAAATTTGGAGATCACAGTAATACGCCAACATCTATCAATATATTCAAGATTCCACCAAAATGAGTAATTGGCGAATGTTGTCCTGTCCTTTCATTTCAAAGCAGGCTTCAGACAAAGCCAACTATTAAGCCAATCGAAGGTCATGCCTACGTCAGGAAGACCAAGTGACCGCAATGGGAGGATGGCAAATAGTTGTCCCGATGAGACAACCAATAGTTGGCTTCTTATGAACGCTGTTTGAGTCTTTGCTCTTTAGGAAAAGTAATATCACTGTTACAGTTTGGCGGAATTTTTGCCGATCTAAATTCTCCCCGGAATCTTCTATGTCATTGTGTCGAGCTTTCTGGATCAAAGCTGCAAGAACTGATTTCGCTGAATACATACACTGTACGCGGAATCTTGTTTGAATTAATTCCATCAAGGTCGAATAGTCTCTGGTTTGTGTGTCGTGGAAACTTGATGAATACATCCTTGATCAAAGTTATTTAGATAAATCAATAGATCTTGAATAGTTTCAAAACGGATGTATTAACTTCTCCGCACAATATCAATCCATAAAAGAAAAATTTGAAAGTAGAAATTTGGTATCAAGTTTGCGTGTTTTTCACTGTTCAAAAGCTTTTCTCTATTTTTTCATGCATGTGTCTAAAACCTTTAATAAAACTATCGGAATTCATGAACTAGTTTGGATATCTAGTGTAGTACAGTATTTTCTATTATCCATGGATTATTTCGATGGATAATATGTTGATATACAAAAGACATGATGAGTTTTGATATATGTTGATATACAAAAGACATCGAAACCATGGCTGATTTCAAGCAATTACGATGGAAAACTTCCAGTTGGAACTTTTTGAATGGAAATGCTTATATACAGGAGGCAGTTGACTGATTACCATCATGACGTATTTCGAGGTATTAAAGATGTAAGTGCTGAAACAAACAGAGGTATGTCTTTAGTTTAAATCATATTTTGAAAACCAACAATAATGTCTATGCATATTGCTCATGTTTCTTTAAAATTATTTATATTCTCCGTATATTAATACATATATTATTACTGGAGGCGTTTCCAATTATATTTTTAGATCATAATGTGAGGTCTTTTGATTTTATAACTTAGTAGTACAAAATCATTGCTTAAAACTGAAAAAATATCACAGGTATCTTGGATTATATAGGCACGATTTTAATTCCAACAAATTAATTGTATGGATGACATTTTTTTGTTGTTGTTGTTCTGTTGCTGATTTGTGCTTTTTGCTTCGTTTGTGATTTATTGAAACAAAACTATATTGCTCTTACTATTTCAGGCTCTTAATTTTTCGATGTTTAAACAAAATTAAATTTATATGCTGAAAACAATATGAATTTTATTATATTAACAAAATATAAATTTTTATTTGTTATTACTTTGATTGAAATGTTATTGAGTTTATATTTAGTTTATACTGAGTTACTGTATAGAGTTTAAATTGATTTACCAAATCGAGTTTATTATTGCATTAATGAAGTTAAGTATGTGAATAGAATTATTGGATGAATTTGAACCGTTAATTATTCTAATATGATGGCATATATTGCGAAGATTTATATAAATTCAAGAATGAAACCCAGAAAGATTTTTAAAATGAAAAAATAATGGATAGTGTAAATGATTTTATCATTCAATTTAGAAATCGTAATTAGATTTGAATCAAATGAAATTGATTCAATAAATTTTGATTGAATAAATTTTGGAGTGCAATTAGGGATTGCAATACCGGGATACCGAATACCGGTATTTTGAGCCATTTGTACAATTTTGTAATACCGGTATTCACAAGTTTAAATACCTGTTTTTCGGTATTTACTAGAAATTTTTAAAATTATCTCCATTATATGTTCAGGTATCGCGAACATAGCAATATAGTATACGTTTTTGTTTTTATATCTCCCTAACGGGCGAAATTAATTAGCTAATTAATGGCTTAATTAATTGCTTAAATCTAAATTAGCGAAACATGGATTATCCCTGAAAGAAAATATTGTATCCATAACGAATAATGGAGCAACAATTATGAAAAAAGTTGGAAAGTTGATTGGTGCAAATCAGCAATTGTGCTATGCACATAGAATTCAATTAGGAGTAATAGATATATTATACCAAAAATATAAAGAACAGAAGAATCCAAATATTGTGGATATAGAAACTTCGGGTTCCAACTTGGAAAAGAGTAAGAGTAAGAGTGATATTGACAATGAAGATAATGACAATGTAATTGTTGAAGAAGATATTGATAATAAGAGTGAAATATTAACCCATCAAGAATTTTTTCCTATAATTTATAAAGTTCGAAAAATTATTAAAATATTTAAACACTCCCCTATAAAAAGGATATATTACTAAAATATATACTAACTGAAAATAAAACAGAATATATGTTAATATTAGATTCTAAAACACGTTGGAACAGTTTACTCCTAATGATGGAACGATTTTTGAAACTGAGAAATCCAATCCAAAAAGCAATAATCGACTTTGACCTGTAAATTAATTTTTCAGATAGTGAATTCGACTTAATATCCAGAACTGTATCAGCTCTACTTCCAATAAAACTGACAAATGAGGCATTATGTCGGAGAGATTCTTATTTATTAACAGCTAATGCAACAATAAATTTCATGTTGCAGTCACTGAAAGAACAGCAAACAGCATACATCAGTATCTGAAGAATTATATATTACATTGAAAAATCGCACAGAAGAAAGGTATATCGAAATAGAAAATGTCTTATGGTATTTACTGAATTCTAATGATTTTAAAAATGAAAATGAAAAGAAGAAAAGAAAATAACCCATTCAAATCTGATTAAGTTAGAGTAAAGTTTCTTAAAAATTTTTTCCCACAAACCTATCCACATTCAGAATTCGGTTCAATTATCGAAGATTATGATGTCACTACTGTCGATAATGAAAAGGAATTGTCTCTTGAACAAAAATTAGAATTATAGATAAATAAAAAAATTTCAACGAACCAAAATACAATACAGAAATTAGCTATATCCAAAACCATCCGACGAGAAATCGATTTATTTGAAGATGAGCGATTTAGAAGTAATTACTTGAAAAAATTATATCGCGCCTAACAGTACTACCAACTAGTGTAGATGCCGAAAGAGCGTTTTCGACAGCTGGTAATTTTTACACAAAATTACTTTTCATGCTAAATGACAGTACAATTGATGCATTATGTTTTTTAAGATACATTTCAAACATTTGTAATAATACCACAGACTGAATAGTGATATTTACACTTTTTTTGTGATTTAAATAAATAAGGTGTTTCTTTAATTTTTTGTGATTATATACTGTTATAATTTATTACAGATTATTTTTTGTGATATTTATACTCTCTAACAAAACTGGCAAAAGAAACGCCTGTGTTTTCTAAAATTTCTAATACCGGTATTAAAACCGGTATCCCGGTATTAAGATTTAAAAAATACCGAATACCGGTATTGAAATTTTGGTCCGGTATTGCAATCCCTAAGTGCAATTTAATTGATTTGTATTATTAATATTAGCACCTAATTTTCAATAATCTGTAGTTTAACATCTAAAAGCGCGATGCAAAATTGAATTTGCTTCAAATAGTTTCAAAACAAGCTGCTTGTGACGCAATTAGTCGGGAATTGAAAAGTATTTGTGAAGTTATTGTGATATTTTTAATTGCCTCTTATTTGTGTATTTCGAAATTTATTAATGATTTCGTAATTGCAATCAGCAAAAGTTATTTGAAAGTAGTGCATGCATTGGATAATTAAATAATTGTTAATATAAGTGGAAATTTTTTAAATACATTTTATAAGTGTACTGAAAAATACAAAATTTTAATGGAAATATAAAGAGCGAAAGAATTTTTTAAAAAGAAATAGACAATAGAAATTTTTTAATTAAAATTATTTTTAATGTTACTTATATTTTGTATGAATATTAGAAAAGTGTTTGGAAATTTTCCTTTATTCTATCGCGGCTTAATTTCTTTATTACATTGTTTACAATATCTCGTGTTTGTTCGATTTTGTTTTTACTGACAGATTAACAATAAAACTTTTTTAAATTTGAGTCATACAAATGTTTTTCAAATAAAATTTCCTTCATATTTAATAATAATATTTATTTCTATCATTTGTTACTGTTATAATATCTTTCATAAATCATTAGAATTACTTCAATTTTTTTTGTTTGTTTTCTCACAAATTCACTAGATGGCAGCTCTGGCATGAGATCAAATTTTATTTAAAATTTATTGATTGATCTAAATATGATCAATAAATTTTATTTAAAATTTATTGATCATATTTAGATCAAAATATAATATCTTTGATAACGCACAAAGTTACAATGTTTCAAAACTAGCAAATAAGTTCATTACTAAATACTATTTTTGAAAATATAAAACATACTAAATAAATTTGTTAAAAATGCAAAATTTATAAAAGTGGGACAGCAGATAGCCCAGCATGCATATATCTATATATAGTTTTTTGATGGGCTTTTATATATATGGGCTTAAGATTAAATATAAAATTGCGGCTCTATGAAAATCTATATGCATAATAAGTAGCCTGGAATGTAAAAAAATTAAACCTTCCTTTCTAACTAAGCCATCACCTTCGGAAGAAAGGTTCGATTGATAACAAGTTCCTTTATCAGGTACTTCTCAGCTAACAAAATAGCCTTTTACCATACAATGACATTCGAGAACGAGCAAAAACGGGCTATTGGGAAAAGCCATTTGGACACTACTAATTGCATTTTATCTCTGAGTCGAGACGGACTCATTTCCCCAGCTCGATGTCTATTGGCTCTCCTGAGCTCCATTCGATTCCTCAGTGAATCAAAACCACCTTCGCGACCCGAGAGAAACTTTCCCTAATAAAATTTGTAAGAAATCACCTTGGTGCAGTTAAGTGGGCAAATTACTTCTCGCTTTCAAGTCTTCTTCAATAGAAACGTCGGCAGTCCCCGGTTGAGTACAATTTAAAATTAAGATGTCACTTCATTTAAAAGGAATAATACAATGCTTCCTTTTCTTTTTTTAACGAATAGGTTTTTCTTAAGAGGTTTTTTTTGAAAGAATTGGCTTAACAATGGAAGAAAAAGTGAGAATTGGTTTCTCGGAATGGATTTAAAGTTTCTTTTTTTCCATTTGGAAAGAAGTCGCGATTTTAATCAGCATACTGGAGGGAAAGTTAAAATTAGCTTTAGTGTGCAGAGCTTTATGAAGCGTAGCAATTTTAGAAAGGTAATTGCGTCCCTGTTAATAGAAAATTTAATTCGAAATATGGAAATTTCTTATAAAGATCACTTTGGTGATGGCAGTTCCTTTATAATAGAATATATCCATTTAAATTAGAGCGGCCTCGGTGGCCTGGTGGTAAGGCCTCGGCTTCGGAACCGAAGGGTTCCAGGTTCGAGACCAGATTCCACCGAAGAGCCGTCGTGTAAAGGGGTCTGTTGCACGTTAAATCCGTCCTGACCAAACGTCCTCCCGCTGGTGTGGTGTGGTGTGGTGTGGTGTGGAGAGGGGGTGCCATCTCAGGTGTCGTCCTCGTCATCTGACGCGGTTCACAATTACGAGGTCCGTCCCAAAATAGCCCTAGTGTGGCTTCAAACGGGACGTTAATATAAATAAACTAAACTAAAAAAAAACCCATTTAAATTAGCAAATGAATACTTGATTAAAAAATAGACTTTTGGTAAATAATTCAACCACTAAACTTGTACAAAATTTCCAAACATTTAACCCACCTTCCCCGATTAGCAAAAAAAAAAAAGTCTTATGTTGAGTTGTTAAAATTAAAATATCGGTTATAGCGTATACACAAAATAACAAAGACTGTTTATTGATATGAAGATATTTTCAATTTACAGCTTCTCTTTCTATACAGTAATGTCAAAGGGCGATTAATAGTTTAAATTTAAATTTTATTTTTAAAAAAAATTGCGTTTTAAAGTAACTAGGTTAGCAACCGGTAAAAACGCTACCCACTGAAGTCGTATTCAAAGCTGTAGACTTTTTTTTTTTGCTTAAAAAAAAAAAAAAGAAATGACGAGAATGCCAAAAGGGTGTAGAATTCGAACCTCGTCAAAAAACTCAAATACCAAGAGCCCTGATTAAATTGTCCTGCCAAAATAACATATTCAGTATATACTAACGGCGCCCACTCTTATTTTCGCTTAGTAACTAATTTCACAGTAACTATTTTTTGGAGATACGCATAAAATTACAAATGGGAAAAATGAATTACATTTCGAGTTACATTTAATTATATTTTTTAAGTCAATAAATATATCTGTCAAAGGATTACGAAATCTAAGTTTTCATACAGTCCTCCGATTCAATTAATCATAATTATAAAGCTAACGTACATGCACAGAAATCAGTCTTATTATTTATTGTTGAATAACAATAATCGTAAACAAAGCGTCATGCAATCTGTTGACTGTTTCATTGGATTATTTTACAGCTGTACTTAATTCAACACTTTGCTTAGCTACAAGTGAAACATCAAAATATTGATATAAATTCTCATTTGTGGACTTGCCATGCCATTCCATTCAGTCATAGGAAAGAAGATGTAAAAGAAATAAAGATAATCGAATTACGTTTAACAAGAAATTTAATCGAAAGCAAAAATAATCTTAACCGTCGCCATATGTTTTATCGCTATGACTTTACTGTGTAGAAACTCCAGCTCATATCGTCCAAAAATATTATATCATAGCAATGGTTTTTGCATCATTTTAAAAATAAAGAAAACCTTTTCAATGATATCAATTTCATTTCTGTATAATTTCTTTTTTTTTTTTAATCTTCCCTTTTAAATTTACTTTGATTCTGATATAAAACAACGGTACGACGAAATTCAAACTCATCTATCAAAAAGCGTGTGTTTGCCCAGTATTGAAATTAAGATTAAAAAGTTGCCATCTTTGGCAACTTTTTTTGGATTATCATAACATAGTTATTTATATAGACTGAAACAGCTAAATATTTAAATCCGTTTATAACTATTACTGTCAGTTAAAAAATATATTGATTGCATAATTTTTAGATCTTTATTGTACTTATTTCTTTTTGTATTCATTTTTAGACCTTTCATCTCACTGAGAAATTTCGAATGAATCGAGTTCTTATAACTGCCCTGTCCATTTTGTATTACAAAGTTCCATTGCAATTTTGAAACAGCGGCAAAACTGTTTCGGATTAAAATTTGTACAACAATTTATAGAAATTAAAGCTAACCATAAAAAAATATCAAGTTTTCAAAAATTTATCAAAAAAAAAAATGAAAAGAAAACTTTTTGCATGGAAGAAAGGTACGAAAGTTTTCATTTTCTATTGACCCAAATGTTATATCCCCACCCTGCACCAGCCTAATAATATGGGTTTTTACAAGGCACAACTTGACCAGCAGTAAAAGATTTAATATAAACCTTCTTCCTCTAGTCCCCTTGCAAAATTATGCACCCCTCGCCAGCCCCTGAAGCGAACAAAATGTCTCCATTCTTCACCAAGTCCCTCCAATGCAAAAGAAAATGAAAGAAAGAGAGTTCTAAGAAATAAAAAAGGGTGTGTTTTTTTTAACAGTGGAGGTCCCTGCCTTAGAAAAATAAGTAAATAAATAAATTTCTGGGAGAGTAGGGGGATTTTTTTTTTTGTAATGAAGACTCACGACTGTAACTGAGACGGATGCGACTTATTGAATCACGTGTTCCAACTGTGTCTCCTGCTTTCCTCAATTATGAACCCAGTTGCAGTTACAATAAAAAGGTACACGCCGTTTTTCTTTGCTTCTCCGTCATACGATTTTCCCTAACACTTTTTTTAGCGATGATTCCTGAAGTTTGACTTTGAAAAAAAGGAGGAGTTAAATATTAAATTTTTTTTATGTTGTTACGGGGTGTATGTATTTTTTATTTTTTTCCCAATTTTAAAAATGCATTACGGTTTCCAAGATTCTTGTTTGAGAGTGAATTTTAAATGCTATGATTTGTTGAAAATTGCTTAGGGAAGGGAAGAGGGCGAGAATTTTGGTGAATGCTCACTTAAGCAATTTTTAAAGTAATTTTGCGAACATTAAATTTTTAAAATGGATTGGAATTGCTCTGTTTTTTTTATGGAATTAAGATTTATGCAGAATTAAAAATAAGTTTTAGAGGCATTCGCTAAAATTTTTTGAGTAAAAGGGAAATTTTGAATAATAACATTTCATAATCTGGTTACACAGGTTTTATTGGTTACAATTTCTAATATATCTGTTTTTACTTTCTCGTATGCGAAGTATTGTACTCAGGATTTTGAAAAATCCCTATATTTCAGAGCTGAGTTCGAAAAATACATTTTTGACATTTTGTCTATCCATCCCTCAGTCCATTCTCTGCCTTCTAATGTAATAGTTTAAAAATACATTAAGCTAAACGGATAAATTTTAGTATATGAACTTAAGACCAAATTTGGAGATTTCATTCAAAATTTGAACGAAAATCATTCAAGGGAAATCTGTCTTTTTTACTGTTAAAATACGAGGGAATTCAATTACTTCAAAAGATAAGGAGCGAGAGGATGAAAATTGGTACACAAATTGAGCATCTAAAATGTAGGTTCTCAAATTTTGAATCAAGTCTGACAAAAGGTTCATCGCCTGTTATTTTGTACTTTCATTTGCTTGCAGAGTAATATATCATAAAAACAATAACTTAAATTCGGTATTTGATCTTGTGACTACTGCTGCAATTCCATGTCAAATTTTAGTTTCGAGCAATTGAAAAAAAGGCGTCAAAAGTTCATATTCGCTGCACAGATTCAATAAAAGGACTAAATTGACTCCAAATATTATATATATGCTATTAATATTCGCTAGAATTGTATTTGGAAGTAGAGAGATAAGATCTTTATTGGAGAGTATGCAAGAAAATTGAGAGGTGATCATTCTCTCTAATTTTGAAATAATATTTTTTTTTTTTTTTTTACTTATCCGAAATATCCAAAACGAAAATTACTGTAATTGTTAAAATATTCATCTACGATATTTTGAGTCCTTTACTCTTCAAATTTCCCTGTTAAGTTGGAAAAACACATTTTAGGAAATTGGCAACAAACTTAGCAATCATTTGTTTATTTTACAATTAATTGAAAATTATGGGGATAAAAATGAAGATTCCAGGAAATGCAGTATTTATGGCTTTAGCTTTATCTGTGACAGAGATCTAAGATCCTTCTAGAAAACTCGATGCCGTTTTAGAAGACTATATAAACGGAGGCACTCACAGGAACTTCAATTCTATGTTTAGAATAGTAATCACAGAGTGAGAGTTTTCTATCTGCACTCTGAGAAATATTGATATTTTCTATTTGCTTGTCCTTCGATTTATACAAGTTTTACTCTTTGTGCACGCTCACGATTTGGTTGTATTTTGCTGCCAGTGCTCTATGCTTTCATATATACTAAAACTCAATATTTCATTCTCCAACCTGTTATACGCTTTTTACCATAAACCACGAACAAAAGGTTTCCTTAACATTTTTTTAATATTATTTCACAACAGAACTTTCAAAATTTTAATAGGAATACACTTGCTTAGACGACTAAATGGGATTTTATACCTTTAGAGACAGATAGAATTTAAATGAGTTGCATTGACCACCGTAATTACAGTGTCTTGAAAGACTCTACTATTATATGAGTTTCCAATCAAAAGTACTCATATTAATCTCGGTGGGAACAGGTACTTGTTAAAAGATCTCTTATTTTTTGAAAGTTTAGAAAATCGATGATATGAGTGTATATGCTTAAACATAAATCAAAATTGGAAATTCTTTTTGATTTTTACTAATTTGAAATTCTAAATTATTGCTTGCTCTAAAATTCACTGTCACTCTTTTATAAAATGATTTGAAAATCAAACAAACCTTCGAATTATATAAGGAACATTTTTTCAAGGACAATACAATC
Source organism: Argiope bruennichi (assembly GCF_947563725.1). Classification (NCBI taxonomy): domain Eukaryota; kingdom Metazoa; phylum Arthropoda; class Arachnida; order Araneae; family Araneidae; genus Argiope; species Argiope bruennichi. The sequence continues at coordinate 67,032,227 of NC_079159.1, forward strand.
TAGATACTTAAAATAATTGTCAAACCCGAAGACTTGGTCACCGAGCTCCAAACGTTATACTAATTTCAACAATTATTTCATATGAAGGTTCGTGATGCCTCCCCCCCCCCTACAACTATGCATTCAATTTTTGGAAAAACGTCATAAAATAAAACTTTCGAAACCCCGCCCCTTTCCCTTTTCCTTCAAACCTTAAAAACGGAGCCGATTTCACCTACTAATTTCACTATCTTTAAAACATAATTAACAAATCAGAATGTTCTGTAAAATTTTTTTTAAATGTTATCAGTTGGTTGAGATAAAAAGGTGTTTTTGAAAATTTGTTGACATTATTAGATTAAAGCTTATAATATGGTTTTACTAGTCGCCAAGGACGGTTAGTAAAATTTTAAAGTGTAAAAAACACATCGAAAGATTCGGTTTAAAATTACATCTGAAAAGAGTCCAATGTAATTAAAAGTACAAAAAAAAGACATTTAAGACAATGAAAAAATTCCGCACTTTGATCAAAAATTGCAAAAGGAAAGCTTAGTCATTGTCAAAGAATTGGAACCGTTAATTAATATCGTCATATTGATAGGAACACCAAGATACGAATGAGAACAGAACAGGTGTTTAGCAGCATATAAAAGTTTTTATGAATTTTCAGCTCTAAGCGAATAATCTGTATTTAAACACAGTGTGTGCAAACAGCATAGGCTTTAATTCAAGGTAATACTGATGAAAATTCAGAGGATAAATAATAGAGGTAGAAAAAAGATGTCTTTTGTTAATATTGACCAGTAATAATGATAATGGAAAAAATTTAATATGCTATAATGTATCATACTTATTCTTTTAATAAAAAAAAACTATACTGCGTGATTTTTAGCTGTAATAAAGGTAATTTTCCTGTAATAAAGGTATTAATTTCACTGATAGAAATATATTTAATTTTTAATCTTTGTCCGATTTTTTGTAATAGTTGCTTGTTTTATATAACAATGTATTTTTCCATTAGATATTTTAAATAAATCTTTAATTGAATATGAGGAATATTTATATGAATTATAAATATTTGTAGATTATAATTCGAAAACGTTTGTTGGCTATAAATCGAAGGGAAAAACTGAAATCTTACATATTAAATGGTCATAACTTGCCTCTCACTACCGATTTTTTTTTAAATCATTTATTGGGAGGAAATTTTTGGTGAAGAAATGTTGCAATATTTTTTTATGATACGAACTGTTACTTATATGCTATCATATAATTAGAGTTATATGCTATCATATAATTAGAGTTATATGCTATCATATAATTAGAGTTATATGCTATCATATAATTAGAGTTATATGCTATCATATAATTAGAGTTATATGCTATCATATAATTAGAGTTATATGCTATCATATAATTAGAGTTATATGCTATCATATAATTAGAGTTATATGCTATCATGTAATTAGAGTTATATGCTATCATGTAATTATAATTATACGCTATCATGTAATCACGATTATATGCTATCATGTAATTATAATTATACGCTATCATGTAATCACGATTATATGCTATCATGTAATCACGATTATATGCTATCATGTAATCACGATTATATGCTATCGTGTAATCAGAAATCAGAAAATTATCTTTCGATGGCTTCTAAAAATCGCCTGGTAAAAAATTGTTTTTATTTCAACTAAAAGCAGATGATGAAGAACTTAAATGATTTTGCATATTATAATATATTGTTAAAAAATTATTTTTACATTAAGAATATTGTTTATGAAAGGATTTCAATCTTGATCAACTCCGAATATATCTACCAGCAACATAATATAACTCAACATTCTAAAAGATAAATATTGTAATTCGAAAAAATTGCGAAATGTAGCAGAAAATACTGATTTCAAATTCAGGGCCAGCCAGATTATTAAATAAGCAAGGTAGGTGCTTGCCTATGGTATTCGCAACTTTAGATAGGCCCAAGATCCTGAATTTTTCACATCGATACAATTTTATACTTTAGAAATACTGCGTACTCAGATTTATTCAAATTAAAATAAAATACTGTTTAAATTTTGGAACATAATTTTAACAAAATTCCTTATTACTTATTTTAGTTTCATATTACGCTGATTTATAATTCTAAAAAAAAAAATACTTTATTTGATAATTTAAAAAAGTACGATCCTATAATTAAATAGAATTTAGACCGTGTTAGAATATTTTAAGGTTTTTTGTACCATTCTGTATAAACTACTTTTAAATTTTAATTTTGCAATTTTTATAGGCACTATACTAAAGCCATTTCTGTTAATAACGGTTTGAAATTTTATATTTTGTTATTTGTTAAAGTTGCAACTTAAGACTGCTTATATAATAATTAAATTAAAATCATTAAAATATAACCTGGTTTGTAAATTGGTGAGAGTGAAGGGATACCAGATTTGTATTACTTTAAGGGTTTCTAGAGGTTCTAATTCGGTCCTGTTTTCAACCTGTGAAAATCGTGGAATTAAGCACTTCGAGAATTAGGAATCTATATTGACAATAACATGGCATCTATAACAAATCTGTATTGACAATAACGGGCCATCTATAATACATTTCTATTGATAATATCATGCCATGTTTAATAATTCTCTCTTCATAACAACAAAACCGTGTTAGAATATTTTATTATCAAACTCCTATTGATAATAAAATGTCATCTGATTATTAAAAGCTTCTCTGTTATAATACTATGATTCTAACATATAATAAATATTTACAAAAGAAAAATTCATGGAAAATATCGGTTCAACGCTATTCTACTTTGCTCACTCAATGTAAAGAATCAATTTCACCAAATCAAAACACAACAGATTCCACATTTCGAGCTCCCGTTTTCACAACAGATATTTCTACCCAAAACCGAAAATGAAACGCCAAGCTTCCCCTAGGGTTATGAAGCAATTCCCTCCCATAAGTATGAATTTTTAAACTTTATGGAAAAGCCACTACACGGAATTATTAATTCAGCTTCTATCCGAAGCCAGTCTGCCTTAAACGAGGTGCGATAAAAAAAAAGAGCACAAAACCAGCCCCACCTCCACATCTGTAGTAATAAAACAAAAACGAAGAGGCATAACAAAGCGAGACATACAAAATTCATAATAATAGCATATTTCGTTCACTTTCCGAAAATAAAGTTTACCGCGTGTGGCAACACTGAGAAATCGGTTGGTTCTCTTCTCTCTTTGTTTTTTTTTTTTTATTCATTTCCCCCCGCCTTGTTATTTACGCGTTTATTTCTTTTATTTTATTTATTTTTTCTCCATCAATATTTTACCCTCCTCAATTCATGTTTTCTCAAACTTTAATCTCAGTGCTTGAAGACAAATTCATTTAAGGCGTAGCGGCGAATGATTACACAAAATGGAATAAGTTGAATCTGAAATTCTAAAAGCGTTGAAAACATGTTTCCTTACGAAAGAGTGTTCTAGAATTTTAAGTTCGTTCGTTTTATTTTATTTATTTATTTATTTTCTTTTTGTCTTTCCTCACTTTATTGCGTTATAAACAATGACGGAATTTTAATTTCGATGCTTTATTTGAAAGCTTTTGTGCAGTGTCTGAAACAGTTTATTTTCTTTCTAATGTCCGTTTCCCAATGCTCGTAACTAATGCGATTCTATGGAATTTGTTTCTTTTTAAGTACATGGGGAAGAAAATTCTGGAAGAGATTTTCGTAAACAAGCTTGCTATCCGATTTTAAAATAAGTTAAAATGTAAATAATTTCAAGATCTCAATGTTTTTTTCACTTACTACATTTATTTGAAATTCGTTCTTATCGCTTTTGTTTTAACAAATAAAGATAAAAATACTCAGGAGAACTTAAAGAAAAAAAAAACGTGAGTTTATAAGAAAGGTGTGCAGAGTTTCAATCGAGATTATAAATATTCATTTAATTTTTAAATTCAAAAGTTTTCAGTTATAAAAAATAATGTATTCTTGATACATAAGGTAGATACTATTTTTCTATCAATTCTGAATAATATCATTTAATTATAAATTCTCAATTCTCAAAAAATATATATATTCTTAAATATATATATATTTAATAATTTATATAAATCCAGAATAAGGCCGTATATTTTCTATAATGTAGCAAAAGACATGTCCAAAGCATAAACACATAATTATTTAAAATAAAAGCTCTAATTTTTCATGCCATTTAAGATTAGAGATTTAAAAGAACAGAAAAGAAGAAATTATTTAAAATTAGTTACAAAATAATTCTCATATCGTATTTGTTGTCTTTATAAAATGAAAGAGGAATTTGATGTTTCTATAACAAAAAAATTCGTAGAAAATTTTTTTTGCAAAGATTATTGGCATCCCTTATCCTTTTGCTCATCTGAGAGCTACAGAAATAAATCAAGAAAATTTTAAAGAATGTATTTATAAGAAAGATTGATTACAACATGCTTTTACCAAGATAGATCTATTAAAAGGATTTTGCGCAAATAGATCTATTAAAAATAAGAACATGAATCAAATTTGGGTTTATTTGTCTAGGAGGAAATGAATTGCTTAATTGTGTTTGTGCTACACAGTTGAATTGTTATTCACTTTAGATATAACAGTGGAAGTAAGCTCTTAATAACTTTTGCATGTAATTTGTGCATTTTTCATAATATTGTAAAGGAAAATCATCCGTGGAGTATGGTGAAAGAGGTCCAACAAGTAGGATAATCGAAAAAATATTATTACAAAAATTATTCAGCTAAACTCCACCGGTTCGTTGTAATAGATTTATAGTGACATGTTCAACAGGTCTTAAAAACAAATGATGACGTTTATTAATAAAGGCACGAGTACACACAAACTTCAAGACGACCAAACACAACCAAGACGTACACAAACGATAAGCAGCAGAAAGCAAGCAACACAACAATGATAAGCAACTCGAAGCGCTCTTCTGCTGTTAATTAGAGCTGAACTCAAAAGACTGCCTCCAGATCGATCTCGAGGCTTTTTATAGTATACGAGACAAGGCAGCGAAGGATCACAACAGTTCACGCTAAATCGCATCTTAATGGACCTATCTCCAAAATTCTTAAAGATTCTAGTATCTATTTTGTCGCGAAGTGGCCAAATGGTAGACAAATTTGTAGACAAGCTCGGGGCCATCAATCCGGCATCCAATAGAGTTGTCCATAAATCTTTCTTTCCTAGATGGAACTAATCGTGCTGAGAAGCAGCATCACAGAATAGTAACAATATAATATCTAAAAGAAAATATGAAACCCAAGTGGTGAAAACCCAAATGAGGCATAGATAATACTTTCAGAAATCAACAACAAAAGTAGACTTCAAACAACATTAATGCACAACAAAAACTCCATGATCAACAAGCCCTCCAAAGAAAAAAATCGATTCACTCGCTTCGGCCCCTCATGCCTATACAAGTTTTCCGATAGGTCATGAAGTTTTCCAGAATAATCTCTTATTTTCAGTTGCTAATAGGAAAAGTAAGAATATATAGAAAAGTATATTTTCTATGTTCATTTTTGCCACTAAACTGGTCAAATAGTGGCTAATTTTGTTGCCAAGTCTCGGGTTCATTGACTTGGCATCCTTAAAATATATCTGTCTCTTTCTTATAATGAGATTAGATGCACATTGAAACAGTTTTACAGATTCATAAGAATATGGTTTAATCGAGTAAGCTTCCAACAGAGAAACAAATACGCAGTTTTGATTTCTGCCAGTTTAATATTTATATAAAAAAATCTGGTGCAGATTTCTAAATGTATCGTACAGATAAAAAGCTGAAAGGCACATTCCTAACTTGCTGCGCTTTTGAATCGAAGCTTTCTGAATGCTTGAATATGTATATTACATAATTGATAATCAATCTACATGGTTGATTCACGGCGTTCACACAAAATTTAATACATATAAAAGCTCATTTGGTAAAATATACAATCGTATTTCATCCAAAAAACGCATTGCATTTTGAGGTCTTATTAATATTCCCCCTGACTGACAAGTAA